>NW_022196593.1:0-336702 GCF_008641045.1 Pistacia vera | reverse complement strand
TCATGAAAGAAACAAGTCAAAGAAAATGGTGTTTCTCAAACTTGAAGATAATCTTTTACCTAGAGAATTACTTGGATGAATTGGCAAAAATTGTATATGTTGAATTTAAATATTTTAGATGAAACTTAATATTATAAGAGAACTTTTGATAAAAATAAATAGAGCTATATACTAAGCAATAAATGATACAATTTTCATTACCTTGATAATTAATATATATTTAATACAAGATAAAATAAATACAATTGTATATAATTAACTATGATAATTTAAAGAAATAATATAATTCAAAACTAATTTGAGCACATAAACACAAATCAAATGTATGAAAGTTGGAATAAAAATCATGTAAATAAAGAAAACTGAAACACATGCACACGCTCAATCTAACAATGAATGACCTTCCATCAAAGTGCTTGATAAAGTCTGATTGGAGTATAATGAAACTGAAATTTGTTCTGTGTTTTTTACTCTCACACATTCATAGCAACAACAAAAAATAAACCCACCAAATATGCTATAACCCAATGTATGAGTACTTAGAGATGGGCGTTTGAGTTGGTCCCCACCCCACCGCGAATGGCCTAGGGAATCCATGAAAGAGAAATAATTCCGTGACCTCGGGGACGCCCCGCCCCGCTATATATATATTTCATTAAAAAATATATATATCATTTCATTTAAAAATTTTAATATAAGATCTTTTCTAGACAATTTTATCAATATTCAATAAATGTGAGAAGTCTTACTGCATATCAATTAATTTGTGACATTTAATTTAAATAATATTTGTAATTAATTTGTCCAATAATTTTGCTTGAAATTCTCTTATTCATTTTCTTTTCTAAAAAAATCACATTTGTCACGAAATTACCACTTTAATAATTGTTATTTTCACACTATTAATTGATCAAATGTGATTCTAATTGTGGGAACATTGAGTGAGATCATATACAATTATACAAATGAGTAATAATAGATGGTTTTTGTATTCAAATAAAAGCCTTTGTCCTTCTAAAAATTAGATACAAATGTTAATGTACTTTTACTATTAGTAAGACTTATGCACATTTTTGTTAATGTGTACTTGTACAACTCTTGAACTTTGAACAAGAGGATCGACTAACAAATAGGATTTAGAGTTTAATTTTCAGAACTGTTGATAGGCGTTTAAAGAGTTCCATGGAAGAACTTCAATATCGTACTTTTGTTCCAACTTGTTTGACGGACCAGCCCAGTTCCACTACCTAATATAAAGTATTTGATCTCAAACAATAATCTGAATGGAGAAATACCTCATTTAATTTGTAAAATGAGGGACAATGAAGTTGTTGAACCGATACTCATGTATAGTGGTGATTAGGTTCGAATCCATAGGGAGGAAAGACTATCAACTAAGGTCTTCCCCAAATGACTACGTTTGAACTAGTATGGATGTAATCATACGGATCCATTGCAAGGAAGAAGATTCCAGAATAATCATAAAAATTTTCATTTATCCCTGCTTCTTGCTCTTCAGTCTCAAACTCGCCTTCACGCGATTTGGTCTTCCTGAATTTGATAATAGACAAGTTTTGAATTCTAGTGAGTTGGTTGATTGTGACCACGAACGAAGTGGGAGAATATAAAGATGCATAAACATAAAGTGAATTACAGAAGAAGATTGAGTAAACGAAAGTAAAAATGACAAGTTTTAATCAATTAGTACCCTAAGGATTCCACTCAACTCAAGATTAGCACACATTCTTCTCACTCTTAGATGTAGAAACTACAAGGCTAGGCAAATCACATAAAAAGTATCCACAACCAAGTATAATCTATCAAGTCTCCCGCGTCTTAGTTCATGTTGATTGGTTAATACTATCTTCAATTAACAAAAGACCAATCAACTAAAACCAGAATTGGTATAGAGAGAATAAACACAATCCAAACCCTGTAATACAATCACAATTATCATGCTTGAATAAACATATAGTAGAAACATTATGAATGACAATATATAGCAAGATGTATATCAATTGAAACAATTGGAAACCATAATCCACGTTTAGAACTTTCAAACCCAACATTCAACATGCAATCATTTGATTTCACAACGAACACAAATCCAACCAAGCATTTCATAATTCAAATCATACATGTATTGAAACAAAGCAATCCTAATATCTTGACTTTCGTTCCAAAAATTTATATAAGACTTATGCACATTTGGTTAATTGTGTACTTGTACAAACTCTTGAACTTTGGAAAATAGAGGATCAGACTAACAATAGGATTAGAGTTTAATTTTTCATAAACTTGTTGATAGGCATAACGACTTCATGGAAGGACCTTCAATTCTTGACTTTCATTCCAACTTGTTTGAAGAACAGAGTCAGTTCCACCCTAATATAAAAGTATTTTGATCTCAAACCAATAATCTGATTGGAGAAATACCACATTTAATTTGTAAAATGAGGGCAATGAAGTCCGTGTTGAACCGATTGTCACGTAGTTAGCGGTAATTAGGGCCGAATCCATAGGGAGCAAGAGATATCAACCTAAAGTAGATTGTTGAGTAATGAAAGTAAAAATGACAAGTTTTAATCAGCTAGTATCCTAAGAAATAATTTCAGGAAGTCAATACTAACTGAAACACAATATTAAATGTGTGCCTTAAGGCTTCGGCTCACTTAGGATTGGCACACAATTCTTCTTCTCACTCTTAGATTCTTAAACCTACAAGGTAGCAAATCACATAAAAGTCTCCACAACCAAGGGTAATCTATCACGTTCCCTGTTGTCTTAGTTACATGTGATCGGTAAAGAATTTTAATTTACAAAGAGACTCAATCAATTAAAACCACTAATTGGTAAAGAGAGATAAACACATCCATAATCTCTGTAATACAATCACAAAATTATCACATGATGAAAATCATATAGTAGAAACATTACTGAATGACAATATATAGCAAGATTGTAATTAGTATCGAAACAATTAGAACCATAATCACTCATTCAGAACTTTCAAACCAACATTCAAGATGCAATCAATTTGAACAATGAACACATCCAACAAAGCATTTCATAATTCAAATCATGCATCGTATGGAGTAAGCAATCCTTAAATGACAATACCCAACAATCAAATCATATGTTCAATGTGTAATTAAATCCAATTAGTCAAGAGTTTAAGCAAAGAAAACTATAGCCTGAATTAGTCTGCCTTACCTAACGGGCAACCGTAGCTCAACCGCTCATGGTGAGCTGACAATGGCTAAAGGTCTGACCGGTCCTTGCCAAATGGGAACACGTCGTCGGGAGTTGGAATGAAAGATTGTTGGCTGAGGAAGACCAAAGGACACCAAAGGTGAACGGTCATCGTCGGTGATGACGGATCTCAGTGGAAAACACGTGGCTGTAGCTGAAACTGTGACGGCAAGGTGGTTGGGGGTTGTAGGAGAGATGACCGACGTGGGGAGACAAATCGACACCGGAAAGTGGAAGAACCATGGTTGGAATACGAAGAGACGGCGGCACAAATGGATTTACACACGGCGGTGGCTGAACGGCAACAGAAATGCTCGGGAATGATAAGGGAAGGATGACCACCACCTAGGGAAGCGAATCGACATCGGAGAACTAGAACCAAGAGACAGGGCGGTGAAATGGGATGAATGGGGCGGAAGATCTTCAAGGAGATGATGGCCGATCAAAGTTTTGGAAGATGAAGGGTCACCGGAGTCGCCGAAAAATGGTGGAGGTGGCTAGGGTTTGATGGGAGCGGTTGGCTGTATTTTCATGACTATTCACTTTCCTTTTATGGAAAATGTGAAACTTTCCTAGTCTTGCACATTAAAAAGTGACAAAACAAACCTTGGAAACATGATATTTTACCTTGATAAACATAAATAAGACAAAATCAAACCTAATCCATAAACCACAACCTAATATCAACTCACACAATTCCAAAATCATTAAAACATGAAAAATCATAAGAAAACATTGAATGCGATTTTTTCATCAATAAATTCATAAATGTGTCAATATATATTCAATTAATTAACAAAGTGTATTAAATCACTTTAAGGAGTCATTTCAGACCTTAACATTGATCTTTCTAATAATTGCTTGAGTGGGCCCATTCTAAAAGCATGGGAAACTTTAGCAATAGTTGCATGTGATGGATCTACGAAAGAATAGGTTTCATGGCACATTCCTCAAACATTGCAAAGGGTAACAATTTAAAGACCCTTAATTCAATGGCAATAGATGGAAGGGACAATTCGACCATCTTGATAAATGTACAATGCTGGAAATTCTATTTTCGGAACAAAAACGTAAATGATACATTTTTGCAGTGGTTGGGAACTCTTCAGCATTACAAGTTCTTGTTCCACGCTCCAATAAATTTCATGGTTAGTGGTGATCCAGTGGCAAAAATTCTTTCTCTAAGGTGGAATCTCTGATGTCTCAACAACAACTTCAGTGGTTTGTTGCCAGCAACGTATTTTGAGAACATGAAATGTGATGGATATTATGGTGAGGGCTAAAAGGAATGTAGTAACAGCTAGGGTTTAACTAAGCTGATTACAATCAACTCAATCAATGAAAAACTCAACAATAACTTATACAGTATAATAAGCAATCATTTAGAGATAATAAAAGCAAGGAAAAACGAATAAAAATGCAGCAGGGATTTATAGTGGTTTGGCTAAGGCAGCCTACATCTACTTCAAGGCACACTTTACGGTATTCATTCATCAAGAGAACAATGTTACAGAGAGGATTTAACAAGTAAAATACGGAAAGAACACACCCGAAAGCCTCTCACTGCTTTGCTTCTTCTCACATATATTGGTCTGATTTACACATCAAGGCTCTGGATCACCACCAGTATCCAATAGATTGAGAACCGTTGGAGAAAAAGACTAGAATCTTCTGCCATAATTGAAGAACTAGGGCTAAAACGGGACCACTGAGAGAGTGAGCTTGAAGAATTTATTACAACATAATGAGAGTCGAGTGCCAGATAGGGCACCTAAACTCGGTAACCAAACGACATCGCATAGGAAAAAAATAACAATGCTTGCTGACTGATATTGACTCCAGTGTGTCAATTGCAAGCCACATCATCACAATTCTCCACCTGGTTTGTGAATGACCCTAGGTGGCCTTGGCAAAACGAGCTATACTTAACATGGAGTAGGCTCATACAGAGCCTATGCTTGTCGCAGTTATGGTTTGGTAAGCATGTCCGCAGGATTATGAGTTCCTTTATCTTCTCATTGACTTCTCATTTTTTAATCATTTCTCTGATGAAGTGAAGCTTGACACGATGTGTTTAGTTCTTCATGGAAGACTTGGTTTTTGGACGTATGTATTGCACTCTAACTGTCACTTTTGATCTCCATGATTTTCTGTTCCAGCTCCAGTTCATTCACAAAACCCTTGAGTCATATAACTTCTTTTGCTGCTTTTTGTCAGGAGACTACTTCAAATATTGAAGGAGAAACCATATGCCGAAGTTTTGATTTCTAGCTAATCACATTCCCCCACAATGTAAAAAACAAGCTGAAGTGGCCTTTCTGTTATCAAGGCCCTTGCATAATCGGCATCAACAAACCCTTAATGTTGTGCTCTTTCCTTGTTCTTACTAAAACAATGCCACTGAATGGATCTGTAAGTATCTTAGATCCATTTGAGTGCAGACAATGTAGTCTTCTTGGATTGCTATGAACCTACTTACGAGTCACAAAGTATGATAGATCTGGCTTGGTGCAAACCATTAAGTACATCAAGCTACCAAGGGCATTTGCATATGGGATGGCGGACATTTCTTTTGCTCTTCTTCTGTTTGTGGGCACTAATCATGTGATAATTTGAAGTGCTGCCCTAAGGGAGTTGGACAGCTTTAGCATTCTACATGTTGAACTTCTGTAGAATCTTTTCTGCATATTTTTGAACCAGCTTCAAGTTCCCGCATTCTGGCTCTACAATGGTATACCAATGATCTTTTGAGTTGACCTAGATGTTCATTTCAAACTTGGTATTAAGGATTTCTTCAATAAAGTAAGCTCAGTTTTGTCATGGCAAGCAACAACATGCCATCCACAAAAGCAACAGTAAGTTGAGTCAAATCAGAATTTCTTTTAAAATAAAAAAAGTATCAAACTGACATATATAAAGCCAATTTCAATCATAAAAGAATCAATTTTCTGTACCATTATCGTGGTGATTGTTTTAGACCATAAGTGATTTTCTAAAAGAAAAACTTTACCTGCTGGTCCTGAATATCCTTCGGGTTGCTCTATCAGAATATTTCTTCCAAATCACCATGTAAAAAGCTGTTACATCCAGTTGCTCCAGTTCCAGAATGAATTGTACAACAAGAGAAATCAGAATTCTGATGATGCATGCTTTACAACTGGGGAGAATATTTCATGATAGTCTATGCTCTCCACTTGTGAATCCTTTGCAACCAGCCTAGCCTTGTACCTAGGTGATTCTTTTGAAGTTAGGGTGGTGGTCTTTTGAAGATCACTTGCACTTACCACCCTGCAGTTTTGGTTTGTAACTAAGGTCCAGGTATTGTTTTTCATTAAGGAGTTGAATCAACCTTGATTCCCTTCCATTCTGATTTTCAAGCCATAATATAGCTTTCTAAAAGGTTTAGGCTCCTCATCAACTCTTCTTCTACCTGAAGAAATAAGCTACCAGGTTGCATATCCTAGTCATGGGAGGTTAATGACTCTTCTGGTTCTATCCTAGATAGTGATAGTTTGCAAGTTTGGCTCCTGTTCCCCTTGCTCACCAAATTCATTTGTATCATGGTTTTAGGATTCTCCATTGTCTCTTCTGCTCCACCTTAATGATTAGAGACTACATCCTGAATTTCCAACTTAGGTGATCTGATCCTGAGGCACTGTCAACGGTTTTCCGGGTTCAATTCCGTCCAGGAAGGACCTCTTCCCTAAACCACATCCCTACTGATTATACATTTTTAGTTTCTAGATTCCAAAACTTTAACCTTTTACTCCCTCTGGATATCCAAGAAACAGGCACTTAAAGCTCTAGGTTTCAGTTTATCATCCTTTACATGAACATAAGATAGGCACCCGAAAACTCTTAAGTTGTCCAACTTTATAAGGGTCAGTCCATTTTTTAAAGGCCTTGAAACTATGGCAAATAAGGGGTTCTATTATCAAATACACACAGTATGCAATCTTTTGGCTAAAATTGTACAGGTAGTTTAGGTTTGACAGGATGCTCCTAACTTTGCTAGGATTGTCCTATTCATTCTTTCACAGAGGCCATTATGTTGTGGGGTATTTCTAACGGTTTTGTGCTAACAATTCCATGGTTTTTGCAGAAACTATTGAATTCATCATTCACAAACAATCAAGACCATTATCAGTCCTAAGCCTTTTAAGTTTTCTTCCGATAGTTAGTTCAACCATGTTTTTCCATTCTCTAAACCTAAGGAATGGCCTCATCTTTGGTCTTGAGGAAGTATATCCAAACATGCCTAGAATAGTCACACAAAGCTAATGAAATACCTACAGCCCCCTAGTGAGTAGTGTCAGTGGCCATACATTGAGTGAACATAACTCAAATGGTGAACTTAATTTCCCCCTGACATCTTGCCAAAAATACAGTGTTCATAGAAGGGTAAATTTCCAGTTTTGTCCCCTCCTAACAAATTCTGCTACTCAACTCATTAACCCTCTTTCATTGACATATGCAACCTTTGAGCACAATAGGTTTGTCCTGTTTACTAGAGACCCACAGCAGCTATGTTATATGTCCTACCCTTTAACCACATAGAGACTATTGCTGTTTCACCTTTCATCACTAATAGTGATCCTTTCATCACTCTAAGACTTCCATTTAAAGCTTGTAACTCAGTCCTATTGAGTCTAGAGTGCCTAGTGATATTAGATTCCTTTTGAGATCAGGAATATATCTACATTTGTAAGGGTTTTGGTTAGGCCATTATCAAGGCTTAGTTTAAAGTACCTATTGAAAGAACAACAACATGCATGAGAGTGGTGAAATGAAGATTGAAAGCATGAAAGGTGGATTTCAGAAAACGGTTTTCAAACAAAGCTTGGATAAAGCATTATACTACTCCTTTGCTTTGGATTGATGAAGATAAGACTCAAATGATGAGAACCTCCACACTTAACACCACCTTGAGAGAGTTAGAGAGTGGTCGTGGCTAGGGAGAGAGCTTTGGTTGTTTGAGGGAACAAGTGAATAATGAACTAAAATGCAACCTTTTGCATTAAATATACTGGACAATTTTGCAATTATTGTTTTCACATTCCAAGCCCCAATAAAATCTTTATTTAAAAGGGACCCCGTGAATTATTATGGTCCCTTTGAATAATCAATATTATCAATGGCCCATGTAACTAAACTAGTTTACATTAGTAACCCATAAATTTACCCTTAACTATTAAAATGTTATTTCGTTCATCTCATTAATTTAACACTTTAAGATATAATAATGTAAATATAATTAATTATTGCTTGACCATTTTAACCTTAAAATGTCACAAACAATTTTCTATGTAACTATTACCATGAAATCTCGTCATTACCTCGAAAGGTGCTAGCCTCTTCGAGAATCATTTCTCTCTCTCATCCTTCTCTAACTTCTAAGGCTATTAGTGTGACATGTAGGTCACACGTGGATTAGCCGTGAGCCTGTTCTGAATGAATCTGGAAACCTGTCAGAAGCCTAAGACTATGGTAAACATTAGCAATGTGCCATAGTCCCTAAACACGATGAAGAAATACTTCATCGAACCCATTTCAGATCATATGTGTCATGCAGGTAAGTTCCTCATGATATATCTACGAGCAACGGATTCAGGAACTTAAAATCCTAAACTCGATCTTTATCGAATGTCGATCAATATATCCAAAAATCGTCACACCAACTTGCTTATGACTAATAATAGAATCTGGCCAGAGATTCTGATTCTGACATTTATCGATGTGCGACCAGAAACTCAAATCTGGATGGAGTCAGCGATACTCCTAATCCTATATTTGAGTCAATGGATTCTTCTAACACAGTTCATTTCGCATATGAAAAACGCATGACAATAGACTTATCATACGAAACATGACTAGTCTCGTACTTATACACCGTATGAACCATACGCATCGTATTGGATTCGACCACAATGTCTCAGGTTAAAGAACTACATCGTACACTGTATACCAAACGATAAATCATTGACTACATGCTTTTCTAAGTGATTTGTCGTTATTCGGTCACGTTCGAAAAATAGTTCACAAACACTAATCTATAAATGTCCTAGTGACATGACTATCATTGTCATCCGTACTTATATCAACTCATGATATCTTTCAGAAGCATCAGTATGCCTACTATGAAATATAGTTGCCCAAATTATATTGCTTCCGTAGGGCACCTTTTCGATAATTTATTTACCGATTAAATGAATCATGGACATTCGTACATACTTTATTTTAAATGCATGACTGAATAAGGAAGCAATTATATATATGAATTGAAGAACTCTTTTCTATTATTTATATATATAGATACAAATAGATAAATGCTCTAAAGCCGACAACACGAATGGTTTCTAGGGCATACACTAAATACACTAACAACACAGCCTCTTAATGCAACATATTGCATTCCATCACAACTTTTCTACCATCTAGAGTTTAAAGAACTAAACCACTTCCTATTGGTGTCATGTGATAGGTACATCTTGTGTCTAAGATTATTCCTCACTATTTCTACCTTCAGAGATGACTAAACTCTGAACTTTTACTAAATAACTCGAACAACACCAACACTGCCTTCCTCTCTCTCCTTTTCATACTTCTTCTTACCCTTTCTCTCAGGACAATCCTCCTAAGATGGCCTTCCTTGTAACAGAAGAAGCACTTGCATTTCCAGTTTTGGACTTAGATCTATTCCTATTGTGTCCTTTTTTTTCCAGTTCCTCTTCTCTGATCTATGCCTTACCATAAGACCTTCCCCAATCATGCCTAATTTCATTCTATTTTACTATCCTTAGCTGTAATGGTTTCACAACTTCTTCTAATTTTAGGATCTGCTACCATATTTAAGGTTTCTACAAAATTAGAGTAGGGTTTTGGTAGGGAATTTAGAAGAATATAGGCTTGTTTATCATCAATCTAGATATGCTTTCTAAATCTTGTATAAGTTCTAGAAATTCATCCTTATGTTCTTTTAAAGTTTTCTGCTCTCCATTTTAACAACCAAACAATCTTTGTTTTAAAAACGTCTTAGTAGGACAGCTTTAGATTGATACAGAGAGTCTAACTGTTCCAGATCTCAGAGTAGCAGTTGGTCCTCTTCACTTCTCGAAGGACTTTGTCACCCAATCCTAAGATCAAGGAGCTTTTCGCTTTGTTGAGAACTCTGCTTCTCAATTTCAGTCATGGCGTCAGGCAATCCAGATTCCTTTCAATGTAGGGCTAGTCCTCTTTAATCAGCACAGACCATTTTCACTTCCAGAGTCCAAAATCAGGTCTCCTGTAAACTTTTAGAGTTCAAATTTAGTGGAATGTTTTGGTATGAAATTGGAACAACAGAAAAGGAATCACAGATAACCCTAATTAGGACTTGAACTAGGCTCTTATACCAATTGTAGTAAAAACTAGGTTTTCAACTAGCTGATACAATAACTCAATCAATGAAGAAATCAACAATCAACTATACAGTATATAGCAATCAATTTTAGAGATAATAAAAGCCAAGGAAAAACTGAATAAAAAAGCACAGAGGGATTATAGTGGTTCAACTACAGCAACCTAATCCACTCTTCAAGGCACACTTTAGAGTATTTCTTCATCAAGAGACATGTTACAGAGAGTATTTAACAAGAAAATATAGGAAAGAACACACCCGATTAAGCCTCTCACTGCTCTGCTTCTTCTCACACATATTGGTCTGATTTAAACACATCAAGGCTCCGTTGATCAATCACCAGTTGTCCAATAAGACTGAGAACCGTTGGAGGAAAACAACAGTAGAATCTTTCGGCCATAATTGAAGACCTAGCGTAAAACGGGACCAGAGGAGAGTGAGTTGTGAAGAATTTGTTACAACAGAATGAGAGTCGAGTGCCAGATAGGGCACTTAAACTTGATAACCAAAACGACGCGCCTAGGAAAAAAAATATAACAAGTTGCTTTGACTGATATTGACTCCAGCGTGTCAATTGCAAGCCACATCATCACAAGGAATTTGCAGTATATGGGTGAATCATATATGAAGATTCAGTGACATGCTAGTAAAAAAGAATGAAGTTAAACTGGTGAAATTTCTCACTATTTTCATACCATGATTTTTAAACATAGCTTTCATAGGGGAATCTTGATTAATTGGAAAGATTCGCACTTCGACTGCTCAACGTTTCGCAAAACTTCCTAACTGGCAACATCCCTTTGTCATTGGAAATTTCGCAGATCTAGAATCCTTAGACCTTTTTCAAACAGACTTCCTGGGAAAATTCCATGGCAGTTGAAAAGAAGACGGTTTTGCAGTCTATACCTGTCTCAAACCAACTTGAAGGACCTATCAAGGCAGTCAATTTGAAACCTTTTCCAGGGATTCTTATAGCGGAAACGAGATTATGTAGACTTCCACTGTCAATTGAATGCGACGCTGACGCGGCCCGCAACCATCTCAATATCAGGAAATGCTACAAACTGTGGAAAAAAATTTGGTTGGAAGCGGTGATGATGGATTATGGATCTGGATGGATTGGGATAGATGTATGGGAATCTTGTATTTTCAACTGGAAAACCTCTCTGGTAGCAATTGTATTTGAAGGGATGAGAAGGTTGCATAGGAAACCAATGGAAGAAGAAATTAGTGTCTGCATTAGGCACAGTGTCAAAATAATGTTGATAATATGCTGTACTTATTTATTTTTCTTTGAAATAATGTATCCGCAAGATATATGGATTTAGAAGTCAACTAAAGCAGTAGGCTGCTTGTTGTATTGATCTAATGAATTGTTGTCTATGTCAGTAAAAGCAAATCAACTGATGCCCAGCATCATATTGCATAATATACAGAGCAAACTCCTCTGACCATTGTTCTTTCTTTATGAATTTCAGATTTCAACCATCTGATTCTCATAAAATTATACACACCTGTTGAAATAATAACTGTGTTACAATGAATGAGATTCTTGATACTCTGAAAGCTGTCCGTAATCACCAGGGAAAAATACCACCTTTGAGACGCCCACATTTCAGCTCACTTGAGCAGCAAACTCCTATTTGTTTCCTTTTTTGTGTGGTTTAGCACAAAGCTAAAACTAGAAATAGAGACGACTGGAATTTCAAGTCAAGCTAAAACTAGTAAGAAATTAGAAACAAAATCTGCCATAAGAAGCGACAAAAATGTGCGGGCAGTTAAAAACCAGCAGCGGAGCTATTGCAATAGTTAAATATTTATTTAAGACGGTGCTTCGTATAGGTATTGTGTTACAATAAATTATTTACGAAATTTTCCTGTTAACTGATGTTGATAATAGGTAGTATGTTACTTGAAGTGGTGGAATAAACTAAGTAGCAACATATTTAAAAGCAAGCCCGGAAGGAACAGACAAATGGTTCTTAAAAAAACGCCTTTACGTCTCACAACAAATTCATTTTCAAGTTTGTTACAATTGTAACTTTACAGAAAATTCAGGATTGAAGTCAGGGAAAATGTAAACTTCATACATATCCCTTCCTTCTGTCAAGACAATCATACAATAATTAAATCAATAAATTTATATGTAAAATTTAGATGGGTTTCAGTATCATCATCAAAATATTAAAGTTTGTATAACAACCATTTTTTAACTTTGTAATGTTCTCATACTTTTATTAGTCTGTACAAGTAATTTTTTTTATTTTAAATTATTAAGAATATAAAAAAATATTTGGAAAGTTGGTTGCCAGGTCAACACGTAAGCTGGAAATATGAGATTGTTTAACACGCTTATTCATCATATTTATGGTAGAAGGAGGACTGTGTAATAAGTAGAAACAATGAAAGTATCCATGAGTTTGTGTGCTCCTGCACCATTCTTGATTCTTTTTATTGTGTTACTTCCCTTTTAACCTTTAAAAGTAGTTTCTGCAGTGGAAGATCTGACTTGGGATTCTTCAAGAGTGAAGAACACGATTTTTAAGGGTAATCAAGAGCTACGGATGACTCTTCATATTTCACTGGAAACCACTTCATTGCATCCTCTTGTAACTCTATGCTGAATCCAACACGTGACTTGCATCTGCGACGGCGACCAACACGATATCCTGGGAGCAAGAACAACATAGAAATCCATACCATAAGAACCAGTTGAAGGATCATACCTGAAAGAGAAGATACAATACAACAGTAACTTTAAAATCCCAGAGTGAGATAAAAAACAGTACACCATTAACTTTAAATTCCAGAGTGAGACCTCAGAACCTGAGATCCCTAATACCCTAGCAACCATGCAGAAATAAGAAATTCGTTACTATCTTTCTACAAGACAATACATAATTAAATTATGACATACTAGAAGCCAAATTGAAGTAGTACACAAAAGAACCAATTAGTAAATACGTATGTAGCATATGCCATCTCGTCAGTTGATCCACAAAAAGACTACAAGAGTAATGTTGATAGCTTAGTCCAAAATATGACATCTGAGAGACTACTATTTTCACAAGAACTTCTGTTCTTACAGTCTAGAAAAAAGAACATATTATATATAGACATACCGGACTGTTGTATAGAAATAGTCATCTCGATTCCTTTCTTCTTAGGGCAAATAACTGGAAGGTACAATTTCAGGTGCTTTAGGAAACTTGACTTCCTCTCACAAGCCTTGATCTTTCCTCCAATAAAATTGAAGGATAAATAAGCAAGGTCATGGGGGAGACTTTGCAATTTGAATCAATTTTCTTGGCTGAGGTCAAAGAGTCAAGAGGGTGCATGAAGTCTTAGACATTTTCAGATGCGTCGCAGGGTTTTGAATATCTGGATTTAGAGAATACAAACTTTTTGGTCTTTGACGAACAACTGGGCAATTTAAAATCTAAATATCTTAATCTTGATTACAACTCACTTCTGGATCTGTTCCTGTGAACATTGGAGAACTTCGTTTCTGAGATTTTTAGATCTTTCAAATAACAAGTGGAAGGGGTAGTCTCTGAAATTATTTCACCGATTTGACAAGACCATATCTTGTTGGCATCTTGGTAACATCATTAAGTGTGAAAGTGTCTGATTAGATTCCTCATTTCAGATCGAATTTTTGGAGTTAGGATATTGTCATTGGGCCTTCATTTCCATCGTGGCTTCATCACAGAAGCATCTAATATTCGGACATCAACTCAGGAATGTGGGTACACTTCTCTGATTGGTTTGGACATCTTATTTTCAATACCTTTTTAAACCTCTCTCATGACATAAACTATGGAGAGATTCCAATTAACTGAGGTGATCGACCCACTTATGTTGACTTGAGTTCAAATAATTTTCTCAGGTTCTTACCTCTGTTATCCCTAAAATTTCTCTGCTAGACCTTTCAACAATGCTTTGTTAGGTTCCATTTTCATTTTTTGTGTCACAAAAGAAACAAGTCAAAGAAATGATGATTCTCAAACTTGAAGATAATCTTTTTCGCGGAGAGAGAATTAGCAGATTGTTGGATGAATTGGCAAAAATGAGAATGTTGAATTTAGATAACAATAAATTAGGTAACCTTCCATCCTCTATTGGATCAATACGTTGGTTCAGTCATACACCTTGCAAAAACAACCTCCGGTATAATCCAACGTCACTTAAAAAATGTTACCAGTTTTCGCATTTGATGTTGCTGAAACTGGTTTGTGGAAATATACAATATGGATAGGACAAGAAGTTTTGGTATGGTAATTCTTAGCCTTCGTTCAAATAAGTTTGATGATCATTACCAACAAAACTGTGCTATCTGAATTTCTGCATGTCTGGACCTTGCTTACAACAATCTTCTCGAACCATTCAAGTTGTATTAAGAACCCCAGTGGCATGGTGTCAATTGACTATGATGAAGGGAACTATATTTCCTACTTGTCCATCCATTTCTCGTACTTTTAAAATAGAGTACCATGAGGGGCAGTTCTTGTGACAAAAGGAAAAAGCTTTCGAATATAATAATATCTCAATTTGGGGAGAAGTATAGACCTTTCTGGCAACAGTTTCTCAGGAGTGATTCCAAATGAAGTAAACAATCTTAAGCATTACAACTATGTGATGTTGTACAATTCATTCAGTGGAAGAATCCTGAAACTATCGGGCTAGGACATTAAATCTCTTGATTTCTCTGAAAAACAAACTAACCGGTTAAATTCCACAGTCATTTCAAGTTTGACATTTCTAAGTCACTTGAACTTGTCTAACAACAACTTGACCGGAAAATTCTTTGGGCACTCAAAAACAAAGCTTGATCTTCCAGTTTTTGTGGCAATGACCTTTGTGATCTCCACTTCTTAAGAATTGCACTGGTACTTCTTAGGATTTTTGGTCCTAAGTTATCACAGATACAGATCTAAGGCTAAATAATCAATAGTATAGCAAGATGATAATCAAGATTAAGATCTCTGGTTAAAACCAACTCCAACAAACAAGTAATCAAGATAAGATCTCTGAATCATCAGGATTAGCAAACAGAAGATCAGCAAAGAGATAAAGATCAACACAAGGAATTATAGTGGTTCGGTTGGGTAGCTACATCCATTTCAAGGGGCAAATAGGATATCATTACTATCACAGTCAGGGACAATTTACAGGGTATTAACAAAAGAAAGAAAGATTGAGCAAAGAAGAATACAACCGAAGAAACCCTAGCTTCTTCCCTTTTCCCCTTGCTGCAAATCCATATCAAATGGAATCAATTATTACATAGGTCCACCTTCCAGGATCAGCTCCCACTTGGAACCCAAGAAGATCCAGCTGTGATGAGCACAGATCCGGCTCCCATTAGAACATTCTGGAACAAGACAGTTAGAGAGGAGAAATTGTGTAAAAGATGAGGGCTAGATCGAATGAGTAGCAAAGCCATTTTTAGCTTATCACAAAACGTCGTCGCTTTGGACCCTTTAACTCTTCCAGTTTTTAATTGACTCCACCGTGGCACAAACACAAGCCACATCACCACAATAGTTTTAACTCCAACTATGACCATAGCGGAGGGAAAACGATAATGAACATGAAGTGGATTGGTTCTATGTAGGCAGCACTTGGATTTGTGGTTGTTTTGGAGCATAATAGGTCCATTACTTGTGACAGAAGATTGAGATATATGTACTATCAATTCTTAGATTGCCTTAGCGACAAATGTTGCAGTGTTGTAGAAAATGTTGCTAGCTAGATGTTGTTTTTGGAGCTTTGTTGTCTTTAGTTAATTTCATCGTATGAAGAACAAAAAGGTATTGTTTTTTTGATTACGATTGGAAGCTTTTTAAAGTTAAATAGACACGGATGATGCTGTTGGAATTGGAGACTGTGATGAATTATACTTGAGAAAAAATTCAAATTGTATATTGTTAGTGCTTTCATAAATACTCGACGTGTCGAGAAACAACAGATTGGTTGCAAAATATGGGTAAAATCTAATATAATACCTAGAAAATTGTAGCTGATTCAGTAAAATTATTTCTCTGTAGGAAAATAATCTAAATAAGAGAAAATTAAATGACAGAAAAATAATAAAAAGCATCCACAGAGTGCGATTCAACAATGAAAAAGTAATAATAAGAGAAAATTGAATGATATATAGGCGACTGAACAATTAGATATGTAGATGGAGATGATTAGAGACGGCTTGGAGTCGTGGACAATATCTAGGGTTCAACTTGGACATTTTGGGCTTTCAGATTGAAGATTTACATAGTGCAACGAAATTTCCTCCAATATCTGTTGCAATATCTTGGTAACATTCAAATAAAGTGCTGAGATTTTGGGTGGCTGTCTGGTCTTTCTTTGCCGAGTGCCTTGATTTGTGTTAGGGATATCCAAGAAGTTTCTGATTGGCTGTGGGTGATAAACGCGCTCTTTCTTTAGTGGAGTTAAATTATCATATTGTCAAGTTTACAGATTTCCTCCACCACAATGGAAATTTGTCTATCTAGCACACTGATCTTTCATTTAACAAATTCAACTCTTTGATTTGGTTGGGTTTCTGGTCTTCGTAATTTAGTGTTTCTTGAACTAAGTGAAAACTGGATTTCGAGGTTCACTTCCCAGGAACTTCAAAACTTGACTTCGCTTAAACATCTTGATTATCTTTAACAATTCAATTTTTGAATCGAACAAGGGGAGAATCAGGTGCTTTAGGAAATTTGACTTCTCTCAAAAGCCTGATATTTGGAGGAAACATTACAAGTTCAAGGGGGAGATTTGCAAACTTGATTCAATTTTTTGTCAGATGTCCAATTGAGTCAAGAGTCAAGAAATAAATGAAGTTTAGACATGTTTTAGGATTCGTTTCAGGGGGTTCGGAGAATCTGGATTTAGAATACTAATCTTTTGGTCATTGACCGAGCAACTTAGGCAGTTTAAAATATAAATATTTAATCCCAATACACTCTATTTCTGGTTCTATTCCGGTTTGTATAGGAGGCTCTCGTTTTTTAGAGTTTTAGATCTTTCAAGTAAACCGTGGGAAGGAAAAAGTCAACCTGATTGGATTCCTCCTTTCAGGGAGCATTTTAGATTAGATATGTCATTGATAATTACGTTTACACAACTCTTTTACACATATTCATTATCATGATGTGATATATTACAATCACATAATTTTAATTATAATAAATTTATGTGATTGTGACATATACCACATAATAATGAAGGAAAATGATATAAATATAGCTCATTGTCATTTAGGGCCTTTATTTCCGTCACGGCCTTATTCACAAAAACATCTAACTTTGGACATATCCAACTCAAGAACTGTTGATACACTTACAGTTTTGTTTTGGACTACTCATTCAAATATAAATCTCTCTCATAACCAAATCATAGAGAGATTCCAAATTTAACCCGCCTGATCGATCCACTATTGTTGACTTGAGTTCAAATAAATTGTCAAGTTCATTGCCTTTTTATCCTCAACACAACTTTTACTAGACGGTGTCCAACAATGCTTTGAGGTTTATCTTTTTTTTTTTTTTTTTTTTTTGTTGTGATTTCCCAGGAATTATCAAGAGTGATGAGGACTTTTTCGTCATTTCCTACGAGGTCTGCACTGTCTTTTAAGTTTTAATTAATTTCTTGGTAAAACTTTTTAAGTCAAGCTCGTTGATCAGCTGATTTTGCATATGAAAATGAAACCATTGTATTATGTTCATTTTCTCCCAGACTTTATTTATTCAAATTAACAGTCAAATATTAATAGTTTAATGAGTGTAAATACCATTTATCCTTTTATTGACTTAGAAGTCCACTGTGGGACCTCTAATGGTGAAATATCTTTCAAGTCTGGAGGCAGAGCACCATTCCAGGAAATTACCTGAAAATTATATGAAGAAAGCAAAGTTCTCAAAGCTAATTTTTCCAAATTGACTGTCAGTTTAACACAAGAATTGAGAAATTTGAAACTGTGTTTCACGGGTCATTAGCATATTTTATAGTAATAAAAGACTTTGAAATTAACTAGCGGCAATGAAAGTAACGATAAGTGTTGTTATTGCGTGATTTTGACATCAATGACTACGTATATGCAAAATGCTAAGAAGTTACATGAGGTAATTGTGAGATGTATTTATAGTGCAGTGATGATGCTTGTTAGTTAGTATGTAAATAACAAGCTAACAAGAGAGAGCGTTTTACATGGTTCGAATGCTATGAGCAAGTCCTACATCCACTACGTTTGTATTATGGTTTCTTTTGTGGTCACTAATGAAGATTACAAAGAGAACAATCGCTCAAGGATTACAAGTATTTGAAGTGTTCTAGGAGAATGATAAATCAGTCTCTTTCTAGTAGTGTGTCTTTGCTATTTTTTTTCTGTAAAACAAGTATGTGAATTCGATATTCGATCCCGTTGTGAGGAGAGGGGCTGCCTATTTATACTCTTTTCAGCTTAAGTTAATGAGTATTTTTATAAGTTGTTGATTTGGTAAAGATTTTCCTTCCTTTTGATTCGTTTGGAGCTTTCATTCATATCCTTAAATTAAATGAAATTTTGGCAAATGATTGCATAAAATATATATCATTCTGAATAGGAGGTTGGTGGAGATGTCTACTAAGAGCTAATTGGTAGAGATGATGTCAGCATATATTTTAGGCATAACAAAGTCATTAGTTTTTTCAATTATTTGCCATGTGTGACGTATCACAAGCATTTCATCAAACACTTGGTGGAAATCTCAAGCTAGGAAAGATCTAGCCCCCTTCACAAAATTCTAGAACTGTCTTTAGTTCTCTACACATTTGTAGATGTCTTTTGAATTATTGGTAGTTGGTAGAAGATTTTATGTCTTAAAGCTTCACCATTGAACGTGGAACATTGTGTAAATCTAAACTGTTCATAATAAGTTAAGATTGCTCTAAATAGGGGAGGCCTCATTTGGCCAAACCATCCAAGAATTGTAAGCTTAAGTAATAAAGAATGCTCTTTTCTCTAGCATAATCTTATGAGTTTGAGTGAGTGTTCTCTCTTATTCTCAAAACTAGCAAGCTTGAGTTATCTAGTGGGGAAATAAATAGGGTCGTGGCAATTGGTATCAGAGCTCGAAGTTTTTGGGTCGCTTACTAAATCCTTCCAACTACCTGAGTTTGGGACCACAAACATCCTTCCAACTAGCTTCCCGTAGAACTCTGAAAGCTCCAGAATCCATTGGGATATTGTGGCTCATTTTCCTATTTATTCTCATGTTAAATTGTATGTCTTTAACCAAGTTCATTCAACTATGATTTTATCAATCGCATAGGAAAACCCTTTAATAAAGAATACAATTGTAAATAGAAATAGAATTATGAGAGTCCTATTAAGAATTGAAATATGAGTCTAGTAGAAATATAATGTCCCATATATTGTGTATAAATATAGAGGTGAAAACCAATTCAAGGTTATGAGAGAATGTGAGAACATAAGATATTTGATGTAAGGGCTATTATACATCATGGGTAGAGTGTCTTAAAAATTAGGACTGTTTTCACTTTAGGTACTGGTCTGTTAATTATATACCAGATTTATGATGGTGTCGTGTACTTTTGTATATCATGTTCATAAAACTATAGTGGATTTCGCTCATCCGTGAATGTAGCCGAGTTATTTTAAACCACGTAAATGTCATGTGTCTTTTTGTGGTGTGATTTTATTTCTATGTTATTAATCTCAAATGTATGTTTTCTGTTGCATGATCTCCTGACTAAATCATTTGAATTGAATCTTTAGAGGGGGCAGAAATGGTTGGTAAGATAAATAATCTTTCTTTGCATGATTAATTTATCCATTAAATCTTTCGCACTCCATTGTTTAAAAATTTGAAGGAACTTAGGTTTATATATATATTTCTCTGAAATCTCTCTTATTTGCAATATCTTGACCTTTTTCTTACGCTCTATGTTAGTTTTATGTTAAGAATTCTATTGGCTATCTTTTGATTTTCTTTGTTCTTCTGATCTAGGTTGATTTACAATCTGTTTTCAAAAATTTATTATAAGACTTATGCACATTTTTGTTTAATTGTGTACTTGTACAAACTCTTGAACTTTGAAAAACAGAGGATCAGACTAACAAATAGGATTTAGAGTTTAATTTTTCAGAAACTTGTTGATAGGCGTTAAACGAGTTCCATGGAAGAACCTTCAATATCTTGACTTTTGTTCCAACTTGTTTGACGGACCAGCTCCAGTTCCACTACCTAATATAAAAGTATTTTTGATCTCAAACAATAATCTGACTGGAGAAATACCTCATTTAATTTGTAAAATGAGGGACAATGAAGTCCTTGTTGAACCGATCATCATGTAGTTAGTGGTGATTAGGTTCGAATCCATAGGGAGGAAAGACTATCAACCTAAGGTCTTCCCAATATGACTACGTTTTGAACTAGATATGGATGTACATCATACGGATCCATTGCAAGGAAGAAGAATTCCAGAATAATCATAAAAAACTTTTCATTTCATCCCTGCTTCTTGCTCTTCAGTCTCGGACTCGCCTTCGCCGCGATTTCCGTCTTCCTGAATTGGTATAATTAGACAAGTTTTGAATTCTAGTGAGTTGTGGTTGATTGTTGACCAACGGAAAGCATGGGAGAAATATAAAGATGCATAAACATAAAGTGAATTACAGAAGAAGATTGAGTAAACGAAAGTAAAAATGACAAGTTTTAATCAATTAGTACCCTAAGGATTCCACTCAACTCAAGATTAGCACACAATTCTTCTCACTCTTAGATTTCCGAAACCTACAAGGCTAGGCAAATCACATAAAAAGTATCTCCACAACCAAGTATAATCTATCAAGTCTCCCTGTCGTCTTAGTTACATGTTGATTGGTTAAATACTATCTTCAATTAACAAAAAGACTCAATCAACTAAAACCAGTAATTGGTATAGAGAGAATAAACACAATCCATAATCCCTGTAATACAATCACAAATTTATCATGCTTGAATAAAATCATATATAGTAGAAACATTACTGAATGACAATATATAGCAAGATTGTAATCAATATTGAAACAATTGGAAACCATAATCCATCGTTTAGAACTTTCAAACCCAACATTCAACATGCAATCAATTTGATTTCACAACGAACACAAATCCAACAAAGCATTTCATAATTCAAATCATACATCGTATTGAAACAAAGCAATCCTCAATATCTTGACTTTCGTTCCAAAAATTTATTATAAGACTTATGCACATTTTGGTTTAATTGTGTACTTGTACAAACTCTTGAACTTTGGAAAATAGAGGATCAGACTAACAAATAGGATTTAGAGTTTAATTTTTCATAAACTTGTTGATAGGCATTAAACGACTTCCATGGAAGGACCTTCAATATCTTGACTTTCATTCCAACTTGTTTGAAGGACCAGCTCCAGTTCCACCACCTAATATAAAAGTATTTTTGATCTCAAACAATAATCTGATTGGAGAAATACCACATTTAATTTGTAAAATGAGGGACAATGAAGTCCGTGTTGAACCGATTGTCACGTAGTTAGCGGTAATTAGGGCCGAATCCATAGGGAGCAAAGACTATCAACCTAAAGTATGATTGAGTAAATGAAAGTAAAAATGACAAGTTTTAATCAGCTAGTATCCTAAGAAAATAATTTCAGGAAGTCTAATTACTAACTGAAACACAATATTAAATGTGTTGCCTTAAGGCTTCGGCTCAACTTAGGATTGGCACACAATTCTTCTTCTCACTCTTAGATTTCTTAAACCTACAAGGCTAGGCAAATCACATAAAAAGTCTCTCCACAACCAAGTGTAATCTATCACGTCTCCCTGTTGTCTTAGTTACATGTTGATCGGTTAAAGACTATCTTTAATTTACAAAGAGACTCAATCAATTAAAACCACTAATTGGTAAAGAGAGAATAAACACAATCCATAATCTCTGTAATACAATCACAAATTTATCACACTTGAATGAAATCATATATAGTAGAAACATTACTGAATGACAATATATAGCAAGATTGTAATTAGTATCGAAACAATTAGAAACCATAATCCATCATTCAGAACTTTCAAACCCAACATTCAAGATGCAATCAATTTGATTTCACAATGAACACAAATCCAACAAAGCATTTCATAATTCAAATCATGCATCGTATTGGAGTAAAGCAATCCTTAAATGACAATACACAACAATCAAATCATATGTTCAATGTGTAATTAATAATCCAATTAGTCAAGAGTTTAAGCAAAGAAAACTATAGCCTGAATCCTAGTCTCGCCTCTACCTAACGGGCAACCGTAGCTCAACCGCTCATGGTGAGCTGACAATGGCTAAAGGTCTGACCGGTCATTGCCAAATGTGGGAAACACGTCGTCGGTAGTTGGAATGAAAGATTGTTGGCTGAGGAAGACCAAAGGACACCAAAAGGTGAACGGTCATCGTCGGTGATGACGGATCTCAGTGAAAACACGTTGGCTGTAGCTGAAACTGTGACGGCAAGGTGGTTGGGGGTTGTAGGAGAGATGACCGACAGTTGGGGAGACAAATCGACACCGGAAAGTGGAAGAACCATGGTTGGAATACGAAGAGACACGGCGGCACAAATGGATTCACAACGGCGGTGGCTGAACGGCAACAGAAATGCTCGGGAATGATAAGGGAAGGATGACCACCACCTAGGGAAGCTGAATCGACATCGGAGAACTAGAAACCAAGAGACAGGGCGGTGAAAATGGTGATGAATGGCGGCGGAAGATCTTCAAGGAGATGATGGCCGATCAAAGTTTTGGAAGATGAAGGGTCACCGGAGTCGCCGAAAAATGGTGGAAGGTGGCTAGGGTTTGATGGGAGGCGGTTGGCTGTATTTTCATGACTATTCACTTTCCTTTTATGGAAAATGTGGCAAACTTTCCTTAGTCCTTGCACATTTAAAAAGTGACAAAATCAACCCCTTGGAAACATGATATTTTACCCTTTGATAAACATAAATAAGACAAAATCAACCCTAATCCATAAACCACAACCTAATATCAACTCACACAATTTCCAAAATCATTAAAACATGAAAAATTCATAAGAAAACATTAGAATGCGATTTTTCATCAATAAATTCATAAATTGTGTCAATATATATTCAATTAATAATAACAAAGTGTATTAAATCACTTTAATGGAGTCATTTTCATGACCTTAACATTGATCTTTCTAATAATTGCTTGAGTGGCACCATTCTAAAATGCATGGGAAACTTTAGCAATAGTTTGCATGTGATGGATCTACGAAAGAATAGGTTTCATGGCACCATTCCTCAAACATTTGCAAAGGGTAACAATTTAAAGACCCTTAATTTCAATGGCAATAGATTGGAAGGGACAATTCGACCATCTTTGATTAATTGTACAATGCTGGAAATTCTATTTTCGGAAACAAAAACGTAAATGATACATTTTTGCAGTGGTTGGGAACTCTTCCAGCATTACAAGTTCTTGTTCCACGCTCCAATAAATTTCATGGTCTAGTTGGTGATCCAGTGGCAAAAAATTCTTTCTCTAAGTTGTGAATCTCTGATGTCTCAAACAACAACTTCAGTGGTTTGTTGCCAGCAACGTATTTTGAGAACATGAAATCTGTGATGGATATTAGTGGTGAGGCTAAAAGGAATGTAGTAACAGCTAGGGTTTTTAACTAAGCTGATTACAATCAACTCAATCAATGAACAAACTCAACAATCAACTTATACAGTATAATAAGCAATCAATTTTAGAGATTAATAAAAGCAAGGAAAAACTGAATAAAAATGACAGAGGGATTTATAGTGGTTTGGCTAAGGCAGCCTACATCTACTCTTCAAGGCACACTTTACGGTATTTCATTCATCAAGAGAACAATGTTACAGAGAGTATTTAACAAGTAAAATACAGGAAAGAACACACCCGATTAAGCCTCTCACTGCTTTGCTTCTTCTCACATATATTGGTCTGATTTTATACACATCAAGGCTCCGTTGATCAACCACCAGTTATCCAATAAGATCTGAGAACCGTTGGAGAGAAAAGCACTAGAATCTTCTGCCATAATTGAAGACCTAGGGCTAAAACGGGACCACTGAGAGAGATGAGCTTTGAAGAATTTATTACAACATAATGAGAGTCGAGTGCCAGATAGGGCACCTAAACTCGGTAACCAAAACGACATCGCATAGGAAAAAAATATAACAATGCTTGCTTTGACTGATATTGACTCCAGTGTGTCAATTGCAAGCCACATCATCACAATTCTCCACCTTGGTTTGTGAATTGACACCCTAGGTGGCCTTGGCAAAACTGAGCTATACTTGAACATGGAGTAGGCTCATACAGAGCCTATGCTTGTCTGCAGTTATTGGTTTGGTAAGCATGTCCGCAGGATTATGAGTTCCTTTTATCTTCTCAATCTTGACTTCTCATTTTTTAATCATTTCTCTGATGAAGTGAAGCTTGACATCGATGTGTTTAGTTCTCTCATGGAAGACTTGGTTTTTGGACGTATGTATTGCACTCTAACTGTCACTTTTGATCTCCATGATTTTCTGTTCCAGCTCCAGTTCATTCACAAAACCCTTGAGTCATATAACTTCTTTTGCTGCTTTTGTCAGGACTACATACTCAAATTCTATTGAAGAGAGTATAACCATATGCTGAAGTTTTGATTTCTAGCTAATCACATTCCCCCACAATGTAAAAACAAAGCCTGAAGTGGCCTTTCTGTTATCAATGTCCCTTGCATAATCGGCATCAACAAACCCTCTAATGTTGTGCTCTTCTTCTTTGTTCTTACTAAATACAATGCCCACTGACTTGGATCCTTGTAAGTATCTTAGAATCCATTTGAGTGCAGACCAATGTAGTCTTCTTGGATTGCTCATGAACCTACTTACTGAGCTCACAAAGTATGATAGATCTGGCTTGGTGCAAACCATTAAGTACATCAAGCTACCAAGGGCATTTGCATATGGGATGGCGGACATTTCCTTTTGCTCTTCTTCTGTTTGTGGGCACTAATCATGTGATAATTTGAAGTGCTGCCCTAAGGGAGTTTGGACAGCTTTAGCATTCTACATGTTGAACTTCTGTAGAATCTTTTCTGCATATTCTTCTTGAACCAGCTTCAAGCTTCCCTGCATTCTGTCTCTTACAATGGTAATACCAATGATCTTTTGAGTCTGACCTAGATGTTTCATTTCAAACTTGGTATTAAGGATTTTCTTCAATAAAGTAAGCTCAGTTTTGTCATGGCAAGCAACCAACATGCCATCCACATAAAGCAACAAGTAAGTATGAGTCAAATCAGAATTTCTTTTAAAATAAAAACAGTTATCAAACTGACATATATTAAAGCCAATTTCAATCATAAAAGAATCAAATTTCTTGTACCATTATCGTGGTGATTGTTTTAGACCATAAAGTGATTTTCTTAAAAGACAAACTTTACCTGCTGGTCCTGAATATCCTTCGGGTTGCTCTATCAGAATATTTTCTTCCAAATCACCATGTAAAAAAGCTGTTTTTACATCCAGTTGCTCCAGTTCCAGATTGAATTGTACAACAAGAGAAATCAGAATTCTGATTGATGCATGCTTTACAACTGGGGAGAATATTTCATGATAGTCTATGCTCTCCACTTGTGTGAATCCTTTTGCAACCAGCCTAGCCTTGTACCTAGGTGATTCTTTTGAAGTTAGGCTTGGTTTCCTTTTGAAGATCCACTTGCACTTAACCACCCTGCAGTTTTCTGGTTTGTCAACTAAGGTCCAGGTATTGTTTTTCATTAAGGAGTTGAATTCAACCTTGATTTCCTTCTTCCATTCTGATTTTTCAAGCCATAATATAGCTTTCTAAAAGGTTTTAGGCTCATCATTCAACTCTTCTTCTACCTGAAGAGCATAAGCTACCAGGTTAGCATATCCTAGTCTATTGGGAGGTTTAATGACTCTTCTGGTTCTATCCCTAGATAGCTGATAGTTTGTCAAGTTTGGCTCCTGTTCCCCTTGCTCACCAAATTCATTTGTATCAAGGTTTTTAGGATTCTCCAATGTCTCTTCTGCTCCACCATAATGATTAGAGACTACATCCTGAATTTCCAACTCTAGGTGATCTGATCCTGAGGCACTGTCAACTAGTTTTCAAGGTTCATATTCAAGTCCAAGAAGGACCTCTTCCCTAAAAACCACATCCCTACTGATTATACATTTCTTAGTTTCTAGATTCCAAAACTTATAACCTTTTACTCCCTCTGGATATCCAAGAAACAGGCACTTAATAGCTCTAGGTTTCAGTTTATCATCCTTTACATGAACATAAGATAGGCACCCGAAAACTCTTAAGTTGTCCAACTTTATAAGGTGTCCAGTCCATTTTTCTAAAGGCACCTTGAAAACTATGGCAAATAAGGGGGTTCTATTAATCAAATACACCACAGTATGCACATCTTTTGGCTAAAATTGTACAGGTAGTTTAGAGTTTGACAGGATGCTCCTAACTTTGTCTAGGATTGTCCTATTCATTCTTTCACAGAGGCCATTATGTTGTGGGGTATTTCTAACGGTTTTGTGCCTAACAATTCCATGGTTTTTGCAGAAACTATTGAATTCATCATTCACAAACTCAAGACCATTATCAGTCCTAAGCCTTTTAAGTTTCTTCCCAGATTGAGTTTCAACCATTGTTTTCCATTCTCTAAACCTAAGGAATGCCTCATCTTTGGTCTTGAGGAAGTATATCCAAACATGCCTAGAATAGTCATCTACAAAGCTAATGAAATACCTACAGCCCCCTAGTGAGTAGTGTCTAGCTGGCCCCATACATCTGAGTGAACATACTCAAGTGGTGAACTTAATTTCACCCTGCACATCTTGCCAAAAATACAGTGTTCATAGAAGGTTAAATTTCCAGTTTTGTCCCCTCCTAACAAATTCTGCTTACTCAACTCATCTAACCCTCTTTCATTGACATATGCCAACCTTTGATGCCACAATAAGGTTTTGTCCTGTGTTACTAGAGACCCTACAGCAGCTATGTCATCATATGTCCTACCCTTTAACACATAGAGACTATTGCTCGTTTCACCTTTCATCACTAATAGTGATCCTTTCATCACTCTAAGACTTCCATTTAAAGCCTTGTAACTCAGTCCTATTGAGTCTAGAGTGCCTAGTGATATTAGATTCCTTTTGAGATCAGGAATATATCTTACATTTGTAAGGGTTTTGGTTAGGCCATTATCAAGGCTTAGTTTAACAGTACCTATTGAAAGAACAACAACATGCATGAAGAGTGGTGGAAATGAAGATTGAAAGCATGAAAGGTTGGATTTCAGAAAACGGTTTTCAAACAAAGCTTGGATAAAGCATTATACCTACTCCTTTGCTTTGGATTGATGAAGATAAGACTCAAAATGATGAGACCTCCACACTTTAACACCACCTTGAGAGAGTTAGAGAGTGGTCGTGGCTAGGGAGAGAGCTTTTGGTTTGTTTTTGAGTGAACAAGTGAATAATGAACTAAAATGCAACCTTTTGCATTTAAATATACTTGGACAATTTTGCAATTATTTGTTTTTCACTTCCAAGCCCCAATAAAATCTTATTTTAAAAGGGACCCCGTGAATTTATTATGTTACCCTTTGAATAATCAATATTATTCAATGGCCCATGTAAACTAAACTAGTTTACATTAGTAACCCATAAATTTACCCTTTAACTATTAAAATGTTATTTTCGTTCATCTCATTAATCTTAACACTTTAAGATATAATAATTAAATATAATTAATTATTGCTTGACCATTTTAACCCTTAAAATGTCACAAACAATTTTCTATGTAACTATTACCATAGAAATCTCGTCATTACCCTCGAAAGGTGCTAGCCCTCTTCAGATAATCATTTCTCTCTCTCATCCTTCTCTAACTTCTCAAGGCTATTAGTGTGACCATGTAGGTCCACCGTGGATTAGCCGTGAGCCTGTTCTGAATGAATCTGGAAACCTGTCCAGAAGCCTAACGACTATGGTAAACATCTAGCAATGTGCCATAGTCCCTAAACCACGATGAAGAAATACTTCATCGAACCCATTTCAGATCATATGTGTCATGCAGGTAAAGTTCCTCCATTGATATATTCTAATCGAGCACGGATTCATGGAACGTTAAAATCCTAAACTCGATCTTCTATCGAATCGTCGATCAATATATCCAAAACTCGTCATCACAAACTTGCTTTTATCTGACTAATAATAGAATCTGGCCAGAGATTCTGATTTCTGACATTTATCGATGTTCGACCAGAAACTCAAATCTGGATGGAGTCAGCGATACTCCTAATCCTATATTTCTGAGTCAATGGATCCCTTCTTAACCATCGTTCATTTTCGCATATGAACAACGCATGACCAAATAGACTTTATCATACGAAACATGACTAGTCTCGTACTTATACACCGTATGAACCATACGCATCCGTATTGGATTCGACCACAATGTCTCAGGTTAAAGAACTACATCGTACACTGATATAACCAAACGATAAATCATTGACTACATGCTTTTCTAAGTGATTTGTCGTTATTCGGTCACGTTCGAAAAATAGTTCACAAACTACTAATCCATACTAATGTCCTAGTGACATGACTATCATTGTCATCCGTACTTATATCAACTCATGATATCTTTCAGAAGCATCCAGTATGCCTACTATGAAATATAGTTGCCCAAATTATATTGCTTCCGTAGGGAACCCTTTTCGATAATTTATTTACCGATTAAATGAATCATCTGGACTATTCGTATACATACTTTATTTTAAATGCATGACTGAATAAAGGAAGCAATTTATATATATGAATTGAAGAACTCTTTCTTCTATTATTTATGATATATAGATACAAGATAAAATGCTCTAAAGCCGACAACACGAATGGTTTCTAGGGCATACACTAATATACACTAACACCCATGCCCTTAATGCAACATATTGCATTATTTCCCATCACAACTTTTCTACCATCTAGAGTTTAAAAAGAACTAAACCACTTCCTATTAGGTGTCATGTGATAGGTACATCTTGTGTCTAAGATCTATTCCTCACTATTTCTACCTTCAGAGATGACTAATACCTCTGAACTTTCATAAACCTCAGACACAACACCAACACTGCCTTCCTCTTCCTCCTTTTCATACTTCTTCTTACCCTTTCTCTCAGGACAATCTCTCCTAAGATGGCCTTCCTTGTAACAGAAGAAGCACTTGCATTTCCCAGTTTTGGACTTAGATCTATTCCTATTGTGTCCCTTTTTTTTCCAGTTCCTCTTCTCTGATCTATGCCTTACCATAAGACCTTCCCCATCACTGCCTAATTTCATTCTATTCTCACTATCCTTAGCTGTAATGGTTTCTACAACTTCTTCTAATTTTAGGATCTGCCTACCATATTTTAAGGTTTCTACAAAATTAGAGTAGGGTTTTGGTAGGGAATTTAGAAGAATTATAGCCTTGTCTTTATCATCAATCTCTACTGATATGCTTTCTAAATCTTGTATAAGTTTCAGAAATTCATCCTTATTGTCTTTTAAAGTTTTCTGCTCATCCATTTTAAACCCAAACAATCTTTGTTTTAAAAACAGTCTATTAGGGACAGCTTTAGATTGATACAGAGAGTCTAACCTGTTCCAGATCTCAGTAGCAGTTTGGTCCTTCTTCACTTCTCGAAGGACTTTGTCACCCAATCCTAAGATCAAGGAGCTTTTCGCTTTGTTGAGAACATCCTGCTTCTCAATTTCAGTCATGGCGTCAGGCAATCCAGATTCCCCTTTCAATGCTAGGGCTAGTCCCTCTTTAATCAGCACAGATTCCATTTTCATCTTCCAGAGTCCAAAATCAGTGTCTCCTGTAAACTTTTAGAGTTCAAATTTAGTGGACATGTTTTGGTATGAAATTTGTAACAACAGAAAAGGAATCACAGATAACCCTAATTAGGACTTGAACTAGGCTCTTATACCAATTTGTAGTAACAACTAGGGTTTTCAACTACGCTGATTACAATCAACTCAATCAATGAAGAAACTCAACAATCAACTTATACAGTATAATAAGCAATCAATTTTAGAGATTAATAAAAGCAAGGAAAAACTGAATAAAAACGACACAGAGGGATTTATAGTGGTTCAACTACAGCAACCTACATCCACTCTTCAAGGCACACTTTAGAGTATTTCATTCATCAAGAGAACAATGTTACAGAGAGTATTTAACAAGTAAAATATAGGAAAGAACACACCCGATTAAGCCTCTCACTGCTCTGCTTCTTCTCACACATATTGGTCTGATTTTATACACATCAAGGCTCCGTTGATCAATCACCAGTTGTCCAATAAGATCTGAGAACCGTTGGAGAAAACAAGCAGTAGAATCTTCGGCCATAATTGAAGACCTAGCGTTAAAACGGGACCAGAGAGAGAGATGAGTTGTGAAGAATTTGTTACAACAGAATGAGAGTCGAGTGCCAGATAGGGCACTTAAACTTGATAACCAAAACGACGTCGCATAGGAAAAAAAATATAACAATGCTTGCTTTGACTGATATTGACTCCAGCGTGTCAATTGCAAGCCACATCATCACAAGGAATTTGCAGTATATGGGTGAATCATATTATGAAGATTCAGTGACATTGCTAGTAAAAAAGAATGAAGTTAAACTGGTGAAATTTCTCACTATTTTCAGTACCATTGATTTTTCAAACAATAGCTTTCATAGGGGAATTCCTGATTTAATTGGAAAGATTCGATCACTTCGACTGCTCAACGTTTCGCAAAACTTCCTAACTGGCAACATCCCTTTGTCATTGGGAAATTTCGCAGATCTAGAATCCTTAGACCTCTTTTCAAACAGACTTCATGGGAAAATTCCATGGCAGTTGAAAAGAATGACGTTTCTTGCAGTCCTATACCTGTCTCATAACCAACTTGAAGGACCTATCAAGGCAGTCAATTTGAAACCTTTTCCAGTGATTCTTATAGCGGAAACTTGAGATTATGTAGACTTCCACTGTCAATTGAATGCGACGCTGACGCGGCCGCAACCATCCTCAATATCAGGAAATGCTACAAACTGTGGAAAAAAATTTGGTTGGAAAGCGGTAATGATGGATTATGGATCTGGAATGGATTTGGGAATGATTATGGGATATCTTGTATTTTCAACTGGAAAACCTCTCTGGCTAGCAATTGTATTTGAAGGGATGAGAAGGTTGCATAGGAAACACAATGGAAGAAGAAATTAGTGTCTGCATTAGGCACAGTGTCAAAATAATGTTGATAATATGCTGTACTTTATTTATTTTTCTTTTGAAATAATGTATCCGCAAGATATATGGATTTAATGAAGTCAACTAAAGCAGTAGGATACTTGTTGTATTGATCTAATGAAATTGTTGTCTATGTCAGTAAAAGCAAATCAACTGATGCCCAGCATCATATTGCATAATATATCAGAGCAAACTCCTCTGCACCCATTGTTCTTTCTCTTATGAATTTCAGATTTCAACCATCTTGATCTCATAAAATTATACACACCTTGTTTGAAATAATAACTGTGTTACAATGAATGAAGATTCTTGATACTCTGAAAGCTGTCTCCGTAATCACCAAGGGAAAAATACCACCTTTGAGACGCCCACATTTCAGCTCACTCTGAGCAGCAAACTCCTATTTGTTTCCTTTTTTGTGTGGTTTAGCACAAAGCTAAAACTAGAAATAGAGACGACTGGAATTTCAAGTCAAGCTAAAACTAGTAAGACATTTAGAAACAAAATCTGCCATAAGAAGCTCAGGACAAAAATGTGCGGGCAGTTTAAAACCAGCAGCGGAGCTATTGCAATAGTTAAATATTTATTTAAGACGGTGCTCTTCGTATAGGTCATTGTGTTACAATAAAATTATTTACGAAATTTTCCTGTATAACTGATGTTGATAATAGGTAGTATGTTCTACTTGAAGTGGTGGAATAAAACTAAGTAGCAACATATTTAAAAGCAAGCCCGGAAGGAACAGACAAATGGTCTTTAAAACAGTCCTTTACAGTCTACAACAATATTACATTTTTCAAGTTTGTTACAATTGTAACCTTTACAGAAAATTCAGGATTGAAGTCATGTGAAAATGTAAACTTCATCATATCCCTTCCTTCTGTCAAGACATCATACAATAATTAAATCAATAAATTTATATGTAAATTTAGATGGGTTTCAGTATCATCATCAAAATATTAAATGTTTGATATAACAACCATTTTTTAACTTTCGTAATGTTCTCATACTTTTTATTAGTCTGTACAAGTAATTTTATTTTATTTTTAAATTTATTAAGAATATAAAACATATTTTGGAAAGTTGGTTGCCAGGTCAACACGTAAGCTGGGAAATATGAGATTGTTTAACACGCTTATTCATCATATTTATGGTAGAAGGAGGACTGTGTAATTAAGTAGAAACAATGAAAGTATCCATGAGTATTGTTGCTGCTCCTGCAACCATTCTTGATTCTTTTTATTGTGTTACTTCCCCTTTTAACCTTTAAAAGTAGTTTCTGCAGTGGAAGATCTGACTTGGGATTCTTCAAGAGTGAGAAACAAGATTTTTTAAGGTTTAATCAAGAGCTACGGATGACTCCTTCATATTTCACCTGGAACCACTTCATTGCATCCTCCTTTGTAACTCTATGCTGAATTCCAACACGTGACTTGCATCTGCGACGGCGACCAACACGATATCCTGGGAGCTCAAGAACAACATAGAAATCCATACCATAGATACCAGTTGAAGGATCATACCTGAAAAGAGAAGATACAATACAACAGTTAACTTTAAAATCCCAGAGTGAGATAAAACACAGTACGACCATTAACTTTAAAATTCCAGAGTGAGACCTCAGAACCTGAGATCCCTAATACACTCATAACAACCATGCAGAAATAAGAAAATCTGTACTATTTCTTTGTAATGATCTCATTCTACAAGACAATACATAATTAAATTATGACATACTAGAAGCCAAATTGAAGTAGTACACAAAAGAACCATATTAGTAAATACGTATGTAGCATATGCCTATCTCGTCCAGTTGATCCACAACAAGACTACAAGAGTAATGTTGATAGCTTAGTCCAAAATATGACATCCTGAGAGACTACTATTTTCAACAAGAACTTCTGTTCTTACAGTCTAGAAAAAAGAACATATTATATATAGACAATACCGGACTGGTTGTATAGAAATAGTCATCTCGATTTCCTTTCTCTTAGGGCAAATAACTTGGAAGGTACAATTTCAGGTGCTTTAGGAAACTTGACTTCTCTCACAAGCCTTGATCTTTCCTCCAATAAAATTGAAGGATACATAAGCAGGTCATGGGGGAGACTTTGCAATTTGAATTCAATTTTCTTGTCTGAGGTCAAATTGAGTCAAGAGGTGCATGAAGTCTTAGACATTTTCTCAAGATGCGTCGCAGGGGTTTTGGAATATCTGGATTTAGAGAATACAAATCTTTTTGGTCTTTTGACCGAACAACTTGGGCAATTTAAAAATCTAAAATATCTTAATCTTGATTACAACTCACTTTCTGGATCTGTTCCTGTGAACATTGGAGAACTTTCGTTTCTGAGATTTTTAGATCTTTCAAATAACAAGTTGGAAGGTGTAGTCTCTGAAATTCATTTCACCGATTTGACAAGACCATTATCTTTTGGCATCTTTGGTAACTCATTAATGTTGAAAGTTAGTCCTGATTAGATTCCTTCATTTCAGATCGAATTTCTGGAGTTAGGATATTGTCATTTAGGGCCTTCATTTCCATCGTGGCTTCATTCACAGAAGCATCTAATTATTTCGGACATATCCAACTCAGGAATTGTGGGTACACTTCTGATTTGGTTTTGGACATCTTATTTTCAAATACCTTATTTAAACCTCTCTCATGACATAAACTATGGAGAGATTCCAAATTTAACTGAGGCTGATCGACCCACTTATGTTGACTTGAGTTCAAATAATTTCTCAGGTTCATTACCTCTTGTATCCTCTAAAATTTCTCTGCTAGACCTTTCCAACAATGCTTTGTTAGGTTCCATTTTTCATTTTTTGTGTCACAAAAGAAACAAGTCAAAGAAAATGATGATTCTCAAACTTGAAGATAATCTTTTATCGGGAGAATTAGCAGATTGTTGGATGAATTGGCAAAAATTGAGAATGTTGAATTTAGATAACAATAAATTTATTGGTAACCTTCCATCCTCTATTGGATCAATACGTTGGCTTCAGTCATTACACCTTCGCAAAAACAACCTCTCCGGTATAATTCCAACGTCACTTAAAAATTGTACCAGTTTAACGACATTTGATGTTGCTGAAAACTGGTTTGTTGGAAATATACCAATATGGATAGGACAAGAAGTTTTAGGTATGGTAATTCTTAGCCTTCGTTCAAATAAGTTTGATGATCATTTACCAACAAAACTGTGCTATCTGACTTTTCTGCATGTCTTGGACCTTGCTTACAACAATCTCTCTCGAACCATTCCAAGTTGTATTAAGAACCTCAGTGGCATAGTGTCAATTGACTATGATGAAGGGAACTATATTTCCTACTTGTCCATCCATTTCTCGTACTTCTTTAAAATAGAGTACCATGAGGGCGCAGTTCTTGTGACAAAAGGAAAAAGCTTTCGAATATAATAATATTCTCAATTTGGTGAGAAGTATAGACCTTTCTGGCAACAGTTTCTCAGGAGTGATTCCAAATGAAGTAACAAATCTTAAAGCATTACAATCATTGAATTTGTCTCACAATTCATTCAGTGGAAGAATTCCTGAAACTATCAGTGCTATGACCTCATTAGAATCTCTTGATTTCTCTGAAAAACAACTAACCGGTTAAATTCCACAAGTCATTTCAAGTTTGACATTTCTAAGTCACTTGAACTTGTCTAACAACAACTTGACCGGAAAAATTCCTTTGGGCACTCAACAACAAAGCTTTGATCCTTCCAGTTTTGTTGGCAATGACCTTTGTGAATCTCCACTTCTTAAGAATTGCACTGGTACTTCTTAGGATTTTTGTGTCCTAAGTTATCACAGATTACAGATCTAAGGCTAAATAATCAATAGTATAGCAAGATGATAATCACAGATTAAGATCTCTGGTTAACAACCAATCTCCAAACAACAAAGTAATCACAGATTAAGATCTCTGAATCTCAGGCATTAGCAAACAGCAGATCAAGCAAAGAGATAAAGATCAACACAAGGAATTATAGTGGTTCGGTTGGGTAGCCTACATCCACCTTCAAGGTGCAAATAGGATATCATACTATCACAGTCAAGGAGACAATTTACAGGGATTTACAAAGAAAGAAACAGATTGAGCAAAGGAATACAACCCGAAGAAACCCTAGCTTTCTTCCCTTTTCCCCTTGCTGCAAATCCATATCAAAGGTCAATCTTTTATACATAGGTCCCCTTCCAGGATCAGCCTCCACTTGGAACCCCAAGAAGATCCAGCTGTAGATGAGCAACAGATTCCGCCTCCCATTAGAACATTCTGGAACAAGCAGTTAGAGAGGAGAAATCTGTGTAAAATGAGGGCTAGATCGATGAGTAGACAAAGCCATTTTAGTATCACAAACGTCGTCGCTTTGGACCCCTTTAACTCTTCCAGTTTTTATTGACTCCACCGTGGCACAAACACAGCCACATCACCACATACTGTTTTAACTCCAACCTATGACCATAGCGGGGAAAACGATAATGAAACATGAAGTGGATTGGTTCTATGTAGGCATGGCACTTGGTTTTGTGGTTGGCTTTTGGAGCTAATAGGTCCATTACTTGTGACAGAAGATTGAGTATATGTACTATCAATTCTAGATTGCCTTAGCGACAAATTTGTCAGTGTTGTAAGAAAATGTTGCTAGCTAGTGTTGTGTTTGGAGCTTTGTTGTCTTTATGTAATTTCATCGTATGTAAAGAACAAAAAGGTATTGTTTTTCTGATTACGATTGGAAGCTTATTTTAAAGTTAATGACAGGATGATGCTTTTGGAATTGGAGACTGTGATGAACATTATCCTCTGAGATAAAAATTCAAATTGTATATTGTGTTGCTTTCATAAATACTCGACGTAGTCGAGAAACAACAGATTGGTTGCATAAAAATATGGGTAAAATCTAATATAATACCTAGAAATTTATTCGCTGATTCAGTAAAATTATTCTCTGTAGAAAATAATCTAAATAGAGAAAAATTAAATTGACGATAAAAATATAAAAGCATCACAGAGTGCGATTCAACAATGAAAAAGTAATAAATAAGAAAAATGAATTGATATATAGCGACTAGAACAATTAGATATTGTAGATGGAGATGATTAGAGACGAGCTTGGAGGTCGTGACAATATCTAGGGTTTCAACTTGGGACATTTTGATGGCTTCAGATTGAGAGATTCTACTAGTGCAACGAAATTTCCCTCCAATATCTGTTGCAATATCTTGGTAATAATTCAAATATACGTGCTGAGATTTTGGGTTGGCTGTCTGGTCTTTCTTTGCCGAAGTGCCTTGATTTGTGCTTTAGGGATACCAAGAAGTTTCTGATTGGCTGTGGGTGTAAACCGCTCCTTTCTTAGTGGAGTTAAATTATCATATTGTCAAGTTTACAGATTTCCTCCACCACCAATTGGAAATTTGTCATCTCTTAGCACACTTGATCTTTCATTTAAACCAAATTCATAACTCTTTGATTTTTGGTTGGTTTCTGGTCTTCGTAATTTAGTGTTTCTTGAACTAAGTGAAACTGGATTTCGAGGTTCACTTCCCCAGGAACTTCAAACTTGACTTCGCTTAAACATCTTGATTTATCTTTCACCAATTCAATTCTTGAATCGAACAAGGGGGAGAATTTCAGGTGCTTTAGGAAATTTGACTTCTCTCAAACCTTGATCTTTGGAGGAAACATTACAAGTTCAAGGGGGAGAATTTGCAACTTGCATTCAATTTTTTTGTCAGTGTCAATTTGAGTCAAGAGTCAAGAAATAAATGAAGTCTTAGACATGTTTTTAGGATTCGTTTCAGGGTTCGGAGAATCTGGATTTATAGAATACTAATCTTTTTGGTCATTTGACCGAGCAACTTAGGCAGTTTAAAAAAATAAAATATTTTAATCCCAATTACACCTATTTCTGGTTCTTTCCGGTTTGTATAGGAGACTCTCGTTTTTAGCAGTTTTAGATCTTTCAAGTAACACGTGGGAAGGAAAAAGTCATCCTGATTGGATTCCTCCTTTTCAGGGAGCATTTTAATTAGGATATTGTCATTGATTAATATTACGTTTACACCACTCTTTTACACCATATTCATTACTCATGATGTGACATATATACAATCACATAAATTTTTAATATTATAATAATTTATGTGATTGTGACTATACCACATATAATATGTATGAAAATGATATAAATATAGCATCATTGTCATTAGGGCCTTTTATTCCGTCACGGCCTTATTCACAAAAACTCTAACTTTGGACATATCCAACTCAAGAACTGTTGATACACTTACAGTTTTGTTTTGGACTACATTTTCAAATATAAATCTCTCTCATAACCAAATCATAGAGAGATTCCAAATTTAACCCAGCCTGTCGATCCACTATTGTTGACTTGAGTTCAAATAATTGTCAAGTTCATTGCCTTTTTATCCTCTAACACAACTTTTCTAGACGTGTCCAACAATGCTTTTGAGGTTTATCTTTTTTTTTTTTTTTTTTTTTTTTGTTGTGTCATGAAAGAAACAGTCAAAGAAATGGTGTTTCTCAAACTTGAAGATAATCTTTTCCTAGAGAATTACTTGTGAATTGGCAAAAATTGTATATGTTGAATTTAAATATTTTAGATGAAACTTAATATTATAAGAAACGTTTGATAAAATAAATAGAGCTATATACAAGCAATAATGATATAATTTTCATTACCTTGATAATTATATATATTTATACAAGATAAATAAAAAAAATTGTATAGAATAAACTATGATAATTTAAAGAAATAATATAATTCAAAACTAATTGAACACGTAAACACAATCAAATGTATGAAAGTTGGAATAAAAATCATGTAAATAAAGAAAACTGAACACACGCACACGCACCCGCTCAATCTAACAACGAATGACCTTCCATCAAAGTGCTTGATAAGTCTGATTGGAGTATAATGAAACTGAAATTTGTTCTGTGTTTTTTCCTCTCACACATTCACAGCAACAACAAAAAATAAACCCACCAAATATGCATAAACCAATGTATGAGTACTTAGAGATGGGCGTTTGAGTTGGTCCCCGCCCCCCCGCGAATGGCCTAGGGAATCCATGAAAGAGAATAATTCCGTGACCTCGGGGATGCCCCTCCCCCCCCCCCCCCCCCCCCCCGGGCTATATATATATATATATATTTCATTAAAAAATATATATATATATATCATTTCATTTAAAAATTTTAATATAAGATCTTTTCTAGGCAATTTTATCAATATTCAATAAATGTGAGAAGTTTTACTGCATATCAATTAATTTGTGACATTTCATTTAAATAATATTTGTAATTAATTTTCCAATAATTTTGCTTGAAATTCTCTTATTCATTTTCTTTTCTAAAAAAATCACATTTGTCACGAAATTACCACTTTAATAATTATTATTTTCACACTATTAATTGATCAAATGTGATTATAATTGTGGAAACATTGAGTGAAATCATATACAATTATACAAATGAGTAATAATAGATGTTTTTTGTATTCAAATAAAAGCCTTTGTCCTTCTGAAAATTAGATACAAATGTTAATGTACTTTTACTTAAAAAAAAAAAAAAAAGCCTAAGGCTCTAAAACCCATGAAAATCCTAATCCAACCCACAGTCAAGAATCCTAAAGCCTAAATCCAGCCCACAGTCAAGAATCCTAAAGCCCATCATAAACGTTGACCCCGCAAAGACTTCATTGATTGGGAGGAGATAGGGGGTCAACCCAATCCTTGTGGACTGTGCCCAAGATCCCCCCTTCATCCTCGACCTTGAGGACGGGACAGGCCAGGCCTAGGGAATCCCCAAAGGGTCAAGGACGGGGCCAAGGAATGGGATCCCCAGCCTTTCCTCTCCCATCCCTAAGAGTAACAGACAAAAATGCCCCTTCTCCATGTGGACTTAATAAACCACATGGGCTTTCGGACTTCCTCCATATAAGAGGGAAAACCCAACAGGAGAATGATCAACTACGTAACGTTTTAGGATAGAAAGGGATTGATGGAATTAAAAATTAGTTGAACATTGATATCGTAAAAAATATGTCAGACCTTTACTTAAAATTTTAGACTATAAATGGTCAATTCAGTCATGAATCGACTAGGTGGTTGGCAAACAGCCGATTAATCATTTTCTCGTTTCAATTGGGGGAAATCTTAGCAGTAAGTGCAACAGAAATTTTGGATAAGAATACATGTTATTTGATTCGGTTCCGATGGATAAATAGAAATACACAACTCTACAAGTGTGAATTTTCCATTCCGCAATTATATTCCTTCTTTAATTGACTTGACTTGATTACCATAGGAGCACACGTTGGGACATAGAACAACTGTAAACATTTAAAACCTTGACCCATAGCAATATTCCAGCAGAGCTCCTTTCTACTTTTTTGCAGAAAAATGAGGTTCTGGACCTACTTTGGAAAATTGGTTGCCAGGTCAACACGCAAGCTGAGAAATATGAGATTGTTTTACACGCTCATTCATCATATTTATGGTAGAAGAAGGACTGAGTAAGTAAGTAGAAACAATGAAAGAATCCATGAGTATTGTTGCTGCTCCTGCAACCATTCTTTTTATTGTGTTACTTGCCCTTTTAACCATTAATAGTAGCTTCTGCAGTGGACGATCTGACTTGGGATTCTTCAAGAGTGAGAAACAAGATCTTTTAAGGTTTAATCAAGATCCTTCCAATCGCCTTGACTCTTCCGACTCCGACCTCCCTCGTAGAACTCTTAAAGCAGCTTATGAGCAGCCAAAAACGGTTGGTAAGATAACAATCTTTCTTTCCTTTATCATTTTAATTACACTTGAAATTGTAATATTGATGTCTTTTGGAAATTAATCACTCATATTTCAATATCTTGACCTTTTTTCTTATCTATGTAAGTTCTATACTGAGAATTTTATTTATTTATTTAGGAATCATGATGCATTTGGAATTATGTAGCTTTTACCATTATCACACTTATAGTTGTGCTTCGAAATTAATCAGTTATAACCCAAAGTTATAGGTTGCCTGATAAACTGTAGTTTACTCTGTTTTTTTTTTTGGGTAATTTACTAACAATTTTATTAAGAATTATTTTTAGAATACTGTTGGATGCCTATCTGTGATATTCTCCAATATTGGTGGCCGGTTTTCGATGGCTGGGTGGCTGTTGCCAATGATAACAGTTGCCTGGCAATGACATTTTGACAGCAATTTTATTTTTTTAAAATAACAAATTATTTGGAAGTCATTTTGGTATTTTACTAAGAGTAGCACTAGCCCAGGCATACAAAGAGACAATTACTGTCCTTAAAAGAATGGAAAAAGAGAGAGAGAGAGAGAGACAATCATAAATTTGAAAGGTATGGATTGTTTCTTTGTATGCCTCTTTGTAAGGCTAGTGGTACTCTTTTACTAATCGCAAGCAGATTTCTATTGTGAAAAAACAACTCGTGTTACTTTTGAGTGCGAATATAAAAATAGATTATGGGAGAATCGGTGTGTGAAAAAAATTACTTATAATAGTCAACTGACTCAAGAATTTCAGAAAACATAGGCTGAGACAAAAGGAAGCTCCTGGGTTCTATTATCTTCAGAACGGTGTGGCTGAGTTGATGCCACCATTGTTCATATTGTTGACAACTTAACTGATCTTACAACTACCATGTTTAAATCTATTTTGGAAAATTGTAAGAAACTTAAGTGTGCCTTTGATTCGTGATCCAAAAATATTTTCAAACAATTAGTAGAGTTTATAGATCTGATTCAATTTTACATATATGTTTCCTACAACTTGTAACAGGCGTCAAACAACTTCCATGGAAGAATCTTCAATATCTTGACCTTCGTTCCAACTTGTTCGAAGGACCAATTCCAGTTCCGCCACCTGACATGAAAGTCTTTTTAGTATCAAACAATAATCTGACAGGAGAAATACCTCATTTAATAAGCAATATGAGTACCCTTGAAGTTCTTGATCTTTCCAACAATAGCTTGACGGGTACCATTCCAGAATGCTTGGGACACTTCAGCAACAGTTTGCGCGTGTTGGATCTGCAGGAGAATAAGTTTCGTGGCAACATTCCTGGAGTATTTACAAAGGGCAATGACTTGAGGACTCTCAACTTCAATGGCAATGAATTGATAGGGCCAATCCCAACATCTTTGCTTAATTGTACAAAGTTGGAAGTCCTAGATCTGGGAAATAACAAGATAAACGGGTCCTTCCCAAAATGGTTGGGAAGCCTTCCGGCATTACAGGTTCTTGTTCTTCGTTCTAATAAATTTTATGGTCTTGTAACGGATCCTAAAGCCAATAGTACTTCTTTCTTTAAGTTGAGAATTTTTGATATCTCGAACAACAATTTTAGTGGTTCATTACCTGTGAGTTACTTTGAGAATATGAAATCCATGATGAGTGTTGAAGTTAAAAAGAAGCCTCAGTATATGGGAGACAGGTATTATGATGATTCAGTGACGCTTGTAGTGAAAAAGCTCGAGGTTAAACTAGTGAAAATTCTTACTATTTTCTATACCATTGATTTCTCGAATAATAGCTTTAATGGTAAGATTCCAGAAGTAATTGGAAAGCTTCGAGCACTTAATCACCTCAACCTTTCTCAAAACAATCTTACAGGTCAGATTCCTCCATCGTTGGGCAATTTGAAAGGAGTCGAAGTCTTAGACCTTTCTTCAAACAAACTTGGCGGGAGAATTCCATGGCAGTTAACTGATTTGACATTTCTCTCTTTGCTGAACCTGTCACAAAACCACCTTATGGGACGTATTCCTGAAGGGAACCAATTCGGTACATTCTCAAGTGATTCGTACGAAGGAAACTGGGGATTATGTGGAGTTCCATTAAAGAAGAAATGCAGCAGCGGTGAGCCTTCCCAGCCATCCCCGAGATCAGGTGATACAGACTCTGAAAAAGATTTTGGTTGGAAAGTTGTGTTGATGGGTTATGGATGTGGGACGGCGTTTGGATTGATTATTGGATGTCTTGTGTTCACAACAAGAAAGCCTCAATGGCTTGTAAACGCAGTTGAAGGGAATTCCCACAAAACGGTGAGAAGGATTAAGAACAAACAGAAAAGAAGAAGAAATTAGTGTTTGAAAGTAGTTTTCTCTTTTTGGTATCATGTATCAGCCATACATAATGTAACCGACTTTAGCAATAGCAAACTGTCTTCTCCTTCTGCCTCAGTGTTCTTTCTCTTATGAATTTAAATTCAATTGTCCGGATCTCTTCAAATTATACAAAACCCTTTTGCCCTTATTGACAGAAAGTTCTGTAATTGTATGGTCTAATTTAGTCAGCACATCTTGGAACAATCACAGTTTGCTGATAAACCATGTTTTAACCCCTAGTTTTAACCAGGACTAATTCAAAAAAAGAAAAACAATGTCCATTCGGAAACCCAAAAAAAACAAGATTGGGAATTCTTCAATATCATCAACATATAGAATTCCAAAGTAGTCTAAATTTTTCGGTCTTAATACATTTGAAACTGTCAAAATTGCAGTTACCATGCCACTGCATTCTCTTGAAATGTCCAGTGCCTTAAGAACCGTGATTCAACCCAGGAGAGCTAACTTCCCAATTTCTTCTAAGCCTAATATTTCCCAGGAATTATCAAGAATGATGAGGACTTTTTCGTCATTTCTTACGAGGTCTGCACTGTCTTTTAAGTTTTAATTAATTTATTGGCGAAACTTTTTTAAGTCAAGCTCGTTGATGAGCTGATTTTGCATATGAAAATGAAACCATTGTATTATGTTCATTTTCTCCCAGACTTTATTTACTCAAATTAAGAGTCAAATATCAATAGTTTAACGAGTGTAAATATAAAATTTAGATCCATTTATCCTTTTATTGACTTAGAAGTCCACTGTGGACATCTAATGGTGAAATATCTTTCAAGTCTGGGGGGAGAGCACTATCCCAGGAAATTACCTGCAAATAGTTCTCAAAGCCACTTTTTCCAAATTGACTGTCAGTTTCGCACAAGAATTGAGAAATTTCAAACCGTGTCTCACGGGTCATTGGCATGTTTTATAGTAATAAAAGACTTTGAAATTAACTAGCAACAATGAAACTAGTGATGAGTGTTGTTGCTGTTCTTCCAGTCTATTAATACGTAATTTTCACACTAACGACTACGCACATATAAAGTGCTAAGAGGTTACATGTGAGGTGATTGTGAGATGTGTTTATGATGCAGTGATGATGCTTGTTACTTAGTACGTAAATAACAAGCTGACAAGTGAGAGTTTTAGAATGGTTCGGATGCTATGAGCAAGTCCTACATCCACTATGTTTGTATTATGATTTCTTTTATGATCACTAATGAAGATTACAAAGAGAACGATCTCTCAATGGTTACAAGTACTTGAAGTATTCTAGGATAATGATAAGTCGATCTCTTTTAGTAGTGTATATTTGCTATTTTTTCTGTAAAACAAATATGTGAATTTGATAATCGATCCCGTTGTGAGGAGTGGAGTTGCCTATTTATACTCTTTTCAGCTTAAGTTAATAAGTGTTTTTATAAGTTGTCTTGATTTGGTGAAGATCTGCCTTCCTTTTGATTCGTTGGAAGCTTTCATTCATATCCTTAAATTAAATGAAATTTTGGCAGATGGCTACACAAAATATCATTCTGAATTGGAGGTTGGCGGAGATGCCTACTAAGAGCTAATTGGTGGAGGTGACGTCAACATATATTTTAGGCATAACACAATCATTAGTTTTTTCAATTATTTGCCATGTGTGACGCCTCACAAGCATTTCATCAAATACTTGGTAGAAATCTCAAGCTAGAAAAGTTCTAGCCCCCTTCACAAAATTCTAGAACTCTCTTGAGTTCTCTACACATTTGCAGGTATCTCTTGAATTATTGGTAGTTGGTAGAAGATTTTAGGTCTTAAATCTCCACCATTGAATGTGGAACATTGTGTAAATCTAGACCGTTCATAATAAGTTAAGATTGTTCTAAATAGGGGGAGGCCTCATTTGGCCAAACCATCCAAGAATTATAAGCTTAAGTAATAAAGAATACTCTTTTCTCTAGCATAATCTTATGAGTTTGAGTGAGTGTTCTCTCTTATTCTCAAAACTAGCAAGCTTGAGTTATCTAATGGTGAAATAAATAGGGTCATGACAATTGGTATCAGAGCTCGAAGTTCTTGGGTCGCTTACTAGATCCTTCCAACTAGCTGACTTTGGGACCATGAACATCCTTCTAACTAGCTTCCCGTAGAACTTTGAAAGCTCCAGAATCTATTGGGATATTGTGGTTCGTTTTCCTATTTATTTTCATGTTAAATTGTATGTCTTTAACCAAGTTCATTCAACTATGATTTTATAAATCGCATAGAAAAACCTTTTAATAAAGAATACAATTGTAAATAGAAATAGAATTATGAGAATCCTATTAAGAATTGAAATATATTGTGTATAAATATAGGGGTGAGAACCAATTGAAGGTTATGAGAGAATGTTAGAACATAAGATATTTTATGTAAGGGCTATAAGACACCATGGGTAGAGTGTCTTAAAAATTAGGATTGTTTTCACTTTAGGTACTGGTCTGTTAATTATATACCAGATTTATGATAGTGTCGTGTACTCTTGTATATCGTATTTATGAAACTATAGTGGATTTCTCTCATCTGTGAATGTAGCCAGGTTATTTTGAACCACGTAAATGTAGTGTCTCTTTTTGTGGTGTGATTTTATTTCTATGTTATTAATCTCAAATGTATGTTTTCCGTTGTATAATCTCCTAACCAAATCATTTGAACTGAATCTTTGAAGGGGGTTGGTAAGATAAATAATCCTTCTTTGCTTGATTAATTTATCCATTAAATCTTTTGCACTCCATTGTTTAAAAATTTGAAGGAACTTAGGTTTATATATTTCTCGGAAATCTCTCTTATTTGCAATATCGTTAGTTTTATGTTAAGAATTCTATTGGCTATCTTTTGATTTTCTTTGTTCTTATGATCTAGGTTGATTTACAATCTATTTTCAAAAATTTATTATAAGACTTACGCATATTTTGGTTTAATTCTGTACTTGTACAAACTTTGGAACTTTGGAAAACAAAGGATCAGACTAACAAATAGGATTTAGAGTTTAATTTTTCATAAACTTGTTGACAGGCATTAAATGACTTCAATGGAAGAACCTTCAATATCTTGACTTTTGTTCCAACTTGTTTGAAGGACCAGCTCCAGTTCCACCACCTAATATAAAAGTATTTTTTATCTCAAACAATAATCTAAATGGAGAAATACCTCATTTAATATGTAAAATGAGGGACAATGAAGTCCTTGTTGAACCGGTTGTCATGTAAGTAGCAGTAATTAGGGTCGAATCCATAGAGAGCAAAGACTCTCAACCTAAGGTATGATTGGGTAAACGAAAGTAAAAATGACAAGTTTTAATCAACTAGTATCCTAAGAAAATAATTTCAGGAAATCTAATTACTAACTGAAACACAATGTTAAAGGTGTTGCCCTAAGGCTTCGGCTCAACTCAGAATTAGCACGCAATTCTTCTTCTCACTCTTAGATTTCCTAAACCTACAAGGCTAGACAAATCACATAAAAAGTCTTTCCACAACCAAGTATAATCTATCATGTCTCCCTGTTATCTTAGTTACATGTTGATTGGTTAAAGACTATCTTCAATTAACAAAGAGACTCAATCAATTAAAACCACTAATTGGTACAGAGAGAATAAACACAATCCATAATCCTTGTAATACAATCACAAATTTATCACACTTGAATGAAATCATATATAGTAGAAACATTACTGAATAACAATATATAGCAAGATTGTAATCAGTATAGAAACAATTGGAAACTATAATCCATCATTCAGAACTTTCAAGCCCAACATTCAAGATGCAATCAGTTTGATTTTACAACGAACACAATCCAACAAAGCATTTCATAATTTAAATCATGCATCATATTGTAATCATATTGGAACAAAGCAAACCTCAAATCACAATACACAACAATCAAATCATATCTTCAATGTGTAATTAATAATCCAATTAGTCAAAAGTTTAAGCGAAGAAAACTATAGCTTGAATCCTAGTCTCGCCTCTGCCTAACGGCAACCGGAGATCAACCGCTCATGGTGAGCTGATAATGGCTGAAGGGTCTAACCGGTCACTGCCAAATGTGGGAAACACATCGCCGGCAATTCGAATGAGAGATTGGTGGCTGAGGAAGACCAAAGGACATGAAAAGGTGAACGATCATCGTCGGTGACGGCGAATCTCAGTGAAAACATGTCGGCTGTGGCTAAAACTGTGATAGCAAGGTGGCTGGGAGCTGTAGGAGAGATGACCGATAGTTGGGGAGACAAATCGACACCGGGAAGTGGAAGAACCTTGGCTGGAATGAGCAAAGACACAGCGGCGCAAATGGACTCATGACGGATGTAATAACTACTTTCTACTAGTATACTTTAGAACATATACAATAACAACATACATAATTAGTAGATGAAAATAGTTGGGCCCAAATTTTCCTTCACTTACAAAACATAATTCTTTACATATATCAAAATAACGAGTACAAAAACTTAGCGACAGTGAACAATAATGCCAATCCTCCTCGCTTGTCGACGTCCTTTCGACTGCTGCTCACCTATTTCTTGCAAAAATATGGAAAAAACAACAGGGTGAGCATAAAAATGCTCAGTAAGTAAATCCATTAACTCTTCTCCTTCTTAGGTTCTTTCCTTACTTAATTCCTTCTCTGTTTCTTTCTCTGTTTCTAACTCTCACTGTTCTTTTCTTTCTTTCTACTTCTCTCTATTCTTTCTTTCTTATTCTTTCTATTCTTCCTAACCATGATGAAATTCATGGCAATATGCATGAATAAAATGCATATGCAATAATGCATAAAATGCTTTTTCTTTCTTATTTCTATTTTCTTGTTCTATTTCTTTTCTTTTCTTTGCTTGTTCAAGCCTTCTCATTCTTTCTTATTCTTATTCTTTCTTTTCTTATTCTTTCTTATTCTTATTCTTTCTTTTCTCATTCTTTCTTTTCTTATTCTTTGCCGATCGGACTGGGTTGATGTATGGATTTGGAACCTTGGTCGTGTGAGTGAGTACAGTCCTCATCTACATGCACTCTACAGACCGTACAAATTCTTCTTTCTTCTTTCTTCTTAGGCCACTCAATTAAGGTGGCATGCATGTAGGAAATTCTTCTTGGTACAACCCTCATCCACATACACTTTTACGGGTCGTACAATTCTTCTTCTTCTTATGCCACTTAATTAAGGTGGCGTGTATGTGGGAATTTCTTCTTAACACTCACGGTTCCCCATCACAACAACCTATTCTTTTCTCTTCTTTAACACTCTTTAATTCTTTAATGCTTATTCTTCCATTCTCTTTATTCTTAGAGTATTTTATTCTTTCTTTCTTTATTCCTTATTCTTTATTCTTTATTCTTCATTCTTTCTTAAGTTTCTAGACATACACAATTATATGCATATGGATGACTCATGCTTAAAATTTCTTACTTAAATGCACTTCTGAAATGCACATATGCAATGTTACATAAAATTAACGTTTCTACTCCATTCATACTTCTCTTAGGCATTTCATCAAACAATACTTGTGCATGAACAAACCCTAATTTAATTATCATTCTATTGGTTTCTTAAGCCACCCAAATTGAGAGAAAAACTTTCTTATATCATCACCATACCTACACGGCACAAACACTCCCAAAAGATTTCTCCAATTCTTCCAATTTCAACCCATCATCAAACCATCACATACACTCCTCATATTCAAATATATCCAACAACAAGCATAAATAATCATCCATCTCATCTCAATTTCTCAATAATCATAACATATACATAGTTAAAGGAAATCTCTACTCACTTGATTTTCTTAAACTTTAACTTGAGTTGGATTTGAGTGGAATTTACTTACCTTGAGTTGGATTTGAGTGGAATTTACTTACCTTATGTTTGAGTTGTCTCTCCTAAGCTCTCTACTCTTGTTGGATTCAAATCTTCTCTTAACCCTAAGCATAAACTTCATAAGAACTTAACTTTTACACAAATAAATCATAGATAAAAAGCATGAATTCTTACCTTTTGATGCCTAGAATCAAAACCCTATGAAAATCTACTCAAAAGCCCTCAAATTCCTTGGAGAAGTGAATGAAAATTTGAGAGAAAATGAAGGAGGAGAGTGGCGGTGGAATGAAGGAAATAAGGGTTACAAACCCTTATCATCTTATTTTATAAACATGCTTTCCCATTTTGCCCTTACGCTTTTTTTGAAATTTCATCCTTGTCCCTTAGTCAATTACCATAATGCCCTTATTTTTTTTGTATTCTCTATGAAATTCTCTCTCTTTTCACTCCCCACTTTTTCAACTAATTTTGATTGAAAATACCATTTTACCCTTAATGCAAGTTTTAAGGCATTTCTTCATATTCTCTTAACATAATTCTAACAAAAATTAACCAAGGGCTATAAAACATAATTTAAATCATGTATCTCCATGTTGGGCGTTACAACGGATGTTGCTGAACGGCGGCTGAAATGCTCGGGAACGCTAAGGGAAGGATGACTGCCACTTGGGGAAGCTAAATCGACGTCGGAATACCAAGAGACATGGCAGTGAAAATGATGATGAATGGCAGCAGAAGATCTTCAAGGAGATGATGGAGGTGATGGCCAATCGAAGTTTTGAAAGATGAAGAGTCGCCAAAAAATGGTGGATGGTGGCTAGGGTTTGATGGGAGGCGGCTGGCTACATTTTCACGACTAATAATTTTTTTAGTCCTTGCACATTTAAAAGGTGACAAAATCAACTCCTTGGAAATATGACATTTTACCCCTTGATAAACATAAATGAGACAAAATCAATCATAATCCATCAACCACAACCTAGCTAATACCAACTCACACCATTTCTAAAATCATTTCAAACATGAAAAATTCGTAAGAAAACATTAAAATGCTATTTTTCATCAATAAATTCATAAATTGTCTCGATATATAGTCAATTAAATCATAACAAAGTGTATTAAATCACTTTAATAGAGTCATTTTCATGACTCTAACATTGACCTTTCTAATAATTGCTTGAGTGGCACCATTCTAAAATGCATGGGAAACTTTAGCAATAGTTTGCATGTGATGGTTCTACGAAAGAATAGGTTTCATGGCACCATTCCTCAAACATTTGCAAAGGGTAACAATTTAAGGACCCTTAACTTCAATGGCAATAGATTTGAAGGGACAGTTCCACCATCTTTGATCAATTGTACAATGTTGGAAATTCTGTTTTCGAAAACAACAACATAAATGATACATTTTTGCAGTGGTTGAGAACTCTTCCGGAATTACAAGTTCTTGTTCCACGCTCCAATAAATTTCATGGTCTAGTCGATGATCCAATGGCGAAAAATTCTTTCTCTAAGTTGTGAATCTTTGATCTCTTGAACAACAATTTCAGTGGTTTGCTGCTAGCAAGGTATTTTGTTAGGATTATTCTAGGGATAATTATGTTAAGTCTTTTATAATTATGTTATTAGGATAGAATTATGATTATCTTATTATCCTTTTATGATTATGATAGAATAATTTATTAGATTTGAATTAGACAATTAGAGTATTTTGGGAGTCATTTGGAGTCAAAGTGTAAGATGTATAATAGTCTAAATCTAGATCGTGGTTATCAATGAAGAATTTTGTCAATTAATCTCTCTATCGCTTATTCTTGGAGGTCTCTGTTCCTCATATAAACAGATCATATCCCAAACCCTATTCTATTTTGAGAACATGAAATCTGTGATGGATATTAGTGGTGAGGCTTAAAGGAATCTGCAGTATATGGGTGAATCATATTATGAAGATTCATTGACATTGCTTGTAAAAAAGAATGAAGTTAAACTGGTGAAATTCCTCACTATTTTCAGTACCATTGATTTTTCAAACAATAGCTTTCGTGGGGGAATTCCTGATTTAATTGGAAAGATTCGATCACTTCGACTGCTCAACGTTTCTCAAAACTTCCTAACTGGCAACATCCCTTTGTCATTGGGAAATTTCGCAGATCTAGAATCCTTAGACCTCTTTTCAAACAGACTTCATGGGAAAATTCCATGGCAGTTGAAAAGAATGACGTTTCTTGCAGTCCTATACCTGTCTCATAAACAACTTGAAGGAGAGTAATACTATGTACACTAACCAATGTGTACTAATCCAAATACTAACATTAGAAATTTGAAAAAAAAAAAAAATTTGAAGGGAATTTCAAATTTCCAATGTTAGTACTTGGATTAGTACACATTGGTTAGTGCACATAGTTTTATTCATGTTGATAATATGCTGTACTTGATTTTATTTTTCTTTTGAAATAATGTATCAGCAAGATACTTATTGTGTTGATCTAATGAAATCGTTCTATACGTCAGTCAATTGATGCCCAGCATCATATTGCATAATATATTAGAGCAAACTCCTTTGCCCCCATTGTTCTTTCTCTTATGAATTTCAGGTTTCAACCATCTTGATATCATAAAATTATACACACCTTGTTTGAAATAATAACTGTGTTACATTGGATGAAGATTCTTGATACTCTGAAAGCTCTCATGAATGCTGTCTTCGTAATCACCAAGGGAAAAATGCCACCCTTGAGACGCCCACATTTCAGCTCACTCTGAGCAGCAAACTCCCATTTGTTTCCTTTTTTGTGAGGTTTAGCACAAAAGCTAAAACTAGAAATAGAGACGACTGGAATTTCAAGTCATCTAAGTGCAGGTCTAGTAAGACATTTAGAAACAAAATCTTCCATAAGAAGCTCAGGACAAAAATGTGCCGGCAGTTTAAAACCAGCTGCGGAGCTGTTGCAACAGTTAAACATTTATTTAAGATGGTGCCCTTCGTATAGGTCATTGTGTTACAATAAAATTATTTACGAAATTTTCCTGTATAATTGATGTTGATAATAGGTAGTATGTTCTACTTGATGTGGTGGAATAAAACTAAGTAGCAACATATTTGAAACCAATCCCGGAAGGAACAGACAAATGGTCTTTAAAACAGTCCCTTACAGTCTACAACAATATTACATTTTTCAAGTCTGTTACAATTGTAACCTTTACAGAAAATTCAGGATTGAAATCATGGGAAAATGTAAACTTCATCATATCCCTTCCTGCAGTCAAGACATCATACAACAATAAAATCAATAAATTTATATGTAAAGTTAGATGGGTTTCAGTATCATCATCAAAATATTAAATGTTTGATTTAACAACCATTTTTTAACTTTCGTATTGTTCTCATACTTTTTATTAGTTTGTACAAGTAATCAGCACCAAATGCGTTTTCATTATATAGTTTCAAAGAAGTGATACCAAAGGCATTTTTAAACCCTCAAAAACAAAATTCATTTTCCAGTTTTATTCTACAAGTCCATTTTCTAAAAACAATATACCAAATGAGCCTTAACATACCACTTGGGATTCAAGGACAGTAACACTTACCCAGCCTTTCCACAGTAGGTGGGACTGTAATTGTAGATAAGGTTGTCAAGCACTTTTCGAGCAGGCGGTCTGTTCATCGACTTCCTAGCCTCACTGCACAACAGACATACAGTTGATATCAGCCTCAGCACCTTTAATCATTATAGTTATGCACAAATGCAAAGTCCTAACCTAGTCTCTTTTTTTGACAACTAAACACTAGGTCACGGCATTTGAAGCATCACTATTTGTAAAGAACATCCAAAGAACAGTTACATAGCCTTGTTTAGAAAATACAAAAGAGATGCAAGAAATTGCCTGTTGAATACTATTAACTTTATTGCTTGGGCAGTGAGCATAAATTTAACTTTTACAATATAAGCCATTGAGACTTTCATGGTTATCAAGAACTAACCTGATAAAAAAGTTTGCAACATGTTGAGTCACCTGAATGGCATCCTCCGAGTGGGGAATTCCCGATAACCCCCACTCAAAAGCATTTTTCTGCAGAGCAATTGATTAGTCTTTTCACCTTAATTGAAATCAGTTGCATTACCAAGAGATCTAGTAATATTCTACTCAATAACAGCAAACAGATTGAGGAAGAAAAAAATTTAACACAAACATAAATGTGGACACATAAGCACACAGGAACAGAGCTGAAAATAATTTGCAATCTAGTTAAGCCAAAAAAAGGCACATCAATATGGAATATTGAATTTTTCTTAACATAAATTACAGATTAGTGAAGCTAGCTATAAAATAACATCATATCAGACAATCAAGACAGCATGAAGCTCAGTCTGAACCACACATTAAGTGACCATGCATTTCACCCTTCATAAAACCCAGACATACGATCTAGTATAGTTGCCTTGAATAATTTGACAGCATTTATTTCTTAAAACAAACTCAAATAAGTTAGACCTTCAACAACATTGATACTGATCAGAATTTGATTTGCAGAATTTTTTTTCTCTTAAGCTAAATATATTTAATATAGATAAAAAGTAAAATGTCAAAAAGAATATTTCCATACATCCAATAGTCAAAATAATAAACTATATGTGATGGGGCACACATGGAACAATGTGAAGCATGTTGAGGTAAATACCTCTGGATGCCATTGGAAAGCAGTCACAGGATAGTTATAAGCTTGTACTGTAGAGACATAGACCTGAAATTATGAATACCATAATTAGAATTCTTCCAGTAGACTATTCATATTGAGTTAAAGCATGTCGTAATTATTTCCTGAGCCCACATATCAATATAAAAATAAAAATTTGATTATGAACCTTACCTTATCATCTCCATCCGCACTTGTTGTCAAAGTTTTAAAAAACCCAGATAGATCCAAGTTCTCTTGCATTCTCTCAGGTGAAATGCCATACTGTTGAAAAGAAGAACACATAAACTTCAATTAACCTAAAAATAATTCAAACACCATGCAGCAATAAAACATATGAATAATACTATATATCCTAATTTTTAGATCCCAACTGATATAGCATTGAAAGATTAGTCTCACATGTATGATTAAATAAAAAGAAAAATTATATGGCAAAATTTGAAATGATAACATCACTTGAAAAATATTGGAGAGTCCATCTCTGAAACTCTAAGACCAGCATCTTAAGAAATAAATTGAATAAAGTACATAAAAATGAACTAATTTCAGGCCTTTGAATCAAAGAGGAAAACTACATAGCAAAATTTGGAAGTAAGTCTGCCTAATCAAGCAAAGATTATTAATAAGAGACACTGATATTATTTTCTTCCCCAGGCTTAGCTTATTTTTGTATTGTTTCAAGGGCCAGAATATCCTTTGACTGCTTTCCGATAATAAACAAACAAACTGGGGATGTGAAAGAGGAGACAGAGGTCAGTTTTCAAACTTGAGTTCGTGAAGCAGCTCTGGGGTATTTCAGGGTAAAAAGAATATAAAGATATAAGAATATATAAAATGAATTTTATACTTCAAAAATCATTCTAGTTCTATATTACAATGCCCAGAAAAAAAAAAAGCAACTCCACTTTCTTTTGAACAATGAAAATTGTATTATACATATATCAAAAAGGAGGTACAGAATTTCTTTTCTTTTCTCACACTACACTTATTATTTTTATCAAACCTATAATTTTAAACCAAACACGTCCCTACCCCAGGTGTGAGCAATGTTAAATCCCAATACCTTTTATACAACCCCAAAAGATCCTTTCAATTAATTGAATTTGGATAGAGAAATGCACAACATGTTAAGCAATAGAAGAAGCACAAGTGACTCACATGGTGGTTTTGCATGACAAGACAATCTGTGCTCAACTTTTTAAGCAAATCTGGTGGAAATCTGTAAAAGCATATGAGTATAAGCATGCTTAGAAGTGTTCACCATAATAAGAGTAATAGGATATTAGGATCATCGTGTATTCACAGTAAAGTCCTTTTAAAATAATGAAAATCATTTACCTTTGAAACACAGTTCCATCAATATTAGTGTTTCTCATGAACTGGAGAGTCGATGCCTGATCTGCTGCATTGAATGATTCAAGAATGTTTGTGTTCTGTTATCAAGGGAAAAAAAACAAAAGCTGTATTCAGGGAAAAAAAAAAAAAAAAGAAAAAAAAAACTTCACTAAAATATGCCAAGGAATCCTATAGTTTAAATCATTTTTCACCTAAGCACAAGAATGATGTGGTCTGACAAATAAAAAAAACAAAAAAAATTTACCTTGCTAATGATCATTGTTAAAAGTTCAAAGCCTAAGCAAATGGCATATAATGGAAAAGGATCTCCCGCATCATTCTTCTCTAAAATTTTCTGCCAGAAACAGAAGAGAAAAGCTTATAATTAATGAAAAATTTTACAGTAAGAAACTCAATATTTAGATAAATCAATCTCTATTATACTATACCATACTATACTAACACGGCCTAACTCAAATGTAGAAAGGTAAGCTTCAGTAAATCACTTCACGGTGCTTTGAAATCATTAGAAAGCCCTTTTACCAAATCAAACTCGTTTTTTTTTTTTTTTTACTCCTAGAGCCTAATCAGGATAATAAAAATTAAAAATTAAAAAAAAAAGGTTTTTTTCCCGGATAAAAAAGCAACTTCTTAAGAAACCGTTTTCTTGAGCACAGAAAAATAGGCATCTAAAGTGCTTTTTGAAAAAATGAATTATTTGTATATTCGAAAGACCATTGGTTTTATGATTAAAAAGAACTTATATTTTTGCAAAAAAAAAAATTTGATAAAAAATTAGCAGTCTATAAATTAAAAAAAAAAAAAAAACGATTAAAGTAATTTTCGGAGAAGCATTCAGTGAGTATTTTTACGAAAGTATTTAGGAGTAAATTATTTTGTACTTAAAGAAAAAGCATTTTTGCCAGAACACTTCTTCAAATTGCGATTTTTAAGGGGTAAAGAAAAAAAAAGCTTTTGAAAAAACATTCAGTAAGTGCTTTTCCGCAAGCACTTTCATGTGCTTATTTACCTTGAAAATTCTTTCAACAATCTCGTAGTAATAACCGGTTTTGGCCCAACCTCCAGTATACAACACGCCATTCACCAACTTCAGCTTCTGCAACAAGCATCAAAACAAACTTTACCCTAACAACAACGGCAACAAAAAAATTGGATTTAGTCAATAAACCACTAAATCATTCACCTCAAATAAAATTTCTTCAGGTTCGTTATAAATTAGAGGAATAACACGAGCGCCAGCCGATTCAACGAACTTCACATACGAGGCCGCAATATACGACGCGTTCGTTGCATTATTCAACCTACCGGAAGCGCCGTCACCAGGATGACTTAGAATCCCGATGACCGGCCGATAATTTAGCTTGGGGTCAGGCCGGGGACAGCGAGGGACGGGAACAGTCAAAGTAGTCACAGAGTCGTCAGTTGGGTGTTGCTGACTCGGTAGAATAATGGTTGACTCAGCTTTAGCAGAAGAAAGTTCTTTAGAAAGAGAGATGAGGATCGGGATCCAAAGGCAGTTCCACATATCGGAGGTCGCGGAGGAGGTGGAGGGAACGGTGTCGTTTTGGGAGGGGGAGGAGGTAGGGGAAGGAGTGGTGGGGGAATTAGAAAGGAAAGAGTGGGGCATTCTGGGAAAAGGGAGGGAGGAAATGGAGAGAAAGAAAAAGGGAGGGGAAAAGAAAGGGAGTTAACATGGAGAAGGGGGAGAAATTAAAGAGGGAAGTGTGGAGAAGAGCGTGGAAAATTATTGAAGGGAGAGTGGCGAGGGGAGTACTGCAATTTGAGCAGAAAGTAGAGAGAGACGAAGAAGGAAAGAAGGTTACGTGCGGAAAGACAAAACAAGACAATTAATTACCATTAAATTTGTATTATTATTAGAATAATAATAAATCATGACACAATTGTGTTATAATTTAAAGCTCATCCTTCTTTCACTTTCTTTAATATATTTTTAAACTTAAAAAAATAGAATATGGGTTTGAATCATTGTTCTAAAAATTAATCCGAATCTAATAATATTTTTTTTCTAAAAATAAAAAATTATTCTAAAAACTAATCCAAATCTAATAATTTTTTTAAAATAAAAAAGAGGGGAAATTTGTTTTCAATTATCCTATTATAACCACTGTTGGCCAATGGCCACCATCATTGTCGTCGTTGGCTATCGTGGCTAGAATGATGTATGATTGGCTAAACTCTAGCCAAATCTAGCTGTTAACGGCTATAATTTGGTCATTAACGATGGCCAGATCTACGATAGATCTAGTAGAAATAGTCGATCGTGCGTTGTTTTGACGATTGTCGGCTGCCATCCAACAGCGGTGGTTGATGGTTGGCTACCCTCTTGGGTGATAGGGTGCTTTAGTTAATTTTTAAACTTTTATTGAGGGAGTGTTTAGCTAAATTAACAAAAGTAGAGGATTAAAAATTATCTAAATATTAAAAAAATATTTTAGAATAACATTTTTCAAATAATCTATCAAACAGGCCAAAAATTTGTGACAGATCAACCCGAAATTGGGATCGAAGTCAATTCGTTCTATTTTCAAAAACCCAACCCGAACTGCTATATTAAACCTTCCTTCTTTATGACCTATGTGAGAGAAAACAACTTTTTCCCACCCAAATAATGGCTCAATGACATTTTCACGCCCACAAACTTTTAAAATATCATTTTATTATCCCAAATTTATATTTCATTTCCAATTTTGGCATCATTACGACCCTACAACACCCCAACTCTTTCCGATCATCACTCACTTAAACCTCTCAAACCCTACTCTCGCCAACCTTGCCAATCCTTAGTAATCAAGCAATTAGGGTTTACACAGTCGCCTCTCCTAAGTCAAATTCTGATCAATCCTAATCATCAAAAGCCTTAACAATCTAGACCGAATTTGCTCTCTATTCATCGTCGAAATATAAATTTGGATAATAAAGTGATATTTTAAAAGTTTGAGAATGAAAAAAATCAGTTATTAAACCATTATTTGGGTGAGAAAAAGCAGTTAACTCATTGTGTGATTGATAAAAATACTTACACGTGACAATTTTATCATTCCATTTTACTACTGTAATGATACCTATTGTTTATTTTCAAAACAACATATTATTGTAATAATTATTAATGTAATTATCAATGTACGGTGATAGATAGTTATTTATATCATTTTTATAAGTGGATGAATTTTTTTTTTTTTTTAACTAAAATAAGATAACACATTTAATTACCTTATTGCTTATTGGAGAGCTTCAGCAGATGAGCAAAATGGGATGACGGGACTGTCCCATATAAATTTTTTCTCCTGAGTGGAACCACATAAATATTTATAATACAAATACATTTATGATTTAACACTCAATCTCACCTCACTTTAACATTACAAAAAACCCGGCAAAAGTTATACAAAAACAAATACTAAACAAGAAACAACAGCTGCCCACCTACATCTGCGCGCCGGCGCCGCCAGCTGGCCTGTTCAAGTCGAGGTTTCCGATCCAATTGTCTAGCCAGTTTTTGTTGATTTTAATATCAAATAATACTAAAATATCGAAACACTGTTACATGTTATGTAGATTTTTGTGCGCAATAAACTGGATAGGGTTAATATGATTTTATAGGGCAAAATCGATTTTTCATATCTGCTGATGAGTTAAGGAAATTTGTTCAAGAAAATATTTGATGTCGTGTAAGGGGAAAGATGACAACATGATTGTAATGTTATATTAAATTTGGTGACCTTTACTGTCACTACAAGTAAACTGCTTACATAATCTGGAAGAAAAAATAAATTATACAGCATGTAATGAGAAGGACATGATATAATATATAGGGGAAATGAAATCTATAATTTTTAAAGATTGATGATATGTTGTCTTTTGACGATATGTATAGGAATTTTTTGATAAGGCATTTTACGCAGAAAGGGGGTTATCATAAAGTTGATTCAGCCGGCCACATTTATGGACTGTATTAAAGTAATATTTGTGGACCAAAATCATCCACATAAGCTCATAAATAAACCTTTCCTGTCTTGTTCAATCACAGGACCATTGAATATGCATAGGATTCTTTCAGTTACATATCATTCAAGAAGGTAGGACATAATATGGGACCTATTCTCACCTAAAAGTTTCTTCAAAGGCACAAACACCATATTGGAATACTGTTTTAAAATCGGGATCAAAGGGCAATCCGCCTTGTTGCCTGGGTCACAGGTTAATCAATTCAATCGATTGGATCATTGATTGGATCGGTAATGTCAACACAGAAAAAAACCTACTGTTTATTCTGTATTTTAAGATTTCTATTTTTTATTAAGATAATAACAACTTAATTATTAGGTAAGATAATTCAAAATTCAAATTCAATAACAATCACAACCTAATAGTAAAAACTGTTGTAAACAAAAAAATCACATTTAAGCATTAAAAACGAAATCACATTTAATACCTGAGTTGGTGCCACTACATTCCTTGAAATACTCCTCCGATCACCCTTTCCAAATTTACTCAAACCAATCAGAAATAACCTGTTACAAGACCAGCTGAAAATTAGCTACAGACAACAATGACACAGGGCAGACAAAAGTTTGATAATTCATGGGTATACAACTCCTAGCAGTGCCACATCTCAAGCACAGATATAAATTCATCTCAGGCATGTAATGGCACTATGCAATACTACGGAAAGAACAATAAGTTAATTTATATTGACAATAATCAATCAGGAAATCCATTTTTGTTAAAAAATTCACTGAAGTAATCCGAAAGCATTTAATCTGCAAGCTATTGTTGTTTACCCGATAGAAATACTGCGCTCCTCATACAAATGAACTCTGTTTCATAGTAATGAAATGTAAACTTTTTGCAAACAAAAGAATCACATTTAAGCATTAAAAACGAAATCATTATTGAAGACGAACCTGTGAATGATATGTTTATTACCTGGATCACCGAGGAATGGAACTGTCGTCGTTGATTTCCAACAAGAAACGAAGTTGTTGTCGTCGTCGTCCAGGAATGGAGTTGTTGTCGTCATCATCAATTTCTAGCGAGGAATGGAGCAGCCGTCGTCGTCGTTGATTTCCAGCAGGGAATGGAGTTGTCATCGTCAATTTTCGGCGAGGGAGGAAGGCGTCGTCGTCGTCGATTTCAGAGAGTTCAGTTGCGATTTGGTGAATGGTTGTAATTTCAGACTTTAGGAAGTGGAGTTTATTGCGATTTGAGTGAGATTTTAGAGAGGAATTTGCGTAGAGAAGAAGCTGAGAAATTTGAGAAACAGAGAAAGTGAGAAGTGAAATCAAAATGGAATGGCCTTGCGACTTGTGTAGAGTTAGGGATTTTTTTCCCATTTTGAAACTTTCGACCAGTTTATCCGGACCGGCGGTTCACACATTTTATCCGAATTTTAAACGGTTTAAAACGGGTTATTACATAATAGCGGGTTTAATGTTGACTCGAACCGGACACGTGACCAGGTCCCGGTTTTTAAAACAATGTATTGGAATCGACCCTATCACCACTTTCATGCCTGTTTATTCTTCTGCTAAAAGAAACAAGTTCTGATTCTGTTGATGGGGTCATTTCAAGTCATCTTTCTTTGGTTTTAATGTCTACTTTCATTGTTGAAACTTACACAATGGCATTTTACTCATATTGTTTTGTTTCTTCTTTTCTGGATTTACCAGAAGAAAGTTATCTTTTCACAGTTTGCAGGAAATGGAGTACTGGGTTCGTGCATTTCGTTTTCTGGTCAAATTATTGATCATGACTTTCAAGAATTGGAATAAAATTGTTGGTTGTTTTTACATGTGATGAGAAAAGTATTGAGGGCAAGAAAACAAAGAAAGATCATTTTCAATGGTCTTCATATGAAATCAACTTTCAAAATTCTGGCTGAATCAAAATGTTGGAAAGTTCATTAAGGGGCCAGCTCTAACTGCCCCACTGCAGAAGTTTCTAGCCTGTAGGCTAGTCCTTAATTTTGATTGCCAAGTAAAAGAAATTGGGCGATTCACTTGAAAAGAGAGTTTGATGCAATTTTGGAACATAAAGCATGGGCACCAAATGGGAAACAAAACAACTCTTTTGACAGAAATCTTTGATTAATCAGCAACCACAAACAGTTAATCATCATAAACTTCCTAATACGACTCTTACTTGGAAACGATTGTTTATTATGGTTAATATAACCTGAAAATTTGGAGGGCAAGGGCATGTGAGTAACAAACTACCAAGAAATTGGCACTTCTTCAACCTCGTGCCTTAGTTGTTGAGTGTTTAAATAATAACAAGCAATTTTGTTGGCCTAATAGGGACAGTACAAAGCCATAAGCTTAGCTTTGCAAACCCGGCAAACAATTTAAGGTGATCATCAATAACAATATCAAGTGGCCTCGTGGCAAACAAGCTTCTCAAGCAGAATTTAACAAGAATACATGATGCTAATATGCTAAGAATTAAATTTATCAGATGGGCACTCATTTCGTATCTAACATTCAAATTTCTAAAGTAGGACTGACATAAAATTTCCTTAGACTTCAATCTTTGATTCTCGACATAAATCTACTAGTCAACAGATTATTTACCTACCATTTAGGCCAAAGAAAGAATCATGCAATATTGACAAACCTTGCAATAAAAGTAAATGATCCACGATTGTGTTCATTTCACCAGTATTTGTCTATGACATACATGTCAAAATTTATAACGATAATAAGAAAAAGAAGAAAATAATTTTGTGTGGACATAGCAAAAATTTCCAAGGATTTTAGAATTAACTAAACTATAAGCTACCTTCATGAGGATAATCGAGTTTGTGTATTGTGACTAGAGCTATCAATAGTTTAATAAATGAAACGCTGCCTTTCAGATAAAACTAGAACTTCCAGCATCAAGCCAAGCAGCAACTGGGACAAACAATTATACCATCAGCCATCATTTTCTATCTAGAAGTCCATTTATTGGCTCCTGCAGGTCTATAGTAATGATCTACACCCTCCTTTCAGACATCTTTGGTCATACTGATATCTGGTTTGAATAATTGGTGAGACATAGGATGAAAGCTGAGCACTTGAAGAGCAATTTAGCCACCAATTACCTGGATTATACAGATATAGTGGAAGTAGCTTTATGAGTAGTTTCACTTAGGTTGATAACCTCCTTGAACAATCGACTGACAGAAGCCTTTACTTCATCAGGCACTACCAATTGCGGAGGTACTGACTCCAGAGCATACCTAGTGATAACCCTCATCACTACAACCAAATTCAAATTCTTATGTTGACCTTTCCATATGCTTTGATTTACAAACTTGCATGACTCTTTTAACACACATTTGCGACATACCTGAAACAAGCACAATACATAAAGCACTGAAAATTCATAATTAAATTGCACTAAGATAAGCATTTTAAATGAGCATAAATGCAAAAGGCAAGGAAATTTCACAGTATATTTGTCCAAAGATAAATATGCTTTATGAAAGAAAAAAAGATCAATGGACATATTGGCTTACAGTGTCTTCTTGAATTTCAAAAAATCTGCGCAATTGTTTAGCAGAAAAGACAGCCTTCTTTGTAGTGGAAGGACAACCAAAGAGAGCTATCGTTCTCAAGTCGCTTCCCGACAACCATCTGTAATTCCACAAGATAGGATTATAAAACAGTGGGTGCAAAGACAGACACACGTTGCCAACAAAGGAGCAAGCGGAACTAGAGCAAACATACTAAGTTGAACAAATATTTAAAAAGGCATATTATAAATAGTTGAACAGGTGCCAAATTTTAATATCACCTTAATCAGGTAAGATGATTGCACAATCTATTTAATCATTCACACAGGTCTAGTGGCAAACCCACTGCAGTAACTAAAGTTGTAAGAAAATAAAATTGGTAAATAAGCATGACATCATGAATCACACTGCATTACTGATAAATAAATGCTGCAGAATATTATTATCATCATTTATATGAAATGACATTATTTTAACAATTTCCGATTACTTCAATTTAACACCACAGCAAGTCCATGAATGAAACTACTAAAAATTGTTGAATATAGCACCACTTGCATGTCTCATATTCAATAAAGGTAGCAATCACTAGACTTGTCCACCAATGCAAAAAAGGCCAAACACTTACACAAATAATATTTTTTAAAAACCTCAGACAAGAAAATTTCAAACATAACTAGTTCACATCCTCCCATCCCCCATAACTATTTGTAAAATTTAAAAAGTTATCTCAATGTCAATGTAAATTCACAAACTTGAGCTGACATTACTTCATCAGTTTCAACGTTAGAATTATATCTTTGAAAATGGACATGACTAATACTTCATGTGGTTGTTCAAAAGGTAAGAAAACGATCCGCTACAATTTCAATACAGGGCATAGATAAGTACATAAGCAAAAATCTCCTCTGAACTAAGATGAATTTAATTAACCGACTTTAATCAGCTATTCATTTTAGTAAACCAACAGCATAATGTTAAAAAACCTCAATGCCTTCTCTCCTACTCTTCATTTTATCAAACACCAAATCGACCGAAAATCCTGGCCATCCTAATAACAAATGCAAATAGACTATATCAATTCATAAACAAACAAATATGGGTAAAAAGAAAAATACTTACTTGGCAATTTCTTGATGATCCTCGCCAAACTTCTCAGCAGCAAACTTAATAAAATCCCGGCCATAATTCTCATCAAAACAGCCAAAGTCCAACCTCTTTTGATTAGGACGCAAGAAATTACCTTTACTAAAATACCCTTCTTTGTACAAATGATTCACAAACGTCTCCATATCCGGCGACAGCTCCTTCAATACACCACCCTCCTCTTCTTTTTTTGGGTAAGGACCACCCTCCTCTCCTTTTTTTGGGTAAGTACCACCCTCCTCTACTCTCCTCTCTCGCGTGTTTTTCTCTTCAACAGTCACCCTCTTACCGTTAACAAACAACGAGTACAACCTCAAACCCTTCACTTTCTTTGTCTCTTCTTTTTTTTCAAAATTAACACTCACGGTCTCTTGATTCTTGGCTTTCAAATCTCTCACCTCTCGCTCTAATTCTTTCAACCCATTTTTCAACACATTGGTGGTATCGTTTTCGCTGTCGCTGTCTGCTTTTTTACGTAACCCCACGGCTTCTTCGAAAAGAACAGACAGAGGCTTCTTGTTGCTGGTTTGGTTTTGAGATGGCACTGATGTTAGGGTCCTGAGAAAGACTGAAAGAAGTGAGATATGTTTGTTGCGAGAAATCTGAGAAGGGTTTAGGGTTTTGAAGAGAGACATTGACAAGGCTGAAACGAGGGTTTTTGTGGGGTTTTAGACGAGATTTGAAGTGAACAAAAGCTAGCTGCAGAGCTGCAGAAAATGAGTTTTGCGGAGAAAAATGATTGGGACAAAACGACGCCGAAGCTAATATTGGGCCAGCCCATTCTAGAAAAGGAATATTTACATCCACTGAAGTAGTTTTTATACCTATTAAAGCTTTAAAAGATGTAATTTAGGCCCAAAATAAGTAAATAAATACGTGATTGAATGAAAAGTATCCCAAAAATTAGAAAAATATATTTGTGAAACTTGAAAGTAACATGTTTGGATACAAAAATAATTTTCAAAAATTAAAATGCTATTCAAATTTTTTAATTGTATTTTAATAATTGTAAATTTGTCTGATATAAAATTTAAATATTGTTTTTAGATTAAAAACGGTAGAAGACCATGAAAAAGACTTTTAATCGTTTTCAAATTTTACATTAGTTTTTAGGGTTGTATTCAAAAACTGTTTTTGAAAACAATTCTACTCATATACTGTCTCAAATTGGTGCTAGCGGTTTGGGTTTGGGTTTGGTTTTGGATATGCAAGAAGATGATCCAACATAAGAAAAAGATCCTAACACCCACACCAACTTAATTTATAATTTCCAACATATAAAAAGAGTTCATTCATAATCAACATGATTTCTCAAGCAAAAAACAAAACAAAAACAAAAACAACAGAAAAAAGAACAGGAACAAGAACATGGGAAATTAAAAATGAACTAAATGGATTTCTCAATCAGATTCCATGAACAGAAATATCAAATCACCAGCCGCTTGCCCATCACTGTAGCTGAGTGGACACACACACACACTAGATAATTTATTCTTCTGCAACATTAGATATTAATCAAAGCTAAATAGTTCAGAGGATGATGAGTTGATGTTCTTTTAACTAGTTGATGATGAAGTAATAGCCGCATCCAGTAGAAGCATCTACTTCTTGTTATTATTATCGTTCGTAGCATTTGGTTCAGGATTGGTTTCTGCAGAACTTCCTGGTTTGTCTTCAGGTGGACTTGATTGTGCAGCTAAGGGTACTATAGTGTTATTAGTATCGAGTAAAGCATATATTTCTTGAGGGTTTCCCTCATCGATGGTATCTCCAGATTTAGCAGCAGCTAAGATTGCTATAGTACTGTTATGATCTTCTTCTGCAACATTTAACTTAAAATTTCCGATATCACTCTGAACTGCGATCAGTTTCCTGGAAGGATTTTCTCTATTGATTTGTGGATGATCGCTTCCCCCTTCAATTTTATCTGCGTGTTTCCTGTTGATAAGAAAAATTAAATTAAAAGAAAACGTTATATATATATAATTATATATGCTGAAAGAAAATATCAAGAACTTGATAAAAAAATCAACTTACGGAGTGATAATTTTTTGGGTTAATAGGGCTTGAATATTAATGGACATCGGGAGGTTCATATTTCTGAATCTACCAAGTAGAGCCATATTGAGTAAATAATAAAGAATTTACTGCTTTTAAATTGCTCAATCACTCTTGAGTAAATAACGACGACACTTTGATGGGTTTCAATCGAGCAAAAAGCTAAGAGTATTTATATGTGTTGTGCCTAAAATAAACACCAATATTAGCACCATCAATTAGAGTTCAACAAATACTTAAAGATAAGGTGGTATTAGTTGTTATAAACCCAAACCACCTCCAAAATATATTTTATATCAATCATATCATATTTTAAGATAAGGATTAAAAACGGGTCTTCACGTGTCAAGACAACTTGCAAAAACACTCATTATATTGACCTCAAAAGTATAAATGAGCACATCTCTTCATGAAATAAGAGAGGCGGGGCATATGAGAGTTAGACAAACATTTGAGCTTTATTATTTTTTCTCTGTAAACAAAGCATTTCTCCATTCTTTGTATGCCTTATAGGCAATATCATAAAAATAGTCAAAGAATAATAAAAGAACAATGGACGTATGATTCACTTTATGCATCTGAACCATTTTAAAAATCATTTTCTATTTACTTCATTGCATTTTTCATTTACATGTAATTTCTAAGTCAGCTTAGCACTTTACACTTGTGAATTATTGGTGTCAGAATCAAGCATCAATAGTTTGACGCTAGAAGGAGGGCATGATTCACATTAGCTCTCCATGTTTTTCCAGCAAGCCTCAAAATCTTCACATTATCAGTTGTGAAAATTTGAGCTTGATAAAGTCTGAATCTGGCAATGTGATAAATGCAAGAGTTGTAGCCCATCGAGTTAGCTTTCCGATGGTTTAAGAATCTTCCAAATCCAACATCTACAACTCAAGTTATCGTCAAAATACTGAAGCTTGTTCCACATCAGAGCTCTCAGATCACGTGATCAGATTGCAGATCGCACGCATCAGAGCTCTCAGATCGCATGGTCAGATCGTAGATCTTACGTATCAAAGCCCTTAAATCGCATGGTCAGATCGCAGATCTCATGCATTAGAGCTCTCGGATTGCGTGGCCAGATCGTAGATCGCACACTCAAATCGCCTAGATCGCATGGCCAGATCACAGATTGCACGCATTAGAGCTCTCAGATCGCGTGGTCAGATGGCAGATCGCACGTTTAGATCGCTCTAATCTTCAGCTTCAGATAGCACGCATTAGAGCTCTTAGATCGCGTGGCCAGATCGTAGATCGCACATTCAGATCGCTTTGATCTTCTGCTTTAGATTGCACGTATCAGAGCTCTTAGATCGCGTGGCCAGATCATGGATCGCATGCATCAGAACTCTCAGATTGCATGGTCAGATAGCAGATTGCATGCTCAGATCGCCTAGATAGCGTAGTCAAATCGCAGATCACATGCATCAGAGCTCTCAGATCTTGTAGATCTCGTGGCCAAATCCTAGATCGCACGCATCAGAGCTCTCAGATTACGTGGTCAGATTGTAGATCGCACGCATCAAAGCTCTTAGATCGCATGGTCAGATCACAGATTATACGATCAGATCATCTAGATCGCACGATCAGATCATCTAGATCGCGCATTCAAGATCGTTGAGATCACGTGTTCAGATCATTTAGAGTGTGTGGCCAGATTGCAAATCGCACGCTCAAATCATCCAGATCACGTGTTCAAGATCGTTGAGATCATGCGTTCAGATCATTCAAATCGTGCTTTCGAGCAGCTAGATCGTGGTTCTAAGCACCCAGATCGCGCTTCCGAGCACCTAGATCGCTGATCTTGAGTTCTCAAATCAAGTTTCTGCTTTCTGATCAAACCTGTTATGTTCTCAGATCAAGCTTCGCGTTTTCTGATCGAACTTCTTCTGTTCTCAGATCAAGCTTCACACTTTCTGATCTAACTCTTTGTGCTATGTGCTTTTTGATCGAGCTCCTTGTGCTCTCAGATTGCAAAGAGTTCTCAAGCTTTCAGATTCGCAAAGAGCTTTTGAGTTCTAAGATTAAAGCTCTTTATGCTCTCTAATCGAGCTCCTTATGCTCACTGATCGAGCTCTTTATGCTCACTGATCGAGCTTCTTATGCTCTTTGATCAAGCTCATAAGCTCGCTCATTTGCTTAAGATCGCACACTGTGGATCGTTTAGATCGCACGCCACAAGCTCTCAGGTCGAGCCCCTATTAGATCGTGATCAGCTCCTAGCTCTCAAATCGCAATTAGCTCTTAGCTCTAAGATAGCGAACAACCTCAGGTTGTGTTCTCAGCTCTCAGATCGCGATCAGTTCTCAGCTCTTAGATTGCGACCAGTTGCTAGTGTTAGAAAAAAAGCGTAGAAAACTCAAAACAGCCCCGAAACATGCTGAAACTGTGGATTTTGGCCCCAAAAAGGGCCATAACCAAGTTCCCTTGTTGTCACGATGTAGAGCTTGGAACGAGCTTTCTGTGGATATCTTACAGGCTCCAAAACTCCTCTCAGATAAAAAATTATAGCTGTTTTAAGTTGGCTTGTCCGTTTAAGGCCTCTAGTGCGTTTGGGCTTCTGACATTAGCTCTCTTTAGGAATTCATCTATTGGACATTTTATGTCAGTTTTTAGATCGTGCTCAGCTTCGGATCACTCCAAGCGCTCAGATCGTAGTCCTAGTTCTCAGCACCTGATCACCCTAGACATAGTTCAAGCTCTTCAGTTTGAGACTACAGCCTATAGTGCGACAACCATTTAGATCTAAGATATGAGTTTTTGAAGTGCAATTACGCACTCCAAAAATTGGGAGACTTCTGTTGTGCCAAAAATACACACTGATGTCAGCACCACCAATTATAGTTCAATAAATACATAAAGATAAGGTGATATTAGCTGTTATCAACCCAAACCACCTCCAAGAGATATTTTATATCAATTCTATCTCATTTTAAAATAAGGATTAAGAAGTGGTCCCCACATGTCAAGACAACTTGAAAAAACATTAATTACATTGACCTCGAAAGTATAAATATGCACATCTCTTCACGAAAGAAGAGAGGCGGGGCATATGAAAGCTAGACAAACATTTGAGTTTTATTATTTTTTCTCTATAAATAAAACATTTCTCCATTCTTTGTATGCCTTACAAGGAATATTATAAAAATAGTCAGAGAATAATAAAAGAACAGTGGACGTATGATTCATTTTAAGCATCCGAACCACTTTAAAAATCATCTTCTATTTACTTCATTATATTTTTCATTCACGTGTAATTTCTAAGTCAACTTAACACTTTATATGTACGAATCATTGGTGTTAAAATCAAGCATTAACAATAAGCAAAATGTTAGACATAAGTCAAACTTAAATCAACATAGCTAATTTTAAAGGGACAAAGTCAGCTTAAAATTTTCATTATTAATTCCTGTACTTAATTACTACTTAATTAGTTCACATTACGAAAAACACTACCAAACAATGGATCATTAGTTGAAACATTGCATGCTTAACGCGGTTGTCTATTGTTAGGCATTAATACTTAATTAATGTATAATTAACTGGAATTCTTTAGTGCGTAATTTGTTTACTTGTTCTAATTTAATATTAATATTTTTTAACTAAAGACGGATAGCAACTGTTCCGTTCCTCATGTTGTTGGAAAGAAAAACTTAATTAATGTATAATTAACTAGAATTCTTTGTTAATTATATTTAAAAAAAAAATGAAACCCCTACTATACTGACTGGAATGTTTGATTTAAGTCAAAAGTACATAAGTCTTCCCAGGTAATTGTAAATGGTAAAAGTCAACTGAGAATGTTCATTATAAATATTATTCTTATTAAAAAAACTTCTGTACTTAATCAAACATTTAAACTAAATAAACAACCAATTTAATATTAGTAAAACACTGGAAAACAGTTGATAATTATTCTGAAAATTAATCCAAATCAAATAACATTTTTTTTATCTAAAAATGAAAAGAGGGGAATTATCCAACTTTATTCAATTCAAAACATTTTTTTCTTTCTCTCCTTCTCATTTTACAACTGCGAGTACATACGTATGTACTAGAAAATATATACATATACATACCTAGGTTTATGTGTGGTGAGGATAAATCATTGAAAGAAAATATAGAAGGAAAAAAATTACTCCATGAAAGCTTTTAATTAAGATGCGTGATCCTATTTTTGGGATGGTGGTGTGGATTGAATGGGTGAGTTGAAGCTTGGCACGTTTAGCATGAAGAAGCTACCCAATAGAGCCATTATAATTGATAAGAGCAAACAGAGAGAAGACCTGTTGTGGGTTCAAAATAATTCCCACTTTTTCTTCATTTTCTGTCAAACCAAACACTCTCATTTCACTCATCATTACAGTCCTTGAAAAATCTTCAGGCATATAAAATATGCCTAATTCAAAGGAAAGTTAGTCATGCGAGCAAGAAGAAGAAGATGCAGTATAAGAAAAAGATATAACATTAACACTCGAACATGCTTAATTCATAATTTCCAACATATAAAAGAGTACAAGAGTGAACGTTCTAACAAAAAAACAAGAAAACGAGAAATTTTAAAATGAACTAACTACACTTATCAGATCCATGATGATGATCAAATCCACCAGCTTGGTAGCTTTATCAGAAAACAAGAAAAGATATATTCGATGATTAAACTATCATCGGAAAAAGATACATACTTTGGCTATAGGCGATCAAAGTTTTGATAAAGTAGCAGCGCCCCTTAGTGAGAATCTCTACTTTTCTTTCTCATCTTCACTGTTTTCTGGATCGCCTCCCGTGTCGGTTGAAGGTGATTTTGCATCTGGCTATTATATTATTCTTTTTATTATCTTTTACATCCTTGGGTGAAATTGGTTTCTGGATCGTCTCCCGTGTCGTTTGAAGGTGATTTTGCATCTGGGGTTATCATATTATTCTTGTTATTATCTTTTACATCCTTCGGTGAAGATTGACTTCTGGAGGTTTTCCTTGATCGTCTTTTGGTGGATCTGATACTTTTTCTTCTTCATCATTGGTACTCTTGACTGTCAGTGTGCTGTCAGGATTTTCTCCATTGATTTGTGAATCATATTGTCCCCTTTTCTGATGACAAGAAAAATAAAAGAAAAAAGTATGCAAAGGAAATTAATTTCTGTCATACAGATAAATATATATGCTAAAAAAATTAAATATCACAACTTGATTAAAATTCAAACTCACGTTGTCATGTTTTTTTGGTTTAATAGGGCTAGAATTAATGGACACAGAGAGGTGCATATAAGCAATAATGAAGAGTTATAGCTCCTTTTAATTACTCAATCAATCTTGAGTAATTAAAGAGGAGAGTCAGTTGGGTTTCAATTGAGCAAAAGCTAAGAGTATTTATAGGCAAAATGTTGGAGAATATTAGTCACACATAAAGTCTACGCTGGTATTTTAAATGCTCAAAGTCAGCTTAAAATTTTCATTATTAATTCCTCTACTTACTACTTAATTAGTTAACATTGTTTTTTGTTTATGAAAAACATAACCAACAATCGATAATTAGTTGAAACTTGCATGCTTTACGCGTTGTCAATTCATTAGTTGGCTATATAGTAGTAGTCGTTAGTTTGTTCAAATTTTACGTTTTTTACTAGAGACTGATAGCAACTATAACCTTACCAGGTGTGAAGAAAAACCTAATTAATTTTTATAGTTCATATATATTAAGTAGAACTCTAGAGTAAACGACATGTTCCCACCCAGGGTTATTGAAAAGGCAAGTTCCCACCCTGGTTTTATAATTCCAGATTCCCACCCTTAATTAACCAAAAATCATTTAATATAATGGTTAAAGAGATTTTGTCTTTTACCAAAATTTTCTCACAACCCAACCAACCCATCCTCAACTCCACAACCCCAACCACCAACACCAACCCACCACCATCCCTTTGCCACTTCAAAACCATCTCCCAGCTGTCACAAAACCCAACCCATCTCCCGTCGCCGCAAAACCCACACCAACTCCCAGCCGCTGCAAAACCCACACCATCTCCCGCTGTCGCAAAACCCATTTGAGCGACTTTTCATCTTCGTAGTCGCACGACTTTCTGGCCAGCCTTCAGTGCCAACCTATCGACACACCTTGCCACCTACACCATAACCCCAGCACCAGCACCTCCCGTTGACCACCCAAGCACCGCACAACAGTCACACACACTGTGTAGGGCGCTGGCACCGCACTGGGATGGGGGTCGCTGACTGCGACGTTTTGTCGAATATTTGTGTAGTGCTAGAAAACGTCGAAGGAGGGTCTTGAAGAGCGTTGTGACTGGAATAAACCACACAGCCCAAGACACTTCAGTTAAATGCACAACCATTTGGCCATTTCAAGCCTTTGATCTGGCCGAAAACTCCTAGATCGGCGCATGATCGGCCATATCCAACTGGTCATGCATCTTTCGACAATTGTTGGTGACGGCCGACAATTGTCTTGGTGGCTAGGGGTATTTTGTGTTAGAGTAGATGCCCTAGAGCCAATCATTTATGAAAATTGACTCTTTGTAATGATGTTCATTAATCATAAAAGGCATTTTATTCTATATCGCGTAAATCATTATTATTGCAATATGTATTGATAATATGTCCTTAGAATGGTAGAACCGTGACGAGGGTATCAAGTGTTTCAAATCTTGATAGTGAGAACCCTATGAGCACATATGGTGGCCATTCTAGAAACGTCTGTAGCCCCAGTATTATTCTGAGGTAGAGCACAGATAATACGGTAAGGCTATCATAGTGTTGAACGACCCTGTCGAAAGGCGTGACTGATCTCACTTGTCAAGGTTGTTTGGTGACAACCTGGTGCAACACATGGGTGCTTGTGCGGCAGCGATTACACCACAGCAAGTTCACTGGACTGACCCACTAGAGGATTCCATATGGATGGTAACCCCAGTGTCATGGAACAAATCCTCTACGAATGGTGTGTGCATGTGATCCTTAGACTTGAGATCACTGGAGTGCCTTGTGCACCGATTGGTGTAGTTTGACACTAGCCTAACACAGTTCTTTTCAGAGCTGTCAATACGTTGGTGATTGGCTGCATCAAGGAGTGTATCAAGACTATGGTGGATTGACAGAGGATTCATCACTCCTGGGTATGGGAGAAAGTTATCTCACACGCAATTCAGTATATGGCAATGACATTAAAACTGTGGCCACAGTGGGATTGAGTATTGCTCTATCCAGTTTAAATACGGGTCATTGGTCCAGAAACTGAATAAATAAATCGAGAGTAACCGAAGGTTGACACTATTTCTATGCCTTCATCTCGTCGAGATAACGAATGATGAAAGGATCGAATTGCACGTAACCATATCGTTGACATTAGCTACTCTGCTAAATCCGAATCTATCGGGTGACCATGATGCCTTGCTAGGGCCAATCTTGGTCTGTGTATTAGTGAGACGATATATTGGTGTTAATCACGATACTATACACTGCCGATATAGTGGAGCCTATGGGTCATACACATAGAAGATAATTTAAAGATCCAAGAAGAAAGAAGGGAGTTTTCGTCTTTTAAGGCGAAAGGGTATTTTGGTAATTTCACAGTGCAATTAAATTTGCTGAGGTCGTAGCCTTTATTTAATTTATATGAAAGTTAATAAGTGAAATTACGTTTAAATGTGTGTTCGCACATATTTAAATATATTATCATTATTGTTAAATGTTAATATATATTAAATATATATATTAATTGATTTTATTTGAGATAATGATGAAAATAAAATAAATCAAATTGGGAGTGTTTGGCAACATGGGCGTTTGGGGTTGGAGCCCAAGCCTATTCTGTATGGGATTAGGGCAACTTGATTATTTTACTATAAAAAGAAAAGTGTGTGTTAATTAAAATATGATGAATTGATTTTTCTTTAAAAATAACACACACAGCAACGCTCTCTTTGACTCCCACGACAGAAACACTCTTAGCCTAAAATCAATTTCAATTGATTTGTTTTTTCTTCTTAATCTTGAAGCCAAAGAGGATCTAGCAAATCCCTCTTTGGTTCTTTTGAGATTGTCTTCGTGTGGACTACGCAGGTCCGATCCTACACTTGGATCGGTAGCAAAACGTTCAAAGACAATCGTGGTGGAGCCTCCAAACGTGCGTTTGTTTCTCTTAACTCATGTTGAATATTTTTGCAGATTTTATTTAATATAAATTGTAAAATCATACCCTTGATCTTGGCTCACGTAAACGATCATGTTATATTATAATTTTTGTTTCCGCTGCGTATACGGGACCGTTTACTAACATTTTGGGTATTATCCATATAAATAGTGAGGGTATTTCTATCTAAAAAAATAATATATTAGGTTAAAAAAGTCATATCGCACATTTGGGTTAATTGTTATTTAGTAGACATATGAGGGCATTTGTGTCCAAAATGTTTATTAATTAAGGGTAAAATTGGTATGAACAATTGATTACCCAGGTAATGGAAAAATAACACTCTCCAGATAGTAATCCAATTACCTTGTGTTCACCAATAGTAACCACTATTTGCAATACAAGTTCACCGTAATCTTTCATTACTTCACATTTGAACGTAGTAATTTGCAGAAAAAAAGATAGATTACCGGTGTTATCTTCCATGCACCTGAATTATTTATTTGCAAAATGTTGGACATAAGTCAAACTTAAATCAACGTAGCTAATTTTAAAATGTCAAAGTCAACTTAAAATTTTCATTATTAATTCCTGTACTTAATTACTACTTAACTAGTTCACATTACGAAAAACACTACCAAACAATGGATAATTAGTTGAAACATTGCATGCTTAACGCGGTTGTCAATTGTTAGGCATTAATATTAGTACGTAATTTGTTTACTTGTTCTAATCTAATATTAATTTTTTTAACTAAAGACTGATAGCAATTGATTCGTTCCTCATCATGTTGGAAACATATACTTAAACTTAATTAATATTTATAGTTCATATATAATTGTTATGCCTAAAAAATCAAGGTTGACATAAGCTTACATCAACAAGCACCAATCAAAGTTCAGGAAAGCTTTGCGTTGTCTAGAATCTGCTGATAATCCGTAAATTATACAGTTTTTATTTGATCTTTTTGTCGGATTTCAGGTACTTTCTAGTGCATTTTTACCTGAATTGGTGCGTAATTCTTTACTTTTCATGTTTTAGGTTAAAATGGACTTTTTGAGCGAATAAAGACAAAATTGGATAGTTCGGTGTTAGAGTAGATGCCCAGAGCCAATCAATTATTGTAAAATTGACTCTTTGTAATGATGTCATTAACAATAAAGGCATTTATTCTAATCGTAAATCATTATTATTGCAATATGTATTGATATATGTCTTAGAATGGTAGAACCGTGACGAGGGTATCAAGTGTTTAAATCTTGATAGTGAGAACCCTATGAGCACATATGGTGGCCATTCTAGAAACGTCTGTAGCCCCAGTATTATTCTGAAGTAAGAGCACAGATAATACGGTAAGGCTATCATAGTGTTGAACGACCCTGTCGAAAGGCAGTGACTGATCTCACTTGTCAAGGTTGTTTGGTGACAACTGGTGCAACACATGGGGCTTGCTGCAGGCGATTACACCACAGCAAGTCACTGGACTGACCCACTAGAGGATTCCATATGGATGGTAACCCAGGTCTATGGAAAAATCCTCTAACGAATGGTGGTGCATGTGATCCTTAGACTTGAGATCACTGGAGTGCCTTGTGCACCGATTGGTGTAGTTTGACACTAGCCTAAACAGTTCTTTTCAGAGCTGTCAATACGGTGGGTGATTGGCTGCATCAAGGAGGTATCAAGACTAGGTGGATTGACAGGATTCATCACCCTGGGTATGGGAGAAAGTTATCTCACGACGCAATTCAGTATATGGCAATGACATTAAAACTGTGGCCACAGGGGATGAGTTATGCTCTATCCAGTTTATAATACGGGTCATGGTCCAGAAACTGAATAAATAATATCGAGAGTAACGAAGGTTGACACTATTTCTATGCCTTCATCTCGTCGAGATAACGAATGATGAAAGGATCGAATTGCACGGTAACCATATCGTTGACAGGTAGCTAATCTGCTAAATCCGAATCTATCGGGTGACCATGATGCCTTGCTAGGGGCCAATCTTGGTCTGTGTATTAGTGAGACGATTAATTGGTGTTAATCACGATACTATACACTGCCGATATGATGAGGAGCCTATGGGTCATACACATAGAAGATAATTTAAGATCCAAGAAGAAAGAAGGGAGTTTTCGTCTTTTAAGGCGAAAGGGTATTTTGGTAATTTCACATGGCAATTAAATTTGCTGAGGTCGTAGCCTTTATTAATTTATTAGAAAAGTTAAATAAGTGAAATTACGTTTAAATGTGTGTTCGCACATATTTAAATATATACATTATTGTAAATGTTAATATATATTAAATATATAATTAATTGATTTTATTGAGATAATGATGGAAAATAAATAAATCAAATTGGGAGTGGTTTGGCAACATTGGGCGTTGGGTTGGAGCCCAAGACTATTTTTATTCTTGTTATTATCTTTTACATCCTTCGGTGAAGAATTGACTTCTGGAGGTTTTCCTTGATCGTCTTTTGGTGGATCTGATACTTTTTCTTCTTCATCATTGGTACTCTTGACTGTCAGTGTGCTGTCAGGATTTTCTCCATTGATTTGTGAATCATTTTCCCTTTTTCTGATGACAAGAAAAATGAAAAAGAAAAAAGTATGCAAAGGAAATTAATTTCTGTCATACAGATAAAATATATATGCTAAAAGAAATTAAATATCAGCAACTTGATTAGAAAATTCAAACTTACGTTGTCATGTTTTTTTGGTTTAATAGGGCTTAGAATTAATGGACACAGAGAGGTGCATATATGAGCAAATAATGAAGAAGTTATAGCTCCTTTTAAATTACTCAATCAATCTTGAGTAATTAAAGAGGAGAGTCAGATGGGTTTCAATTGAGCAAAAAGCTAAGAGTATTTATAGGCAAAATGTTGGAGAATATTAGTCACACTAAAGTCTACGCAGGTAATTTTAAATGCTCAAAGTCAGCTTAAAATTTTCATTATTAATTCCTCTACTTACTACTTAATTAGTTAACATTGTTTTTTGTTTATGAAAAACATAACCAAACAATCGATAATTAGTTGAAACATTGCATGCTTTACGCGGTTGTCAATTCATTATTTGGCTATATATAGTAGGTCGGTAATTTGTTCAAATTTTACGTTTTTTACTAGAGACTGATAGCAACTATAACCTTACCAGGTGTGAAAGAAAAACTTAATTAATATTTATAGTTCATATATAATTAAGTAGACCTCTAGAGTAAACGACATGTTCCCACCCCAGGTTTATTGAAAAGGCAAGTTCCCACCCTGGTTTCATAAATTCCACATTCCCACCGTTAAATCAACCAAAAATCATTTAATATAATGGTTAAAGGGATTTATGTCTTTTTACCAAAATTTTCTCCCAACCCAACCCAACCCAACCCAACCCAACCCATCCTCAACTCCACCCACCATCCCTTTGCCATTTCAAAAACCATCTCCCAGCCATCGCAAAACCCAACCCATCTCCCAGTCGCCGTAAAACCCACACCAACTCCCAGCTGCCGCAAAACCCATTTGAGCGACTTTTCATCTTCCATAGCCGCACGACTTTTTGGCCAGCCTTCAGTGCCAACCTACCGACACACCTTGCCACCTACACCATAACCCCAGCACCAGCACCTCCCGTTGACCACCCCAGCACCGCACAACAGTCACACACACTGTGTAGGGGCGCTGGCACGCACTAGGGATGGAGGTCGCTGACTGCGACATTTTGTCGAATATGTTGTGTGTGTGCTGGAAAACGTCAAAGGAGGGATTCTTGAAGAGCGTTGGTGACTGGGAATAAACCAACAAGCCCAAGACACTTCAGTTAAATGCACAACCATTTGGCCATTTCAAGCCTTTGATCTGGCCGAAAACTGCTAGATCGACGCACGATCGGCCAGATCTGACTGGTCGTGCATCTTTTCGATGACTGTCGGTGGCGGCCGACAATTGTCTTGGGTGGCTAGGGGTATTTTGGGTATTATCCATATAACTAGTGAGGGTATTCCTATCTAAAAAAATAATATATGAGGTTAAAGAAGTCATATCGCACATTTGGGCTAATTGTTATTTAGTAGACATATGAGGGTATTTGTGTCCAAAATATTTATTAATTAAGGGTAAAATTGGTATGAACAATTGATTACCCTGGTAATGGAAAAATAACACTCTCCAGATAGTAATCCAATTACCTCGTGTTCACCAACAGTAACCACTATTTGCGATACAAGTTCATCGTAATCTTTCATTACTTGACATTTAAACGTAGTAATTTGCAGAAAAAAAGATAGATTACCGGTATTATCTTCCATGCACCTGAATTATTTATTTGCAAAATGTTGGACATAAGTCAAACTTAAATCAACGTAGCTAATTTTAAAATGTCAAAGTCAACTTAAAATTTTCATTATTAATTCCTGTACTTAATTACTACTTAACTAGTTCACATTATGAAAAACACTACCAAACAATGGATAATGTAACAACTGCTGTAACTAGTAAAATGCTTGCATAATAATAATAGAAAATGGGCCCAAAACTTTTCTTTTTATTATATGTAATAAGTCTTTTATACACAAAGAGCATTATTTACAAAATGCCATTTAAAAAGACAAAAACAGGGGAAACAGTGTAGCTATTGCTCCTCGCTTGCCGACGCCCCTCCGACTGCATCATCACCTAGATCCTGCATCCACAAAGGAAAATAACGGGGTGAGCACAAAATAATGTCATAGTAAAACCTCTATTGTCTATCCCCGTATTTATTTCTCTTAATTATTTCCACTCTTTCTTTCTATTGTATTCTACTAAACGTCGTGGCCTCATCTTAACGGAGGTACAGTCGGATGGCGTTCACACAGCACCATCTCAATCTCATGACTATCGGGTGGAGTTCACACAGCACCAACCGCTCTTAGTGACTACCGAGTGGGGATCACAAAGCACCTACCGGTTCATAACTATCAGGTGTAGATCACAAAGCACTTACCCGTTTCTTGACTTTCGGGTGACGATCACAAGCATCAACCCGTTTTTAATAACTATCGGGTGATGATCACAAAGCATCAACCCGTTTCTAATAACTACCGATGACGATCACAAAGCATCAACCCGTTTCTAATGCTTCTCATTCACTCTACTCTAGCACTTCTCATTCTCTCTACCCTTAGAATAGTTGTATTCACAAAGTTCTCTACTCACAGAGCAAGTGCATACACAAAGTTTTCTACTCTTCTTAAGTCAATTAATGCATATGGATGGGTCATGCCTTAATGCACTTAGGAAATGCCAATATGCAATGTTGCAAAATTAAGGTTCATAACTCATTCTCAGCTTCTCTTAGGCATTTCATCAACAACTCATGTGCATATAAAACTCTTCTCTAATACAACTCTATTTCTCTCAACCATACAAAATTGGAAGTAAATTCCCTTCCATGGGCATAATCCTACCATAGAAGAACACTCCCAAAATACATACTCAATTTCATCTAACTTCATCTCAACCATCACACATCCACACTTCCTATAAAGGAAAAGTATCCAAACAATTCATCATGAATACTATCTCAATTTAATTTCTCAATAAGTAGCACATATCTCTACTCAATTTCTCAAATACATACATAAAACATGCATAAATCATTTCTACTAAATCTCTACTCAAAAGAATTCTAAATCTCAACTTGGGATGGGATTACTTACCTTGTGATGGAGAGATCTCACTAGCACTTCCTTTCTCTTGGTTTGCTTGACTTTTCTCTCCCTTAAACAACAAACAATCAACCAAAAGACCTCAATATTCAAATATACACAAAATCTCACAAAACTTCACATCCAAAGCAAGAATCCTACCTTAGGATGCCTTAGATTGATTTTCTACCCAAATCACTCACAAAGCCACTAAAAATCCTTGAAACAAAGAAAGAGAATTTGAGAGGAAGTAAGAAAAGAGAATGGCGGTGGAGAAGAAGAATGAAGGGTTTGCAATGATTTAATTCTTTAACACAATTTATGCACAAGCATTCCCATTTTGCTACTTTCCTTGAGAATTCCATCTATATCCTTTGATTCATTACAAACACACCCCCATATTAAACTATCTCCATGAAAATTTTTATATTTTACTCCCCACTTTCCTACTAATTAGGGGTAGAATGGTCAAATGCCCTTAGAGAAGAAAATATCTAAAAATAACAAAAATTTTGGTCGGCACGTCGCCGCGGTGAAGAAGCTTTTGTCACGCGGGGAAGCTGTCCAGCAGCTTCCCGTGGGTTTCAACACTTCTTCGGCGGCGAAGATTCTTCTTCGCCTCGGCGAAGCCTGGAACACTAAAATCTTTATTTTCAACAAATTTCAAGGCAAGTATTCAACATACAACTCAATCAAAGGCCAACCAAACAAAAATAACAATAAACCGGCTCAAATAAGAGCAAAAGAAGAACATTAACTACGTACCTTAAGGGGGGCGTTACAATTCTTCCTCCCTTAAAAGAATTTCGTCCCGAAATTCATTCAAATAACTTTGGGAAGCGATTCTGCATGTCCCGTTCTACCTCCCAAGTGGCCCTTCCACTTGTGATTCCTCCAAAGGATCTTCACTAGCGGAAACTCTTGTTCCGAAGCGCTTTAATCCTTCGATCTAGAATCTGAACTGGACGTTCTTCATTACTAGATTCTCTGTTAACTCAACGTTCTCTACACCAGGATGTGGAAGGGATCACTTACATACTTCCGTAGCATCGAGACATGGAAAACACCATGCACCTGTCCATGCGTAGGTGGTAGAGTCAACCTGTAGGCCACATTTCCACTCGTTGCAATACCTCAAATGGACCTATATATCTCGGTGCTAACTTTCCTCTGCTTCCGAAGCGCATTACTCGCTTGTAGGGGGAAACTTTCAAAAGCACTTTGTCACCCACTTGGAATTCTACCTCTCTCTCAAGTCGGCCAAACTCTTCTGTGATCTTGGGCTTGTTTCATTCTATTTTGATTAACTTCACATCTTCTACCAGTTTCTAAGTCACCTCTAGCCCAAGAGCGATACTCAATTCATCTTTTTCGCCTACCTCATCCCAATGTAGTGGAGACCTACAGTCTACCATATAAAGCCTCGTAAGACGCCATTTAATTGTAGACCGATAACTGTTGTTGTAGGCAAATTCCACTAAGGGTAACATCTCATGCCAGGATACTCTATAATCCATGCAACAAGCTCTCAACATATCCTCGAGCACCTAATTCGTTCTCTCGGTTTGGCCATCGGTCTGAGGATGATAGGCAGTACTGAATGCTAAACGGGTACCCAAATTCCTCTGTAAACTCATCCAAAAAGCTGAAACAAAATCTGGAATCTCTATCTGACACTATAGTCTTGGGCACACCATGCAATTGACTATCTCCTGAGGTAAATCTGAGCCAGCTGATCGTAGTGGTGCTTCCTTTACTGGAAGGAAATAGGCTGATTTGGTTAATCTATCCACAATCACCCATATAGCATTACACCTTGTGTACTCTAGGGAGACCCGTGATAAAACCATCGAAATGCTCCCATTTCCACTTTGGAATACTCAGTGGTGAAGCAACCCTGACGGCCGTTGGTGTTCTGCTTTCCCTGCTGACAAGTTAGACATTTAGCTAAAACTCTGCAAGTCTTTCTTCATACTGACCACCAATAGCCTTTCTTTACATCTTGATACATCTTGGTGCTCTCGGATGAGCAGTGACACATGCGCAGTACTGTTTTCTGTTTCAACTCAGATTCTCGCATCAGATATACAAATCTAGAAACTACGCGAGGACACCATCTCAAAAGAACTCGTGTTTGCCCTCAGCACTGTGAACTATTTTCTGACACCACTCATCGGCCACTGTTTTTCTTGATTTCCTCCAATAAAGTAAACTGTAACTCTAGACTGGCAACTCTTCCCGAAACCACTTCAATCTGTTCTTTAGACAATTTTTCTATTAACTCTTTCTACTTGGTAAGCCGGAATAAATAGGCTTTTCTACTCAAGGCATCGGCTACTACATTGGCTTTTCCCGGTTGATACTTGATCTCACATTCATAATCCTAACCAGCTCTAACCACTTCTCTGTCTCATATTCAAATCCTTGAGTGAAGAAGTACTTTAAACTCTTATGATCGGTGTAGATATTACTCTTTACACCATAAAGGTAATGCCTCCAAATCTTTAAGGCAAAGACACGGCTACCAACTCTAGGTCATGCGTAGGGTATCTGGTCTCGTACTTTTTCAGTTGACGAGAAGCAAAAGCTATGACCCTACCTAACTGCATCAGCACAGCGCCAAGTCCTGTAGAGAGGCATCTGTATAAATGTCATAATCTACCCTCTTGTGGTAACACTAGTACATGAGCTGTTGTTAACCTCTTCTTCAACTCTTGGAAGCTTTCTTCACATGCTGCTGACCAGACAAAAGGAGTTTTCTGTGGTAAGAGCTGTCAACGGTTAGCCAATTGGATGAATCCCACTACAAATCGCCGGTAGTAACCTGCTAAGCTTAAGAAACTCCTTATTTCTTTCACTGTTCTCGGCTTCTGCCATTCAAGGATTGCCTGCACTTTACTCGGATCTACTGAAACCCTTCCTTCGACACAGTATGGCCCATACATATCACCTGATCAGGCCAAAAATCACATTAGAAAATTTAGCGCACAACTTCTTTTCTCTCAGTTGCTGCAATACTAATCTCAAGCGTTCCTCATGTTTCCCTCGACTTAGAATAAATCAGGATGTCGTCAATGAAAACAACAATAAACTGATCCAAATACTCATGGAATATCCTGTTCATCAAGTCCATAAAAGCTGCTGGGGCATTAGTCAAGCCAAAAGGCATCACTACAAATTCATAATGCCCATATCTTGTACGAAAGGCAGTCTTAGCCACATCTTGCTCAACACTTACCTGATGATACCGGACCTCAAATCAATTTTGGAGAACACTGCCGCTCCTTTCAACTAATCAAAAAGGTCATCTATCCGGTTAGTGGGTATTTATTCTTCACTGTAACTTTATTCGCTCCTTATAATCAATACACATCCGTAGTGACCATCTTTCTTTTTCACAAACAGGATTGGGACCCTAGGGAGAATGACTCAGTCGGATAAAGCCTTTATCTAAAAGCTTTGGAGTTGTTTTATTAATTCTTGAAGCTCTGCTAGGGCCATTCGAAAAGGGGCTTTAGATATTGGTGCTGTCCCCGGTGCTAGTTCGATACTAAATTCTACCTCCCTTTCTGGAGGCAAACCTGGTAACTCTTCCGGAAACACATTAAAAAGTCTGAACTACTGGCACCCTCTAAATCTCTGGCTGTGGAACATCACCACTTTGCACTACATGGGCAATATATCCCGAACACCCCTTTCAACATCTTTCTAGCTTTCACACTACTGATCAGCATGCTCAACTGATGGCCCTCTCCAAAACTAAACTTATCTCCACCATCGAGGTTAAATCTCGCTTTTTTTTCCGACAGTATCTCCACTCCATATCTCCCTAGGAAATCCATGCGCAATATCACATCAAAGTCGGCATATCAAAAACTATTAAATCAAATGTAACTCTCTACCCTGGATCACCATGGACTCTCCTGACAACATCTCTTGCGTCAGAACATAACCCATCGGGTAACTCTATCTTAATAGGTTAAGTCACTCTAATAGGTTTCAAACCTAATCTCCAATCATCCTATACGATATAAACGAATGAGTGGCTCTGAATCAATTAAAAACATATAAAGGAACTGAATGAAATATAACTGACCAGAACAGCTGATGGACTGGCCTTGCTTCACCTGTGCCACAGTAAACACTCTGGCATTCGCCGTACCTCTGAACTCTGTGCGGGTGGTGGAAGAGGAGCTTTACATATCTCATCATGTGCCCTGGCTGTCGGCACCTATAACACACTCTCTGGTCCCTCAGACATTCTCCGGGTGATTCCTCCCACATTTAGGGCAAAGAGGAAACCTTCCGTCTGGGGCCGCTTATTCTTCCCTCTCTTCTGTTTTGTCTATACTGAAACTTCTTCTTCTGATTCTTCATTTCTTTACCTTTTACACCTTCTGTTTCTCTCTCTGCGGGGCGGAGGGTGGCTGATGGGAATGCAAAATGTCATATTTACCCCCTTAATGTCTAGTCTTTATACTTATTTGCTGCTAAATATACTCATTATTATTCTATTTTGATTTAGGATGCAAATGGAGGCATTAATTGCAAAACGGAACTAAAAAGTGAATTCGGACAGTTTCGACGTTGTTTCGTAATCTGGGCATAACTCTCTCATCCGAGATCTGATTGAGATGATTCAAAATGCTGTGTAACGCTAAGAAATTATCTACAACTTTAATGTTTGAGTTTGGAGATATACTCACTGAATCAAGGTTGTAATCGAGCTTGAAGTTGACGCATCTACACTAGACGTCCTGGAGCATTCTGCCTTGTCATGCAAATCAATTGGACAGTTATTATTGGAAAATTTGAGGACATGTGGCACGCAAGTTACAGCTCAGAATCACCACTTTCCTATTATTTTAGGACTCTATCTTATTTTAAATTAATTAGAATTAAATTAGGATGAATGTTATTTAGGATAAGGGAATATTTCTTTTAGGAGATTGAGTGGGATTCGAATTCTAAAAGGGGATTTTTGCAAAGGGATCAGATTAGGGTTTTTGAGGGGGACCACGTCTCTTTCTCTCTGTTCTGGAATTTTTGTTCTCTGAGTTTTTGTTATGGCCATGAGCGGCTAGAACTTTTGTAACTTGGTCGAAGGAAACGAAGGCCTCGAAATCATTAAACTGTGAGATCTAATATATTTTTCTAGTATTCAATTTTCATGTTTGAGTATGGATGTTTTTCTATGCCTAATTTATGATTGTTTCATTTAATTACAGAGAGGCCTACTAGTTTATTAATTGTTGCAATACTGCTAAGTTAGATATCAAATCCGTAATTGTTGATCCCTCTAACTTGTGAAGCAATTAGGGTTAACAATTCGCTGCGTCAGGAATTAGTAATCTTAAGAAGAACATTCAACTAAATTAAATACAACCGCTTGTGTTTGTGTTGTTAGCTTCATCGATTTCTCTAATTCTTAAGGCTTCCACTAGATTAAATCTTGAGCGCTTGTCTAGGGTTGTTAGTGATAAGATTAATTAAGATCGCTTGTTTCTTGATTAATTACAATTAAGGAGAGATAGAAAAATAGTTCCAACGGTGAATATTCAGGTATGGATTGATTTAATTTTGCATCAATGATCAGTTGTAAGATTCGATGGCGGTGTTGTTGAGACCAAGTTTTGTTATTAATTGATTTCGATTAAATTGTTTTTGTTTGATTTTGCTAAGACTATTTTCGTTCACTCAAAACCCCCAGCCTTGTTCACATCATCGAAAATTCGGCTAGACACTCTCGTGGGATCGACCCTTGCTTACCCTATTTACAGTTTAGTAGTTAGGTTAGAAAGGTTATAATCTAGGTTGCCTACGACAAAACACCGTGGTCACTTGGTCCTCCTGTCGAGGATCCTACTGGGGAAATTTATTCTCAAAAATCTCCGCCTTCATTGCCGCCTCAAAGCCTCACTATAATTTCGAGGAGGATTAGAATTGTCATTATGTCCTGGCGACTCCGGTTTCAACCAGTGCACAAACTATCCCTTCTCAATGCCGGAGTACTGACTATTCCGGGTGCAAACCTTGCAAGAGAATTGAATTTCACCGAGTACTCCTTCAAGGCACTAGACCCTTGCTGTAAGCTGAAAATTCTTGGACATTCTCATGAACTTGGTCCTCATTCTATACTCGGCCTCAAACTCTTGCCTGAACTCTTCCCAAGTCATCGTTGTCACGTCATGAGTTTCTTCCATTAATTCCCACCAAATTCGGGCATCACCCCGAAACAAGAAACTCTCATAACGGATTTCTCTCGATCTGCCATGGGAAATAAACCTATGGCTCGTTCTACGGACCCAAACCACTCTTCTGCTATTACTGGATCCGTAGTACCCTTAAACTCTGAGGGTTGATGTTGACTGGAAAGACCATAAATCAGTTCAACTCTGTCAGTACTAGGGGAGGTACCGGTTATCCTCTTTCGACATTCGCAACTGGTGGTACCTGTACGGGGGTTTCAACTCTCCCTTGGGCTTCTGCCATGATTGCTGTATAATTCCCCAAATTCTAGCTTCATCAAGGGAGGGGCATAGACTCTGGTAGGTTAGAAGGTTCTCTTCATTCACCACACCCTTACCAAGTTTTCGGTAACTACGCCTCATCTACAAAATAATCACACCAATCAACTCGAGAAACAATTAGTAAGGAAAGAATTAACTCACACAGTCGGTTTTAGGACGTCGTGGCGATGAGAATAGTACACTGTTCAATCCCAAAATCTTTGCTCTGATACAAAAATGAACAACTGCTGTAACTAGTAAAATGCTTGCATAATAATAATAGAAAATGGGCCCAAAACTTTCTTTTTATTAGTCTTTTATACACAAAGAGCATTATTTAACAAATGCCATTAAAAAGACAAAAACAGGGGAAACAGTGTAGCTATTGCTCCTTGCTGCTGACGCCCTCCGACTGTATCATCACTAGATCCTGCATCCACAAAGGAAAATAACGGGGTGAGCACAAAATAATGCTCAGTAAGAAACCCTCTATTTGTCTATCCCCTATTTATTTCTCTAATTCTTTTCTAAGTCTTTTTTTATGTTTTTACAAACGTCATGGCCTCATCTACTGGAGGTACGACCGAATGGTATTCACACAACACCATCTCACTCTTCATGACTGTCGGGTGGAGTTCACACAGCACCAACCCGCTCTTAGTGACTACCGAGTGGGGATCACAAAGCACCTACCCGGTTTCATAACTACGGGTGGAGATCACAAAGCATCTACCCGTTTCTCATGACCTTGGGTGACGATCACAAAGCATCAACCCGTTTTTAATAACTATCGGGTGAGATCACAAGCATCAACCATTTCTAATAACTACCGGGTGACGATCACAAGCATCAACCCGTTTCTAATGCCTTCTCATTCACCTACTCTAGCACTTCTCATTCTCTCACCCTTAGAGTAGTTGCATTCACAAAGTTCTCTACTCATAGAGCAAGTGCATACACAAAGTTTTTACTCTTTCTTAAGTCAATTAATGCATATGGATGGTTCATGCTTATTAATGCACTTAGGAAATGCCATATGCAATGTTGCAATAATTAAGGTTCATAACTCATTCTCATGCTTCTCTTAGGCATTTCATCAAACAACTCATGTGCATATAAAACTCTTCTCTAACTACAACTTATTTCTCTCTTTAACCATCCAAAATTGGAAGTAAATTCCCTTCCATGGGCATAATCCCTACCATAGAAGAACACTCCCAAAATACATACTCAATTTATTAACTTCATCTCAACCATCACACATCCACACTTCCTATAAAGGAAAAGTATCCAACAATTCATCATGAATACTTATCCAATTTAATTTCTCAATAAGTAGACACATATCTCTACTCAATTTCTCAAATACATACATAAAACATGCATACATCATTTCTACTAAATCCTACCAAAAGAATTCTAAATTTCAAATTGGGATGGGATTTACTTACCTTGTGATGGAGAGAATCTCACTAGCACTTCCTTTCTCTTGGTTTGCTTGACTTTTCCTACCCTTAAACAACTAAACAATTCAACCAAAAGACCTCAATATTCAAATATACACAAAATCTCACAAAACTTCACACCAAAGCAAGAATCCTTACCTTAGGATGCCTTAGATTGATTTTCTACCCTAAATCACTCCAAAAGCCCACTAAAAATCCTTGAACAAAAGAAAGAGAATTTGAGAGGAAGTAAGAAAAGAGAATGGCGGTGGAGAAGAAGAATGAAGGGTTTGCAATGACTTAATTCCTTTTAATACAATTTATGCACAAGCATTCCCATTTTGCCCTTACTCTTCCTTGGGAATTCCATCTATATCCTTTGATTCATTACAAACACACCCCCATATTAACATATTCTCCATGAAAATTCCTTACATTTTACTCCCCACGTTTCCTACTAATTAGGGGTAGAATGGTCAAATTGCCCTTAGAGAAGAAGATATCTAAAACTTAACAAACATTTTGATCGGCACATCGCCGCGGCGAAGAAGCTTCTGTCGCCGCGGCGAAGCTGTCCAGCAGCTTCCCCGTGGGTTTCAACACCTCTTCGCTGCGGCGAAGATTCTTCTTCGCCCCGGCGAAGCCTGGAACACTAAACTCGTTCTATTTTCAACCAATTTCAAGGCAAGTATTCAACATACCACTCAATCAAAGGCCAACCAAACAAAAATACCAATAAACCGACTCAAATAAGAGCAAAAGAAGAAACATTAGCTATGTACCTTAAGTGGGGTGTTACAGATAATTAGTTGAAACATTGCATGCTTAACGCGGTTGTCAATTGTTAGGCATTAATGTTAGTACATAATTGGCTTACTTGTTCTAATCTAATATTAGTTTTTTTAACTAAAGATTGATAACAACTGATTCGTTCCTCATCATGTTGGAAACATATACTTAAACTTAATTAATATTTATAGTTCATATGTAATTGTTATGCCTAAAAAATCAAGGTTGACATAAGCTTACATCAACAACACTAATCAAAGTTCAGGAAAGCTTTGAGCTGTCCAGAATCTGCCACGTCACCCTAAGACAGAGAGAATACGACTGTCACCAACCAAGCAGATTTAGGTTTTGTCTATGAGTGAATGAGGACTGCACACCTATCCAAGCCCCAGATAATTTGAGGATATTTCCTATGTTATCAGCCAACGGGAGGCAAGGAAGAAATTGCATGACACCTACCCACTTGCAGATTTGTAGTCATTACCTTGAATTCAACTACTATAAATAGAGGACTCCCCCTCTCATTTACGGGATCTTTACTTTCATAACAATCAATAACAAAGACAACCTACGAGAAAGAGACTAACTTGATATTCTCTTTGAATACTCAGTTATTGTACCTCTGCTCGCTATTCGCTATATGCAACCTCTTGTAAAACTCTCATATATAAAAGAAATAATGGATGTAGGATTCGCTTTAAGCATCCAAACCACTATAAAAATTATTTGTCTCATTTATTATTGTGTCTTTGCATTCGATTACATTGTTTAACCTTGTCCTGACTTTTGAATCAATCATATCACGTGTAATTTTTAAGAACAACTTAACACTTTGCATGTGCGAGTCGTTAGTGTCAAAATCAAGCATCAACAGTTTGGCGCTAGAGGAAGGCCTGATTTTACATCTTCTCTTCATTCAGAATTTCTGATCAACCAGTTCTATTTACAAACTTATGGCTCGTGGTCTTGAAACTGAGCGTACTAGCACCAGTAATGAGGAGATCCCTCGAATACAGGATGTTACTCCTCCCAATGTAACTCCACTTCCTCAAAGTACTATGGTGGGTATCCCCTCGACCTCTTAGGTTGATCCGGTTGTAATGGATTACTTGGAAAGGTTCAACAACACCCTTCAAATGGTTAACCAAAGGTTAGATCATTTGGATCAGGTCATACCGCCCAATTCTGATAAGATGGTGCCACCTCAAAAAACGCTTGTAGGTTGCACTAAAGCATGGAAACAGCCGAAAGCTCATACCATGCGCACTACAGCATGTAAGAATAAGGAAAATCAAGTGGCTGTCAATGGGCCAAAAGGCTCTAAAAGGCCAATGAATACCGGTCATGAAACAGGTAAAATACTTGTAGCTTTGCGACTTGGTGGTATGTCACATCATGAGTCGTCTCATGCCACATCGCAAGGGCACCCCACAAGAGTGCTTGACAAAGAAATTCCCACTATCGTCAGAATGATGGTTCCGACCACACTGTGAAGGAAATACCCACTGTCTGCGGGTCGGTTCTGAACACCACAGGGGTTGGGAGAACTCCCCAAGTCATTTAGTGCTTTCACATGGCTCTAGGCAGCATGAGTCAAGGTATGCTGAAGGCTCCGGCAAAGGCGTGGAAGAGTCCAATATGTGGTCTTTCCTTAATTGTAATCATGGAGATCGTACCCACATTGCAAAAACTGATCCCCAGGTGGCTCTGTTTCCTCAGATTGCGGAGTTACAGCAAGCTCTGGATCAACCCAAAGCTCAAAATAAATAAAGCAAGTTGATGAGGCATCTCCCTTTTCTCTAGCAGTTTTGATTGCTTATCTCATGTCAAGATTTAGAATGCCTGATATGCAAGCATTCGATGGGAATTCTGATCTGTAAGATCATCTCTATGAGTTTAACGACCTCATGGAGCTTCATCATGTTTCTAACTTTGAAAAATGTCATTGCTTAGCAGTGACTTTGACTGCCTATGCTAAGCATTGGTTTAGATCACTTCCACCAAGGTCTATCAACACGTGGTAGTAGATGAGTTCATTATTCTTGAGACACTTCTAGGTTGATAGAAAGTTCTCAATGTCGTTGAGCTATCTCAGTAACATACAGCAGGAGAGGAATGAATCCCTCCAGTCATATATTGATAGGTTTCACAAGGAGCTGAATAAGGTGGCACCGAAGATTTAGTTCGAAATCTCATTATTACTGGAATTCACCTGCAAATTGACCTGTGGAAGAAACTGCAATCTGAGGACGATATTTCCTTCGCTTGCTTTTATAACCTCACAGAGAAATATCTCAGAATTAAAAATTCAGTGGTTACTTTGAATTGCCACGACCCCGGCTCTTCGACCCACGCTCCCAATTGGAGGAAGGAAAATCGGGGAGAGTGTAGTAGAAGATCTGATCGCAAATGAGCTAATGACAATCAGAGAAAGGAAAGAAACAATGGTTTGAGCCCAAGAAATCTCACACGCAAGTTTCTCATCGCAATTATGACAAGAATTTGTTTACTCCATTGAATGCATTAGTATCAACTATTCTAGATAAATCAGAAGAAGCTAATCTGCTCGAAGAGCTAGAGCCCATGCAAAATCCCCCTTCTAAAAGAAATAGTAAGAAGTATTGTCGTTGTCATCGGGATAATGGGCACCATACCGATGAATGCCAAGCTCTTAAGCAGACTATTGAAGACCTAATTAAAAAAGGGCATTTCAAGGAGTATGTTGATAGTCCAACTCCCATTCGGTAGAAGGATAAAGAGGACGATGGGAAGAAGCGTCATGGTCGCAAGGGTCTCCATTTTGTGGGGACTATCTTTAGAGGACCACACATTGTGAGGAATTCTTAAGGTGCTTAGGAGAAGTATGCTTAAGAAGCTTGTCATGAGCCTGTGAGTGTTTGTAATATGGCATCGCTGTTAGTAAACGGTCCCGTATACGCAGTGGAAACGAAAAATAATATATAACAGGATCGTTTACATGAGCCAAGATCAAGGGTATGATTTTAACAATTTATATTAAATAAAATCTGCATAAATATTCAACATGAGTTAAGAGAAACAAACGCACGTTGAAGGCTCCTCCAAATTTGTCGACGAACGCTTTGCTACCGATCCAAGTGTAGGATCGAACCTGCGTAGTCCACACGAAGACAATCTCAAAAGAACCAAAGAGGGATTTGCTAGATCCTCTTTGGCTTCAAGATTAAGAAGAAAACAAAATCAATTGATTTGATTTTAGGCACTTGGTGTTACTGCCGTGGGAGAAGCAAAAAGGGCTGCTGTGTGTTTTGGTTTTACAAAGAAAAATCATTAATTAAAAATCACACACTTTTCCTTTTATATTTAAAAACAATTTGCCCTAATCCCATACGGAATAGGCTTGGGCTCCAACCCAAACGCCCCATGTTGCCAAACACTCCCAATTTGATTTATTTTAATTTCCATCATTATCTCAATTAAAATCAATTAATATATATATTTAAATATATATTAACATTTAACAATAATGATAATATATTTAAATATGTGCGAACACACATTTAAACGTAATTTCACTTATTTAATTTTTCTAACAAATTAAATAAAGGCTACGACCTCAGCAAATTTAATTGCACTGTGAAATTACCAAAATACCCTTTCGCCTTAAAAGACGAAAACGCCCTTCTTTCTTCTTGCATCTTAAATTGTCTTCTATGTGTGTGACCCTTAGGCTCCTCATCATATCGGCAGTGTATAGTATTGCGATTAACACCAATTAATCGTCTCACTAATACACAGACCAAGATTGGCCCCTAGCAAGGCATCATGGCCACCCGATAGATTCGGATTCAGCAAAGTAGCTACCTGTCAACGATATGGTTACCGTGCAATTCGATCCTTTCATCATACGTTATCTCGACGAGACGAAGGCATAGAAATAGTGTCAACCTTCGGTTACTCTCGATATTATTTATTCAGTTTCTGGACCAATGACCCGTATTATAAACTGGATAGAGCAACAACTCAATCCCACTGTGGCCACAGTTTTAGTGTCATTGCCATATACTGAATTGCGCCGTGAGATAACTTTCTCCCGTACCCGGGAGTGATAAATCCTCTGTCAATCCACCATAGTCTTGATACACTCCTTGATGCAGCCAATCACCACCGTATTGACAGCTCTGAAAAGAACTGCGTTAGGCTAGTGTCAAACTACACCAATCGGTGCACAAGGCGCTCCGGTGATCTCAAGTCTAAGGATCACATGCACCACCATTCGTTAGAGGATTTGTTCCATAGACACTGGGGTTACCATCCATATGGAATCCTCTGGTGGGTCAGTCCAGTGAACTTGCTGTGGTGTAATCGCCTACAACAAACACCCATGTGTTGCACCAGGTTGTCACCAAACAACCTTGACAAGTGAGATCAGTCACTGCCTTTCGACAGGGTCGTTCAACACTATGATAGCCTTACCGTATTATCTGTGCCCTTAGTTCAGAATAATACTGGGGCTACGGACGTTTCTAGAATGGCCACCATATGTGCTCATAGGGTTCTCACTATCAAGATTTGAAACACTTGATACCCTCGTCACGGCTCTACCATTCTAAGGACATATATCAATACATATTGCAATAATAATGATTTACACGATATAGAATAAAATGCCTTTTATTGATTAATGAACATTATTACAAAGAGTCAATTCTACAATAATTGATTGGCTCTAGGGCATCTACTCTAACAATCGCGACCTGCTAAGGCACGCAGAAATGAGGAGATTACCTTCTCAAAGAGAGACATGGTATGTTTGTATCACCCTCAAGAGGATGCACTCGTTATCGTGGTTAAAATAGGACGGTGCGAAGTCCACATAATGTTGGTGGATAATGGGAGCGTCGTAAATATCCTGTTTCAGCGAGCATTTGAGGAAACATACCTGAAACCTATCTCTATCCCCTTCTTTGTCTTTACTAGGGATCATTTGAATCCCAATGGGACGATTGTACTTCCTGTCACTTTGGGTGAGACCTACAAAGTGACTAAGATGACAGAGTTTCTAGTAGTAGACTATCTGTTCGCTTTTAATATCATATTGGGACGACCTTTACTGCTGAACTTTAAAGCTATCACCTTCATCAATCATCTGAAGATGAAATTTCTCACTCCAATAGGGTGTGAGGAAGTCAAGGGGTCTCAGCATGAACCATCCAACTGCTATGTTAGAGCAGTGTAAATGACATAAAAATTAAAAAGGAAGCCTGTGGGCGTTCTTGGGTAGGCAATGGCGATCAGCAAGATTGAACCACAACCCAGTCCAGTGGAAGACAACATTTATCCTCGTGTTCAGGAGGAGTATTCCTACAATAGGCCTGTTGAGGTATTAATTGACTAGAATGAGCCGATTCATGTGTTGAGAATCGGAAGCAATCTCAGTCTTTAGGTTGCTACTGATTTAACGAGCTTCCTCAGACAAAATATAGATGTTTTTGCATGGACTCATGCTGACATGATCGAGATCAACCCAAATATTATATGTCATGCACTTAACATCGACAATGAAGTCAGACCAGTTCGCCAGAAAAGAAGAACCATGGACCTAGAGCGTTATGCTGCTCTTAAGGTTGAGGTAAACAAGCTCATCTCAATCGAGTTCATTCGGGAGGGTCATTATTCGAGTTGGGTCGCCAATTTTGTTTTGGTGAAGAAACCCAATGGTAAGCGGTGGACCTATGTTGATTTCACAGATCTCAACAAAGCTTATCCGAAGGATAACTTTCACTTGCCCAGAATCGATTAGCTCGTTGATTCCACTTCTGGGCACGAGCTGTTAAGCTTCATGGATGCCTACTCGGGGTATAATTAAATCTCGATGTACACACCCGATGAGGAGCATACCTCGTTTATCACAGATCGAAGATTGTACTATTACAAAGTCATGTCCTTCAGTCTAAAAACGATGGGGCAACCTACCAACATTTGGATAACAATATGTTTTTTGAGCAGATTGGGAAATCAATGGAGGTCTATGTCGATGACATAGCTAACCTTGTGAAAATGTTTGATATACTCCGGAGATAAAGAATGAAACTTAATTTCTTTAAGTGTTCGTTCGGAGTATCCTCAAGAAAATTCTTAGGGTATATGGTTAACCATCAGGGAATTGAAGTCAACCCCAAGAAGATCCAAGCTCTTCTAGATATAAAAAGTCCAGCCAATCGAAAACAAGTCCAAAGCTTGAATAAGAGAATAACAGCTCTCAGTTGCTTCATATCAAAGGCAACTGATCGTTGTTTGTCGTTCTTCAATATAATCAAAGCAAATAAGAGATTTGAATGGACTCTAGAGTATGAGCGAGCCTTCTAGAGCATAAAAGGGCATCTCGGAAAACCACATCTTCTATCCAAGCCTCTTCCCAAGGAAATCTTATTTCTCTACCTATCCGTCTCTCAGCATGTGATCAGCGCAGCTCTTATTCGAGAATAGAATAGAATTCAGTGGCCAGTATATTACATGAGCAAATGACTACTAGATGTCGAGACACGGTATCTAGAGATGGAACAATTAGCTTATGCCTTGCTGATCGCTTCCAAAAAGCTAGACCTTATTTCCATGCCCACACCATTCATGTGTTGACCAACTAACCACTTAGGCAAGTCCTTCAGAAATCAAAGGCTTCGAGTAAGTTGCTTAAGTGGACTATGGAACTAAGTTAATTCGATCTACATTGTAGACTGAAAACAACAATAAAAGGGTTGACTGTTGCTGATTTCACTTCGGAGTTCTCTTTGTTAGTGTATGCCTTAGGAACCAATCGTGTCGTCGGTTCCAAGGCATTATGTTTTGTATATATATGTTAATGTATATATATGTTAATGTATATATTTTGTATATACATTTTATCTTATCAATAGAAGAAAGTGTTCTTATTTCACATGTGGTTTATTGCTTCATTTATATATATGTATTACATGTGAAATGTCTGGATGATACAAATCTTTAGAAGATCAAAATCATCAAAATATTCCCTACATAGGTAATATTAATTGGGCAATAATATTACATAGTAGGCATGCTGAATGTCTCCGTAGAATATCATGTGATGGTATTAGTGTGGGTGATTATAAAAGTTATATCACTAGGGCATTAGCATGGATCAGCGGTTAGTAAACTGTTTATCGAATATGGCTATTTATGATGAATCACATGGACATTTAAAATATAGTCAATGATTTATCATAAGATCGTACTAGTGTATTATTAATCCTTAGACCTGAGATATCACAGTTGGATTCTGCATAAATGCATATGGTTCATATGGTGTATAAACATGAGGCTAATCATGTCATGTGTTAGTAAGCCAATTTGACTATGTGTTGTTTATGTGTAAGGACAAGTGAGAGTCAAGATGGGATTTGTTGACTTGGTATAGATTGATATTAAGTTCCTAGACAAATGTCAAGATACATTAGAAAAGGGAAATCTCCGACCAGGGTATATAAAATGTTACTTGAAATGTTGTTTCATGGTGACACGTTCCATATGTATTGATTGTCAATTTGATATAAAATTAAGATACGGATTTTGACATACCATGAATCCATTCTTAATTGGGATTAGACAACAGAAGGATTTGATTATACAGTGCGTATGATTATAAAAGGGTTCGTTGGAGTATATCTTCATTGTGACTTAAGGGTTATGGAGCATTGCTAGATGCCTATCATAATTGGTGGGAGTTTTGTTTATAAAGATTTATGACAAAACATATCAAAATAGACTATGATATTGGGCCCACGGCTAGGCCACAGTGAACCTAAGAGGTCACACATAAAAACTAAGGAGAATAGAGAAATAGCCAAAGAGAGTTGATTATCCAAGGTTGGCTAGCACCTATCAAGCGTAATGAAGTTATTTATATTATTATCATTGAATTAGATTCAATGGAGGGTTATATTAGTTATTATAAATAATTTCAGAGTTAAATTGCTAATTGGAATTAAATGCAATTCCAATTCATAATTAATCATTTTCTTTATATTAAGTTGAATTTAACAATGGGTTGTAATTGTAAACATATGAACAATTTAAGGGTTAAATTGTTATGTGAACAATTTAAGAGTTAAATTGTTAATTGTGATTAAATGTTAATCCAATCTTATTATTTAAAGAAGTTTAACAACTTCATAATCATTATGGAATTATTTACAACTCCAAAAAAAATTATGGAATTGTTTAAGGAAGTCCAAAACAATTATTGAATTGTTTACAAGGCAACATATATAAAGAAAATGATATATCAATTTTAGGGTAAAGATAAAAAATTTCTAAGAACGCTAAATGTCTCTCTTGGCCTAATACTTCTTTTACCTTAGTGTGGATACTCTTTTGTTTAATTTCTCTTGAAATTAAAAGTCTCCAAAGTTGCTAAGGACTTGAGGTAACAGGTTATACCTTGTTTTCAATTTGATTGAATTTTTTTTTTGCAAAATATGAATATACATGTTATAGTATCATTTGCATAATCACTACAACATTATGCATTTCTAGCCATGGCGTTCATTGTAGGTAAAACTATGAATTCGCATAGCTAAATGGTTTAGCTACAAATGCAATGTTTTGTAGTTTATCGTAGCTACAAGTGGCGCAGCTAAAAGTTAGCCATGTAACTTTTTGCTTACATAGCTAACAATTTATATTTTTTTGCTATGGATGAAATTAATATGTAACTAAAAACTTAAATGTTTTTGCCATAATAATAATAAGCTCGTAGAAGAAGTCTTGCCTTTATAGCCATGAGGAATAGTTAGTATAGCTATGTTTGCATTTTAGCTACACAAATATAAATTTATAACTAAAACTTGAAAATTCTTGCTACAAAAATAATATTCATGGCAAATATATTAATATTTTGGCTATGTTACCACTAAATTCGTAACTAAATAAAAAGATCATTTGTCACAAATATAGTGAATTCGTAGCTAAATATTAAATTATTTGCTACGAACATAGGAATCATATCTATATATAAAAAGATATTGCTATGGACATAGTGATTTAATAGCTACATATTAAAATTACTTGTTATGAATACTTTTGATTTGCAGCTAAATATTATAATAATTTGCTATGGAACAAATAATTTATATCAAGAATTTATAATTTATTGCTTTGATTAAAATTAATTGTGACAAATATTGCTATAATTAACAAATTTAATAATAATTAAAAAATTCTATAGCAATTTTTTGTATATTAAATAGATAATATGACATCATAAAAAAATTCTAACATAAAAAATAAAACATTGATAAAGTCATTTTCAACGAAATAATTTTCTATTCATAAAATCCTTCGTCCTAATAATTTAAAATGTTAACTAATTTTTTTACAAAATATGAATGCTTCAATGTCATTACTACCAACACCAAAACTTCTCTTATTAACCTCAATGTGTTTCCCAACAACCAAAACGAGACCACCACCACCAATGTTTCATTTGTATGTATAACAACCACATCATCCTCTTGCTTCTTTAACGAGAGCTCATGCATGTTACTGTAGATTTCCAAACAAAACACAGATATGTTAGTATTATTCAACATCAATTCATTATAAGGAAATTAACAAGCTGCATGCACGTAGTAACCTTTCCATTTTGGCCATGGCTTCCTTGAGCAGCTTGAACTGCATAGCACAAATAGGATCTTGAGTCAGATTATCACCATCTAATTAATTTCACCGTTTCATCATTTCTCAGGAACTGAACTTTCTTCCTCTTACCCCACTCGAGCATCCCTCTACTCTTAAGCTCATTCCAGCACCACCCTTTCTTGGAAGGTTCCAATAAGACGACGTTGATTTTAGGAATCTCAACAGGTGATGATGATAGTCTACTGTAAAGTAGTAGTTCATGACTGACTTCCTCGGGTTCCATGGTGTATTTTTTGTCCAGTAAAGGCATCTTTGCCTTGAGCTCTTCTTCAATCTTGCTATTACTCAAGTGTGTGACTGTGTATGCACTGAGAGAGTAATAAGATAAATGTGCTTCGTATCAATACTAAACAAGAATTATTTAAATTAATAATAAAAATGAATATTTAGTTTGACTGTTTGATTGAGTACAGAGAATAAAAGTGGAATGCAAATTGCATAATAATTATGTTTAATGATACACATCTAAGACTAACAAAAAGTCATACTTCTTGCGAAGCTTCACAAGTTCAACCATTGATGCGAAGTCTCCATCCATACTAAACAAGCTGCAGAAAGAAGAGAATTAAGCATATAATCAGAAAATATGCCAGAAGTTAAAAAATAAGGACTTTCAGCAATAAAAACATAAAAAAAATAATCAAATAACACAACATATAAACATAGTAAGACTAGCAATCTGTCAAACATATGGTATATTACCAAAACACCTCGCAAATATTTCCAAAAGACTAACTGTGAACCACAGAGCAGTAAGGTTTCATAGACAAGATGCAAAATATCCAAGGTATAACACATTCCTAAATGGAGTCCTTCAATCCCAAGTTCTCCAAAGAAATGTATCCACTCTCCAGAAGCTAGAGTGGTCTTCTCTAAGATAATTGAATTTAGACAATACCACATTTTCCTTTTAGAACCCTAAACAAGTCCCCTGATGTAAATTCTCATTTTGTACATGCCAAAGTTTCCATTTCTTAAGTCATGTTTGCATAAATTAATTTTGGTATAGAAGAGTTAGTAGGAGTTAGCAAAATTAATTTTGTTAGAGACATTTGCAAGAGCCTATCTTTTGTGCAAGTTCTAATTGGACTACACTAGCAGATAAAGTTTACTTATTCCATTTATTTGATGTCACTACACTTCTTAAAATTGTGGTAGCTCTATAGTCCATATTCAACATGACAATAGATTCTTCTAAACAAACGAAACTCCCATAAGACAACACAAACTTTAACAGCCTTTTTATCTTTTAGTACAACTCTAAGAACTGAAAACACAGTGTATGATTCCGAGGATTAGAGAGATTGCCGCAACCACTTGAAAAACGATGGCCACAGGGGAGATAAAATTAGACAGATGAAAAAGACACAATCTGGGCCACCAGCTTCTTCTACAACTGTTCAGATTTTGGCAAATATCATGATAAAACTAACCATTAACAAAAACAGAAAGGGAATCCATAAAAAAAAAAAAAAAAAGAAAAAAATTAACATACCCAGATCATCAAATTATCAAAAACAACCCTAGATCTCATCAAATAAAACCCAACCCATCAAATTAACACAATTCAAAATCTCAAAATACGACCTTAAACTCACCGAAATGAAATTGATGACCACATTGAAGCTTCGCCCATGACGATCCCCATTATCGGTGATCAAATCAAGGCAAATCGAGCACGAAAGGGAGCCAAAACCTTTACCACCGCTATTACACTCACCTCCATCGCTGACTGCATCATCAACCGCCACATCGTCGTTGTCATTAGCCCCTAATCCTGCAATTAACCAAAATCCTCAAATTTGAAAACCCTAATTCAACGAAATAAAAAATCACCACTACCACAACCCAAGGACAAGAAAAATAAATAAATTAAAGTTGCATTTCACGGAACCAGAAGGTAGATTGACAGAGAAATGAAGACAGAAAGATGGTGAAACAAAATGGGTGTGACATGTGTGAGAAAGAAGATAATGAGGAGAAGAGAGGTGGAGAAAAGAATCTTAGGGATTAGGGATTTAGGGTAATTTATTTATTTATTTTTATTTTCACGGGTACCCACGGGATTTATAAAATAATCAAATTGATAGAAGAATTTGAAAAGCAACCTTTTGTAGCTTTTGAAGATAAGATTATTTTTAAAACTCATTTTGAAAAATAAGAATGACAAATAAAGTCCTTTACGAGATATCAAATTATAGAGTAATCTTATTAAAAACCAAATTAAACAAATAAATTAATTTAATCATTTTTTTTTTTACATTATAAAAATTGGATTGCACTATAGCAATCACTGTCGGAGTCGATGTTTGAGTGCAGGTAGAGGAAATATATTCATTAGCCACTTGCGCTCAAACGCCGCATCAACTTCTAGCAAAACCATTAGGCTTACATTGATTGGCAGATTCCAATCTTGGCAACACCAACTGTGTTGCTGGACATGCCCTTCAATGGTCGTCGAAAGTTGATCGTCGGTGTCAATGGAGATTACCATTGTGTAGACCAAATTTTTTAAGTTTTATTTCTATAAATTATTATATAAAAATCTTTATATATAAAATGAATTAAATAGATTTTTTAAAATATTTATCCAAATACTATTCATAGTTATAAATGTGTCTAAGAATGAATATATACTTTTTGGTCATTATACATATGAAAATCTAATTTACTAAACACATATATTGTATATAGCTTTTGAAACTCACGACAATTTCAAAAATTAAATTTACCAAACACATTACTATTTATTTTTAAAGTTTGGTATAAACTAATTAAACTTATAGCTACAATAATCCCAAACTAGCTCTTACTCAATAAAATATATGTATAATCATAAAATATATTTTAGTATATATTTAATAAATATTACAAAATATACTAAAATAATTTATTTGAATTAAAATTTATTTAAAAGAAATCAGAAGAAAATAGTGGCCGACAACCAACTGTCAAAATCAAGCAATCGCTGTCAAGACACATCGGCATCACAGCTAGTCCTCTAAGAACTGGCATGAGCTGATCTATCGAAATTTAGTGGTTTCACCGGATTCTAACAAGCCATTTGGCCACAAAAGGCGACCGAATGTTTTGTCGCCTTTTGTGGCCGAATAGCTTGTTATAATCTTTTTATAAATCAGATTATTTCATAATCATCATCAAACTTGATCAGTTTTAAAAGCTGATTACCAAATATTTTGATTGTTGTAGCTTAATACTTAATTGATTATTTTTAAGCTATAGCAATCTCAAACACACTCTTACTTTTTTCAACTTAATTACAATTTTATCATTTTTAAAAATTACTAAATAGGACATAATTTTTTTATATATATAATTTGTAGCTAAATATTATAATTATTTACAATGAAACAAATAATTTATATTAAGAATTTATAATTTATTGCTTCAATTAAAATTAATTGTAAAAAATATTGCTATAATTAATGAATTTAATAATAATTACAGATTTATAGCAACATTTTTATATTAAATAGATAATATGACGTTATAAGAAAAATTATAATATAAAAAATAAAACATTAATAAAGTCATTATCAACCAAATAATTGTCTGCTCATAAAATCTGTCATCCTAATAATTTAAAATGTTATCAACTAATTTTTTCACAAAATATGAATGCTTCAATGTCATTATTACCAGCCTCAATTTAAATAGGTATTAAATAAACGGTCGATGTTCCAATTGTTGCTATTGCCATCTCTGGTCGCTGACATTTGTGACTCCACCATTCTTAATTTCTTCTTCTTACTTTATTCTTTTACAATAGTCTTGTACCATTGTATTAAAAAATTTATCAAAGTATTAAACCAAACACATAAACAATGAAAAAGTTTTTAAGAAGGTAATTTTATAGTATTTTATATGATTTAGTTTATGTCATATCTCCTATAATTTTAACAGTATTTTATATGATTTAATTTGTTTTTTCTTTTTTCTTGCATTTTCTATATATAATTAACAATAAACAAATGTTGTCATTCTTAAATATTAATAGTATTATTAACTCTATCATCATCATCATCATCTAAAACATACATACAAGTCCATATATACAAATTTGTAACATTACAAATTTTTATAATATCTCATATCTCATACTTAAAATCATCTATAATTCATAAAGTATTAGTTTTAAATTATCATAAGAAAGACAAAAACCTCATAGATCATTTAAAATGAAATTTTATTTTACAAAAGTCCACACCCTTAGCTCGCTAAAAAGTTTTTTTAAGTTAGCTATTTGTTTAAGGTTCCAATTTACTATGACCTTAGCGGTGTGATTAACATTATGTTTGACTATAACTATTTATTTCATAAGTAATAAAAATAAATTAGAATACCTATAGCTACATACTATAAGGATTGTAGCAAATTAATTTTCACATTCTTTATTTGCTACAAATTCAAATAATTTATAGCTAATACACACATACTAGCTATATATTTAAACTAATAGCTGATAATGATACTATAATATTGTTATTATCATGAAAATAAAATTTGTATAGCTAAATACCTTAATTAGCTGCAAATTTCAATATTTTATAGCTAATGCACAAATAATAGCTATATAGTTAAACTCATAGCTAATAATGATACTATATGCCATGTAAATAAAATCTTTATAGCTAAATACATTAATTAGCTATAATATTTTACCATAGCTAATACATTGTAGCTAAATGACTAGTTATTGCCACAATTTTAATAAATTAAAGCAAGAGATGAATATTAGTCTCGAGGGAGGAAGTCTTATCACTAAAATTATTTCAATTAGCTATAAATACTGACTTTTGTAGCTGTAAATATGTATTTGTTACAGTTTTCCTTTTTATAGCTAATTTTGGTAGCTATATATCTATAATGTTGTAGTGTTCTCCATGCATTCCATCTTTCACTCTTATTAGCCAGATCGGGAACTCGAATAGCCAACTAGTGAAGTTATCCAGGCAACTGTTCGAAACTTGTCAACTTGGAGTCTCTATATTGATGGGTCTTAGAACAAGAGAAGAGTTGGAGTTGGTCTTCTACTCATTAGCCCTGAAGGGACTTGCATTTATGGAGCCCTTAGGTTTGGATTCAAAGTTACGAATATGAGGCCGAGTATAAGGCGTTATTCACTGGTCTACAATTAGCAAGAGAGATGAGGTCAAATATGATCGACATCAATAGCGACTCCCAACTGGTAGTCAATCAGATTCTGAGAGAGTATCAAGCCAAAGAAGAGAATATGATCAGTCACTTAAAGAAAGCCAAGGCCGCACTTGAGCCCTTCAAGCATCATACGATTAGGTAGATCCCGAAAAATAGTAATTCTATCACGGATAATTTGGCAAAGATAGCCTATTCGCTGGACTCCGATACACCGAACAATATCTTGGTTAAATACATCGAAGTTTCCAGCATCAACTCATTTGAGCAGGCCATAGCTACAACTGAATCCATTCTTAGATGACTCCGATCGTTTAGTAACTCAAAGATGGGGTTCTTTCTAACAGCAAGACTGAGGTAAGACTCCTGCAAACTAGAGTTGCTCGTTACACTCTCATCGGTGATCAGTTATATAAACGAAGGTTTAGCATTCCCCTCCTCCGATGTGTAACAGAGGAAGAAGCAGACTATGTCATGAGAGAGATACATGAAGGGATTTGTGGTAATCACACTGCCACGCAATCTCTCGCCAATAAAATTATCCGCTAGAAATATTATTGGCCCCTACTTTATAAAGATGCCTTCAACTTTGTGAAGAAGTGTGACATGTGCTAGAGATTCGTGAACATCCCGTGAGCTCCTTCCCACCAATTGACAACGATGACCAGTCTTGGCCATTCGCTATGTGGGGAATTGATCTCACCGGTCCTATGCCAACTAGTAAGGGTGGCGTCAAATATGCAGTGGTCGCAGTGGATTATTTCATTAAGTGGGTCGAAGCAGAACCTTTAGCCATGATCACCACCAAGAAGCTCAAAGACTTCATCTTCAAGAATATAGTCTGTCGTTATGAATCCCTTATACACTTATCTCTAATAACGAAAAACAGTTTGACAATGAGGATTTCAATTAATTTTGCAAAGAGTTGGGGATTCATAAGAAATTTGTCTTAATAGCAAGACCACAAGCTAATGGTCAAGTTGAAGTTGTCAACAAGACTATAAAGTACACATTGAAGGCCAAGTTTGGCATAACCAATGGTAATTGGGCCGATGATCTCCTAAAGGTTTTATAGGCATATAGAACAACTCCGAGGACCGCTACTTCAAAAACATCCTTCTCGCTAGCATATGGCTGCGAGACAATAGTTCCAGTGGAAGTAGGAGCTGGTTCATTTCGGAGAGAATTCTATAATGAAACAGACAATGAAGCACTCTTACGTGCAATTCTGGACTTAGTTGAAGAACACTGCGACAAGACTTGGTTAAGGATAGCTTCCTACCAGCAGCGGGCAAAAAGATTATTCAACTCTAAAGTCAAGAGAAGATCCATGTTGGCAACCTGATGCTAAAAGAAGTCATTCTTAGTACAAGAGAACCAAGTACGGGGGTATTAGGACCCAATTAGGAAGGCCCATATCGCGTCACTAAGGTGGTACGACCTGGAACGTATCACCTCACAAGGCTTAATGGTTCTGAAGTACCGTGAGCTTGGAATGCTAAACATCTTTGCTTGTATTATCAGTAATTCAGAACTCATGTATAACTTACTCGATCAATTTTTACTTGTAATTTTTTCCTTGTTGTAAATGCTGTGAATAAGATTATCCCAATTCTTCTCAAAGAATCACTTGTGTCATAATCTCAAATTTTAAATAATTTATTGTTTATAATGCTATACAAGTTTTATGATCATATATGCTATATTTGTTATGTGAAGTACTTAAGTTATAAAAGTGCTATCACAAATTGGTCAAAAGTCTTTCATATAATGCAAAATATTTACAAAGGACGACCTAGAGTTACAATAGAAGCAAAAAGAAAAGTACAAAAGACTCTTCGCGAGCGGAAAGGAGGTCGATCATTAGTTTTGAGCACAAGGATCCCTGACTTCAGTTACCACGACTTTGTTAGAATATAGTACAAACTGGGTGTTGTTTGATAATTGTCAAACGTATGAGGGCTTGTGTGAAATTGTACAGAAACGGTGTAGTTTTAACTACACCTGCTTCAGTTTAAACGTAATTGTAAACTCAACTCACTCTTTCTCTTTCACATATATCTCATGTATGCCTATTGTTTCTGTCTCACTTGAGTAGAAGGTTCTTTCCTTTAGACCATCGTCCTTTATTCATCTCTTTCCTGATGGTGATGCTTGAAGCAAATCCGTCATACCCCTCTGCCCTTTTGAGGTAATTCAAAATCTTATATATTTAAAATATCACTTTCCTATTTAAAGTTTATATTTTGTTAATACCCAAAATATACTTTACTTTCTCGACTGATGTTCAGCGAGTTACTAGGAGCTAAGGTAAGAGGAGTTTTGTATAGTGGAGACCAGTGGATCGAATGTGATGACTGATTGAATATTCGCTATTGGAATCAATCAAAAATCATCTAAGAATAAGAAAATCTAACTTTATAGTGGTCAATAATCTGCGAGAAATCAAGTACTGGAGTGAGAAGGGTTTTGTAGAGAAGAAATTGGAGGTTCAAATGATGGTGGCGAAGAGAATGTTTGCCACTGGAATCGGCCAGAATCAACTTTGGGTGTTAACAAAATATAAACTTTGGGTGAGAAAGTAATATTTTGAAACTTTTTGTGTGGAAAAGTCACGGCAAACCTTGGATAGGAAAAGGTTGTTTACTCTTATATGTAACTAAACGGAGATAGTAAATAACTTATCAATAACCACTCGCGACTCGCCAATTACTAGTAATTATATGTAACTAAACGAAGACAGTGACTGCGAAGCATCAAAACGAAGAAGAAAATGGAGAAAAGAGAAGACTTGAAGTGGGTTTTACCTTACCTGCCATTATTGGTTCGTTCATCAACTTTGTTTTGGCCATCGAAAGTAGTCGAAGCTCTTAGATCAATGGCGAAAGGTCCTGAACACAACCGGGTCAACTCAGGAGAAGTGCTTTCTGTGGCCATTTGTGACATCAAAAGCTCTCTCTCTCTCTCTCTTTGAACCTCTCATGCCTTTTGCCCTCAATGGTTACGCGCTTTTCTTCGATGATGTAATTCTTTCTCTCCTTAAAAAAGTTTAGTATTTTTCATTTGGGTTTGTAGTTTGAATTTGAGTGAGTTTTATGAATTTTGTGTTGATGGGTATGTTTTTGCTTGATTATTTGGGGTTATAGTTTGAATTTGAGTTGACTTTTATGAACTTTTGTTGATGGATTATTATTATTTTTTTTTTTTTGGCTGGATGAAAGTTGTGTTGTTGCAGTATCAATGCGAAGCGAATTTGTGTTAATGGGTATGTTTTTTCCCTTGAGTTTTGTTGGTTTATTGCGGTTAATGTGATGTGAAATTTATGAGTTTTGTGTTGATGGTTATGTTTAATATTTTGAATGTGAAGTGAAATTTATGAGTTTTGGTTGATGGGTCTGGTTATGCCATACAATCATGAAGAAATTGTTGGCTTGGATGTCAAAAGCTCTCTTTTGAAGATAATTTGGATCAGCATAAGATATTAATGAACTGTTTGACGAATAGCTAATTACATAAAGACATTATTATAACTGAAGCTGAATAAGGAGGATTTGTCCAGCTTATATCGCGGGCGGAATCAACAAAGTGGTTTGGAGAGGTTGTTCTAGCACTAGCAAATTTTCTCTTGCAGTTGCCCTCTCTATTAGAAAGTCACTATCAAAATGCAGATGATTTTCTTGGAAAATATGGCATCAAAACGGGTCTCCGCATATTGGTTCCACAAGAAGTAGGCATAGTGTTCCTCAGCCAGGTATCTTTATATTTGGGCACACAATTCAGTGCTCTGCCAAAGCTTAAATACATGAGTTTTTTAGGTCTACTAAAAGATGTTGTATATAAGTTGCAGAAGTGCTGCAAAATTGATATTGCTTGTGTCATATAATCTATTAGATAAGACAACACCCTAATCATCTTAAAAATTGTTTCTTGGCCTTTTCCAATGGTTTCATTGTTTATTCTTCTTCGCTTTCAGTTGTTTTTCTAATATATATGGTGTAATCATTGATAATTTAAATGTTGCTTTTCAAGAATTGATTGGTACTCTTCTTGCATGCTCTTTCTTTTGTTTGTTCCCAGTCACCGATAGAGGTGCAAACCATCTTCCGACCATCAACTTTGATGAATTGTTTGCATATGTAACCTTAAGCTATTTTTATTTATTTATTTATTTTTATAGTGGACCATTTGAACTATACCATGAATCAGTATTAGAAATATCATAGTGAAATATGGATATTCTAACATGTGTGGTATTTAGGCTTGTGGATATTTGCATAGTGTGATGGATAAAGTGTTTTGCACCGATGGCTAAAATTTGAATGTAATTATGATTTGGGTAAAGATTATTATCATTTGTTGTAGAAAATAATTATTAGTAATTTCCATGTTCACCTGATTGTTTTAATGTCTCACTATGAGCAGGTGTTATTATTTTTAACATAAAGTTTTACTTCATGAGTTAGCTATTTCGCTTTATGGTTGATTTGATTTTCATGGGTTCGGGTGTATCCCATGAAATCAATTGATTTTTTCTTTAGTTTTTATTTTTTGATTCTCGAAGCTAAAAACTGAATTGTGTAAAACTTTCTTCTTTTTCAGGAGTCTATATGAAAGTTATAGTGAAAATCAGGAAAATAAACTAAAGTGCATTGTACATTATTTTTAAAGGATATTCTCATGTATGCCTATTGGTTCTGTCTCACTTGAGTAGAAGGTTCTTCCTTTAGACCATCGTCCTTTATTCATCTCTTATCCTGATGGTGATGCTTGAAGCAAATCCGTCATACCCCTCTGCCCTTTTGAGGTAATTCAAAATACTTATATATGTTAGAATGTAGTACAAACTGGGTGCTGTTTGATAATTGTCAAACGTATGAGGGCCTGTGTGAAATTGTACAGAAACGGTGTAGTTTTAACTACACCTGCTTCAGTTTAAACATAATTGTAAACTCAACTCACTCTTTCTCTTTCACATATAAAAGAGTAAAGTGAGCTGAGAAACAATAGCTTTTACACTGTTATTGAATCAAATCTTCTCTTCAATTTACCTAAATTTTCTTCGATTCTTATCAAAACTCACATGGTATCAGAGCCTTGACTAACGTCGATGGCTAAAAATCCCGATTTAAGCTCAAATCCTCTGCCTAATAGCCTTGAGGAAATGCTGAAGGAAGTGTTAAGTCGATCATCGTCTTCGGTGGCTTTAAGTCTACCGGGGATAAATCCAAAACTTACTCGAGATAATTACAGATTTTGGAGCTCGCAAGTGCATGAGCTCGAGGACCACTTGCTCGGTAAAGTTCCATGTCCTTCTCCCTTAATTTTGTCTAATATGAATGTTGATAATGAGTTGAGTCAACTGAGTGGAGAACTTAGGGTTAAGAATGATACAGTTAAGGACAAAATTAATCCGAGTTACATTATGTGGAAGAGAACCGATAAGTTTTTGGTTAGTTGGCTGCTAGCTTCAATATCAGAAAGTATGTTTGGTACAGTGTCTAAATGTAGGTTTTAGACTGATATTTGGAGAGTCCTAGAGCATGAATTTGTTACAGATTCAAAGGCTAGGGCATTACATCTTAAGAATCTGTTACAGACAACTCAAAAGAACAATTTGAGCATTTTTGAATATGTTAAAAAGATGAAAGAAATTAGTGAAAGTTTATCAGCTAGAGGTATGATTATATCTGATGATGACTTGTTACAATATGTTCTGGATGGATTAGGACCTGAATATGATCCTGTGGTGGTAAATCTTACGTCTAGGCTTGAATCAAAAATAGACTCAATAACGCTTCAAGAAGCACAATTTTTGCTTCAAAAAAATGAAGTTAGGTTAGACAAGTTCAATTCAGTTGATCTATATAATAGTTCAACTCACATTGCAACTATAAATAATATTGGAGGTGGAAGTGGACACTCTGGATTGACCAGTGACAAAAATCATGGAGTTGCTGCTGGGAACTCTAATTCTATTCCATCTCAAAACTCCTTAGGGAATCCTCACGTCCAACAAACATATCCACTGCCATCAAACCACTTATCTACTAGCCATTTTCCCTATAACCGCACTTCCAATTTTAATCCTAAAGGACCTGGTTATGTTCAGTATGGAAAAGGCAGAGGCCGTGGTTATAACAGAAATAGACTAATCTGCCAAGTCTGGAACAAAGCAGGTCACTCAGCTGCTCAGTGCTACCACAGATTCAACTCTGCGTATAATGGTAATATGCACCAGAATTATATGTCTGGACATCCACAGTTTCCTAATTCACTCTCCTATCAACCACACAACACAAACAACAATCCAAACACTGTCCAGTACTCACCTACGAATCCAAACACTGTCCAGTACTCACCTACTTCAGCCTTTGCTTCAAAGCAATTGTCTCCCACTGATCAACAACAGTATAGCCCTCATCCTAGTCACACTGGTTTTAATACTGATTACAGTGGTCACTCACAAGAACAAGTTTTTGGACCACCTAGCCAACAGTCTGCTAACTCAGGTCACAACAAGCTTTTATGTGCTGTTTCTACTGGTCCAGTCACATTCTCAGCCCGTTTATGCCACTCAATTCACTTCTATGATCCACATGGTACATGGATTCTGGAGCAACTGATCATGTAGCTTCAGTCTTAGTCAGCTGCAACTTAGCAAGGAATATGGTGGTGTGAGTCAACTTCAAGTGGGAAATGGTGAGCACCTGAATATCACTCATACTGGTAACAATCTTTGCCTAGCCTGTTTCATTCTGAATGCCTATACCTTAAAAATATCTTGTGTGTTCCTAAAATAACCAAAAACTGCTTAGTATTTCTAGGTTCACTAAGGACAATAAGTGATTATTGAGTTTAATGCTGATTGTTGTGTTGTCAAGGATCAGTTAACCAGAGCAACGTTACTGCAAGGGGATCTTAAAGGTGGACTGTATCAGCTGCATATTCCCAGTCCATCTCCCATCCAAAACCTGCTTCCACTTTATCATCTGCTTTTCCTCACCCTGACTCAAATAGTTAAGTTTCACTGTAAAAACACTGTCATAATGGTTCAAGGTTGGGTAGTCAGGATAGTTGTAGTACTCAGACTGTTATATTCTAGTCCAAATGTTACTCTTACCACTTTTGATCATTCTAATACATGTTTCCTGTACAAAGTACTATGTTACTATAATAAAAGTGACTATTCTGAAAATTCTTGTGTTGATTTACCTATAATTCAGACTGATACTTCTGGTGTGACTGATGTGATTACTGATATTTCTACTTCTAAGTCAACCAATATTGCTGAAAGTTGTGATGATTCTGATCTCATTTTAACAATAACAAAAATATTCAGCATCATTTAACATGGCATAGAAGGTTAGGACATCTCACTTTAGTGTTATGCATAGAATTCTGTCTTCACTGCCCAAATACTGTAAATTTGCAAAAGTCAAATCTGATTATGATAGCAATTTTACTTCTTTTTGTGATGCATGTCACACTGGGAAAAATGCATAACATAGTTTTCCTATCTCACATACTAAAGCTTTAGTCCCTTGGAAATTGTCCATAGTGAGTTGGGGTCGCACCCTAACATCGTCTGAAGGATTTAGGTATATATCAGTTTTAGATGATTATAGTAGATATACTTGGTTATTTCCGCTTAGAACTAAAGCTGAGGTTAAGTCCATTTTCATTAAGTTTCACATTTGGCTGAAAGACAGTTTATACTAAGTTAAAATGCCTTCATTCTAATCAAGGTGGAGAATTCATGCATCATTCTTATCTTACAGAGTTAGGAATTCAATTTAGACACTCATGCTCTCATGTTCATCAGCAAAATGGACGTTGTGAGAGAAAACATCGACATATAGTTGAAACAGGGCTGACATTACTTGCACATGCATCTATGCCTCTTCAATTTTGGTGGATGTCTTTTGAAACTGCTGTTTTCTTGATTAATAGATTGCCTACTCCAGTTTTAGATAATATCTCTCCTATGAAAAATTGTTAATAAAGCTCGGTCTATGAAACCTAAAGGTGTTTGGGTGTTCTTGTTTTCCTTTCTTAGAGTTTTTATCGTCATAAGTTCAGTTTTCACTCAACTAAGTGTGTCTTTGTAGGATATAGTCTCATCCATAAAGGTTACAATGTCTAAACGGATGGAAAAATCGTTATCACTCCTAGTGTCAATTTTAATGAACAAGAGTTTCCTTTTAGATAAATGTTACTCAAATTCTCAACAACAAACCAATGATCCTACAACTCTTCTTGACAAATATCCTGCCTATATCTCTTTTCCATACAGCTTCCTAACAGTTTGGATACAAAGCACACTGAAGGATCCCTCTGCAGTAACTAGTTCTGACAAACAGTTCAAAAATGGCACAACAATGGACATTAATTCTGCAATTCCACATAGGTTTATTCTCCCACAAACTGTTTCTCCCACGAATAGCTTATCATCTTCCCAAACACCTCAAACAGATCTCTTCAATGATGAATCAACATAATGTTAACAAATCTGCTTCCTCCCTATATACATCAGTCTCTACTCTCCTACTATACCATCCTTTTTTCTTTTCCTATATGCTCACTTGAGGTTGATCTCACTACATCCAAGGTTCCTGCAAAATTGCACACTGACAGACTGTAGCTACAACACACATCCCATGTTAACTCACCAAAAACAGCAGCTTCTGGTTACTGGTGACACCTACCAACTACTGGAATTTCAGGTTCTAGTTCTAAAAATTCTGCAGCCTTAATAACCACCACAGTCACGATTTCCATGCTGCCTTGTCACAAAATCCAGCCACTGGTTCTCAGTCTGATCACTCTGAAAATTTATCAGAAACTGCATGTCATTCTCAAAGTATTAGTTCAGCAACCAGTGTGTAATACCTGAACCTCACACTGTTCTTGAAGCACTGAACAGTCTGAGTGGAAACATGCAATGAAGAGTGAGTTTGATGCCCGCTTAAAAATGAAACCTGGACTTTAGTTCCTGCTCCTTAGATAAAAATGTTGTAGGAAACAAATGGGTATTTCGGACCAAGTTCAATTCTGATGGTTCTCTCCAAAATACAAAGCTCGGCTTGTTGCCAAGGGTTTTCAACAAACTCCTGGGCTTGATTATTTTGAAACCTTTAGTCCAGTAGTTAAAGCCTCCACTATTAGAATAATATCACCTTAGCCGTTACTAAAGGGTGGGACATTCAACAAGTGGATGTCAACAATGGTTTCTAAATGGAACCTTGAATGAAGAAGTCTACATGCAACAACCTTTTGGTTTGAGGATCCTACTAAGTCAACCTATGTATGCAAGCTGCATAAAGCTCTATAGGACTCAAGCAAGCTCCAAGAGCATGGTTTGACAAGCTGAAAACAGCTCTACTGAGCAAAGGGTTTCAGAATTTAGTTTCTGATAGTAGTTTATTTGTGTTCAAACAGAATTTTCATCTAACCTATGTGCTTGTGTATGTAGAGATATCCTTTAACAGGGTCAAATAACTCCTTCATCACTCCGCTTATGGAAGATTTAAATGCTGAATTTTCCTTAAAACACTTGGATCTTTGTCATATTTTTGGGACTGGAAGCATTACGAGGTACGCTGGAATTCATTTGAAATAGAGGAAATATGTGTTGATCTGCTGTCTAAAACAAGAATGATGGATTGTCATGCGTGTACAACTCCAATGGCAGTAGGAACCAAGTTACATTCCACTGATAGTGATTGTTTTTGCTGATCCAAGTTTGTACAGGAGTACAGTAGGTGCCTTGCAATATTTGACACTTACACGGCCTGATATTAGTTTCCAGTCAACAAACTAAGTCAGTTTTGCAAGCTCCACAGATCTTCAATGGCAAGCATGTAAGAGAATTCTGAGTACTTAGGTACCTTGAACTATGGACTGCATTTAAGGCAGCAAGCACTTTAACTATAGAATGCTATGCTGATGCGGATTGGGGCAGAACTGGAAGACAGAGGTCAACACGTGGATGTTGTGTCTATATGGGGCCAAACCTAATTCAATGGAGCTCTAGAAAACAAAAGGTTGTTGCTCTTTCATCAACTGAGGGCGAGTTATAAGCTCTGGCTCAAACAGCCACGGAAATTGCATGGCTACAAAGCATGTTTGTAGAATTAGGATTATCCATTCCAGTCACACCTGTCATTTGGTGTGATAATATCAGTGCTGCAGCCTTGGCAGCCAATCCAGTATTTCATGCTAGAACTAAGCATATAGAGATAGATGCTCATTATGTTAGAGAACAAGTACTTGCAAAAAAGTTAACTATCCAATATGTGCCTTCCAAACTGCAGATTGCTGACTTACTGACGAAAGCACTATCTGTTACTCAGTTCATTGAATTAAGAAGTAAACTGAATGTTATCAGTCAAGAGGCAGTGGAATCAAGAATCTGAAATTCTAAATTCTGTTTGATGATGATGTGTGCTTTGTTCTGTTTGATACTGATGACTGGTTGTTTTGGTGATTATAGGCAGTGGAATCAAGTAGCTGAAACTCTGTCTGATGTGTTTTACTGTGAACTACAATCTGGAGCAGTATGGAACTCATATGTGATTTGCAGTAGAAATTCAGTATTGTTGCTGGGAGAATAATGTGGTTTATAGTTGATGTGTTTTTGCTGTAAAAATGAAATCTGGAGCAACCTGAAATTCATTTGTGGTTAAAATGAATTCTGGAGCAGTATGGAACTCATATGTGGTTTGCAGTTGAAATTCAGTATTGTTGCTGGGAGAATAATGTAGTTTGTAGTTGATGTGTATTTGCTGAGAAAATGAAATTTGGAGCAATCTGGAATTAATGTGTGGTTTGTAGTTGAATTCAGTGGGCTGTTGTAAGTGTTGCAGCTGCTGAAGGTTCTGCTAAATGTAATGAATGTTGTGGTTTGCAGTTGAAATTCAGTATTGTTGCTGGGAGAATAATGTGGTTTGTAGTTGATGTGTATTTGCTGAGAAAATGAAATTTGGAGCAATCTGGAATTCATGTGTGGTTTGTAGTTGAATTCAGTGGGCTGTTGTAAGTGTTGCAGCTGCTGAAGGTTCTGCTAAATGTAATGAATGTTCTGATGAAATTTCTGGGAATATAATCTGGCTGCTGTGAGTGTTGCAGCTGCTGAAGGTTCTGCTAAATGTAGAAATTTCTGGGATCTGGCCGTTGTAAGTGTTGCAGTAATCTACTGTGGAATGTAAGTGTTGCAGCTGCTGAAGATTCTACAAAATGTAGAAATTTCTGGGAATGTAATCTGGCTGTTATAGTTCTTGAAGATTGTTCTTGAGGAAAATATTGATGAGGTGAATGCAGAACTGCAGCAAATGCAAGTTTATTGATTGTTTTATTCCAGATTGGTTTAAGGAAGAAAGTTAGAATGAAAAGTCAGAGAAATGTAAGCTGATAAGAATTAGCAGAAGATGGAAAGCAGGATACCCAGAACATTACTCCAGATCAGTTTAAGGGGGAATGTTAGAATATAGTACAAACTGGGTGTTGTTTGATAATTGTCAAACGTATGAGGGCTTGTGTGAAACTGTACAGAAACGGTGTAGTTTTAACTACACCTGCTTCAGTTTAAACGTAATTGTAAACTCAACTCACTCTTTCTCTTTCACATATAAAAGAGTAAAGTGAGCTGAGAAACAGTAGCTTTTACACACTGTTATTGAATCAAATCTTCTCTTCAATTTACCTAAGTTTTTTCTTCGATTCTTGTCAAAACTCACAGACTTCTAGGTCATTTGGTTGATCATCGACCTTTAGGTCGTTTGTTTGATTTTCAGGGACTTCTGTTTCTTGCTGATCATCTTCTAAGGCAGATTCTTCTTCTTCTTACTCTTCGGTCGACATTAGTGAAGCAAGAGTGACTTGATACTCTTCAAAGAGGTTAGAAATATCCAAGTTAGGATTGTTTGGCCGCAAGCTATGAATAGTTTGCACTCCCTAATGAGCAACTTTCCTTTCCACCTTGAGGTGTAGTTGCTTCATTTGCTCGGACAACGAAATGATTCGCCCATGAGTCAGCTCAAGATCTGTCTGGCTCGCTTTTTTCTATTTTTTTGAGTTTTCCCATAACTAAACTTGAGTCTTTTCTACCACCTTTTCGCGTTCTAAGCTCTCTTGAAGCTCATTTTCTCTTTGGCCCAACTCCTTAGTGAGTCTTGCTATTGTTGTCGTCATCCTTTTTCTGGAGCTCGACCTTCTAAAAATCTACTGCTCACAGAACAAAGTTCCTTTCTGTTAGGTACACGTTCGCCTGAACGTGGGCAACATTTGCAGCTTTGTTTGAAGTTGTAAGATATTGTTTCAACTTGGCAATCTCCTCCTTCATTTCATGGAACTTGCTAGATGTGTTGATCTTCATCTTATTATGAGCCACATTCAGAGTGAGGAAAGACTATAAAGAAAGGAATAAAGAGTTAGTTTTTTCTTAAAAAAAAAAACTTAAGGATCGACTTACATGAAAGAGTTCTCGAAGAGAACGAGTCATCTTACCTGACTTTGCATCCGTAATGCAATGGCCACCAGGTTAGCAGGTCGAGAGGCCACGTACCTCTCAAAGGTAGATGCCAGTTGGCATTCTAAAAGGGTGAAAACCACCGACCTTAAGTGGTTTGGCATTTGCCTTTAGAGGTCCAACACAGATTGGTCATACCTCCTTATGGCAGGCACCTTTTCGATTCGTTGTTCGTGCGGGTTCCCTTTGAGTGGCCACGACTTCGCCTACTATCGAGGTGCCCTCGCCTATTTGTGAAGTTCCTAGAGTGCCTTGTGGGGTAGCCTTCGAAGAAAGAGGTCAATAGGGCAGTAATCAACTTGACAGTATCCCAAAGCCTTCTGATTTTGATTCGATTTCTTCTTCGATTGATAGTGTTTTCCTCTTCCTCATCTTTGAGGCTGTAGATTTCTTCTTTAACAGGTGAGCAGCAGCGGGCTGGGGAGCTTCTTCATGTCGCTACGCAGGTGGTTTCCTTTCTATACCAGTTTGTGTCCTCGTAATAGGGACACCGCTGGAGGTCGCTCCAGCTGTTCCGATTGGATTTAGTCTGGGGAATGTGAACCTCGCAGACTTCTTATACATCTTTGTAATCTTCGATGGCATGGCTGCTACATGGCATACGAACGCATCAGCAAAAAGAGTCTACTTTTGTTAAAAAGACTTGGGTTTTTCTATATGAAAAATACTTACGAGCTAAACCGTCTAAGTATGCATCAGGGGTGAAAAATCCATACTTTCAAAAACTTACAGTGGTCACGAGCCTCTTCGCGTTGCGACTTAGGTCAAACAGTCAACCAAATGCTTCGATGCGGCTTCTATCAATTAGCACCAATAACCTGTTCGTTTTGTTTCCTGCAATGAAGCAAAGAGTTCATTAGCTTAATATATTTAAGGAGAGGTTAAACTTAAAAGATGATTGATATGGAAATTAAAAGGAAAATCTACTTGGTTTTTTAGATTTACAGATTCCATCGTACTGGAAGAAAAAATATTTGGTTTCATAAGCCCCTATATTGCTAGGGTAACCAAATATCTCTCCTTCAATCGTTGATCGCTTGGAAAGGTAGTACAAATCTTTGTCTTTACTCTTCTTTAAATAATAGGCATAAGTGAGCTCTTGCGCCGTTGGCTCGTCGAGGTTGTTCTCGCCAAATGCAATATATATAACGACTACTATCATATACACATTTGGCGTCAGCTGCAATGGCATGACCTAGAAGTGGTCGAGGATCGACCTGATGTAGGGGTGGAGGGGTATCATCACTCCGCATGTGAAGATCACTTCTGAGATCACGACCATCCCCTCGTGAGGATCCTGAGCAGTGTGCGACCTATACCGATACACGTCCACGTTGATTGCATACTGGTCTATCGCTCTCTGAATCTCTTCCTTTGTGATGGTAGATCGTATCACCTTTCCGAGACCTGTTGAGGTGCCCGACAGTTGCAAGCTTCCCTCTCCAGTTGTTCTTGTCTCAGGGATGTCCATTGCCTTTTGAGTTTGTAAAGGCATGACACGTGGGAGTGACTTAAACCCTAAAAAAATGTACCTCTTACGATGACTCGGAAGAGAAAGAACCTTGGTTTCTCCTCTATGGCTGTCAAAACCCTAAAAACTCTTAAGAATAATTTTCTAAAGATCTATGCCCTAAGTTTTAACTCTTAAAAGTGTTTCTTTTAAACACTACCCTAGAGTGTTCATCATCTAAGCCCACTAGACGCCCATGACCACCATTACTGTAAAAATTAAGCTTTTGATAGGAATGGAAAAAAGAGAAAAAGGAAGAAATTCTTTACCTCTTGGTTGCTAGGAACGGATGTTCTGTCGTAGCGTTGAGTGCGTATTAACTAGAAAGAGGATGAAATGATTTTTTGAGCTTGAAAATGATGTTTTCTCTCTAAAAAATTTGAGTTCTCTGAAAAACTTAAGGTGGACGTAGGGTTTATAGGGTTGAAGGCGACGTTTGGTTTCTTTTATAAACGATGTTTGGGCGGGAACGCGCTTCTAACTATTGATTGCGACCATGTGTCACCAATCCATGCGAGGAGTAACCCCCACCTTTCATGAAAATCAACTGGCACATTTCTTTATCGAAATTGCCAAGCACCGATGTGATTATCTCCTCAACATTAAATGCGCCTTCATCTGCATTTAATGCTTTAAAAGAGAATGTCATTTCAGCATGACTTGCATTTAATGCTCATGGCTGACACTTATTGCGTAGAGACACATCTGTCAGATAAGGCTTATTTTATTGACCAAGCCAACTGTCAAGCACAACGGATAACATCTGAACAGGTTGTTCAAATAAGACATTTGTTCAACATGTCATACCCGAGCACCGAACGAGATGGTTTTTGGTTTTCGACAGCAAATTGTTCTAAGTGTTTTCAGGTCGTGAATGATAACTAGAGTCCAAAGCACATTTTAATAGCACTGGACAAGATCAAACTCGTGTCGTTGGGCCTTTGAGAATGGTCACGACAGGTCGCTTGTGTAACTCTCAAAATCCATGTCACGACCTACACTCAGTTCGTTGGTCAGATCAAGCAGTCAACCTCATGTTGTCTGCAACGATGTGACTATTCTCAACTGTTAGCTCGAGCGGGCATTTCTAGAGACAAGTTAGGTCATGGCATAATCATGAAGTTCTCAAGATCTAATTCTTGAACCTTAAGAATTGGGAGCTTCTGTTATACCTAAAAAATCAGGGCTAACGTAAGCTTACATCAACAAGCACCAATCAGAGTTTAGGAAGGCTTTGTGCAATCCAGAATCTGCCACGTTGCCCCAAGATACAGAGAATACGACTATCACCAACCTAACAGATTCAAGTTTTGTCTATGAGTGAATGAGGACCGCACATCTGTCTAAGCCCTAGATAATTTGAGGATATTTCCTAAGTTATCAACCCATGGGAAGCAAGGAAGGACTTGAACGACACCTACCCACTTGCAGATTTGTAGTCATTACATTGAATTCAGCTACTGTAAATAGAGGACTCCCTCCCTCATTTTCGGGATCTTTACTTTCATAACAATCAATAGCAAAGATAACCTACGAAAAATAGACTGACTTGATATTATCTTTGAATACTCAGTTATTGTAACTTTGCTTGCTGTTTTGCTACACGCAACCTCTTATAAAACTCTCATATATAAAATAAACAATAGATGTAGGATTCGCTTTAAGCATCAGAACCACTATAAAAATCATCTTTCTCATTTATTATTGTATCTTTGCATTTGATAATATTGTTTAACTTTGTCCTGACTCTTGAATAATCATATCACGTATAATTTCTAAGAACAACTTAACACTTTATACTTGCGAGTCGTTGGTGTCAAATCAAACATCAACAATAATTAACTAGAACTCTTCATTAATTATATTAAAAAAATGAAACCCAAGTAAAACTTACATAAGAGTAATACTAGCCTTACAAAGAGGCATACAAAGAGTCAAATCCAACCGTTGAAATTCATGATTGCCTCTTTCTCTCTCTCTTTTCTTCCTTACATAAATCTTCCCGGGTAATTGTAAATGGTCAAAGTCAACTTAGATTGTTCATTATTCATGTAACCAATATTTTATTCTTATTAAAAATTTCACTGTACTTAATTTATTATTTATAAAACACTGACAAACAATCGACAATTAGTTGAAACGTCTTTTGCATGCTTGACTCGGTAGCCATCTTTTACAGTTGACTTTGAATTATACCATACAAGAGAGTATGATAGCAACTGCAAGCCTTTCGAAAATAATTGAATAATTGTGTTGAAGTATATAAGAAGTTAACGGCATCAGGAGTTTAAGAACTGTTAAGTGCTGTTAGTTTAAGAAGTTAGAAATGGCATAGTTTTGATAACACAATACGAAGACAAATGCAAGCCGAAGAGATTAAGAATGAAAGTCCGTAGAAGCAGCTTTTCTTCAACAAAGCAGCTTAAAGTATTTCAGTCAATCCAATGATAAAAAATAATTAGATTTGTGTTTGTTGTTTCCTTTATTGAACGGATGAGATTAGGTTTTCACATGAATTGCCATCTCAACATTCTGTTCATTATATAAAAACAATTTGTAAAACAACATTGAGTTGAGTGAATTATGTATTAGTTCTAAACTCAAGAAAGTTCTCGACTTTCTCTTGCCTTCTTCTTTACTTGACAAGAGCTAACAATCAAAATTTTCAGAAACTAACAAATTGTAACCAGCAATTAAATTTTATAATATAGTATTTTTTGTCGTTTATTTTGCAAAACATAAGATACTTAAAGAGTAGTAATGCAAATTGTTAACCTTGATCGATTAGTTTTGCCTTTGTCTTGAGTTTGTACTACATTTTCTTGCTCAGAGGACAAAAAATAAATCTAAAACATTATCAGACTCTGCAAATATTGGTGCGTTAAGCATGAGGAAGTTACCCAAAAGAGCAGGGCCGGCTTAAGGGGTAGGCAGGTGAGGCACCTGCCTAGGGCCCCAAAAAAATGGGGGCCCAAATTTTTTATAATTTTTTTTTTTTTGAATATCTTACAAAAATGAAAATAGTTTATAATTTCTTATCTAAGCCAAAGGGCCCTAAAAAAAAAAGCCAAAAAAGCCTAAATTTATTATAAACTTTTTACATATATTTCTACCCAAAGTTTAACAAAATAGCAAGTTTGTACCTCTAGTTTTATATATTATAGTTTATACCCCTAAATTAACACATTGAATCTCTTTTAACAATGAAAGACTAAAATAGTCATTTACATATCTCAAATTACTCACTCCCAATTCAATCCCTAAATTTGACATTCACATAAATCATCTCCAACCCTCTTCTGCCGCCAGTGGTTTGGAGTTAATTTCGGTCAATTTTGGTTCCGATCGATTTTCTCACCAAAATTGACCGCAATCATCATTTTATCATTTCCCAACTTTGATAGCCCTCGATTTGACAAATTTTTGATGAATCTAGCAACCCAACTCCACTACACGACAACCAGTTCCAGCCTTTTTGGCATGTACTCGATATTGTTGGCCTTCCCCAACACCACCATCTTCCTCCCCTCAGCCCTCTCACCAAAACCCCTATATACCTTATCCGTTTACTCTGCCAATCGCCGACCATCGATAACTTTTGACCCGTGACTTCTCAAGCATTTTCTTATCAATCTTGGCATTGAAAATCACCAATTTCACCACCTATCACTTCTCTAACATCTACTCTCCAAAACCCCCCACCAACCTAACCTTGTTAGCCTGCCGATTGCTATCCACCTCTCCTAGTGATTTTTCATCTCAAAAGGCAAAAATAAAATAAAATAAAATAAAAATAATTTTTTTAATACATGCTTATATTATTAGAGGGCCTCAAAATAACTCCTGCCTAGGGTCACAAATGTTCTAGAGACGGCCCTGCAAAAGAGCCATGATAATTGATAACAGCAAACAAAGAGAAGACCTGTTTATGTCAACTAGGTTGTTGTGGGTTCAAAATAATTCTCTGTTTTTATATAATTCTCTTACTTTTTCTTCATTTTCTGTCAAGCCAAACACTCCCATTTCACTCATCATTATTCATTATAGTCCTAAAAAAGATCTTCAGGCATATAAAATATGCATAATTCAATGGAAAGATAGTCATGCGAGCAAGAAGAAGATAATGCAGTATAAGAAAAAGATTTTAACATTGACACTCGAACCAGCTTAGTTCATGATTTCCAACATATAAAGGAGTACAAGAATCAACTTTATAACAATAAAAACAAGAAAACAAGAAAAGGGGAAATTTTAAAATGAACCAACTGAACTTATCAGATCCATTATTATGATCAAAACCACCAGCTTGGTAGATTTATCAGAAAACAAGAAAAGATTTATTCGACGAATAAACTATCATCGGAAAAAGATACATACTTTGGCCATAGGCGATCAAAGTTTTGCTTGGTCACCACTGCCCGAGCATGCTTGGCGACAACACAAATATTGAAATGATCAGAACCTAATTCTCTATCTAACCATGAAACTAATCAACTACTTTGAAAAGTGCATGACTTCTATATATTGGCCGCAGGAAGCTGGCAAAACTTTGATTGGGCCAAGAGCGGCACATTGTTGCATAGATCGGAAACTAAGGAACATTTTTTTAGTATACCCGTCACGTACCCGATAATTATAATAATTAGGAATTATTTGGAAAGGGAAGTGATGTTTAGCCCCTACCTACTTGGTCTTCACTCCCCACTTTTAAATTTTTTTTTTTTTGTTTTCACAAATTTAATCTTACTTTAAATTACTAGAAATAACACTATAATTTCAAAATACGATCATACTTTGATATAAATTTTTGTTTTAATTTTTAACATTTAATCTTACATAAACCCTAACCCTAAATTTTCATAACATAATCTTAAATTTTATAATCATTAAAATATATTGTCTTATTTTAAATATTTGTTTGTTCGATGAATATATAATATTAAAACTATGGAAAAAGTAATTACAAAACGGGACGAATTTGAATTTGAAAAAGAGAAAATAAGTTGAAATTAGAAAATTTGGGGAAAAAAAACAAGGTGTAAAGAGAAAAACTAATTAAGTTTGATTTGGGGAAATGGTGTAAAACAAAAAACCTAATTAAGTTTGAAATTGAGGAAAAATAAATAAATAAAGCTTAGAAGATTATTTTTGGTATTAAATAGGGTTTAAAGAGCCTTTTTTTTTTTTTTTTAATTATAGAAGATGTATACTTAACCATGGTTGGTAAAGATCAATTAGATGGAGGCTGAAAATCACTTCCCATTGGAAAATTAAATTAGTGTGTATGTGGGTTATCCACACCCACTCTATACCCAATGGGTTTACCAAATTTAACCAATCTAAATGGGAGGACTAAACCCAACCCAAATAAATCCAACAGGTTTTGTTGTCATCCCTATAAGTAGATGGGATCTTGCTCAATCCAAGTGCCGCACATTCAACAGATCCGATACCCCAATAAGGCTACATTTGATTTAATTAATATATGATTGATCCGTTAGCTGCAGAATTAATGGAACGATGGTGCTTGCATGATGTCTCAAATTGTTGATAGTTGAAGGGTTTGGCTTTGGATTTGAGATATGGTCATAAAAGATATGCTTAATTCAATGAAAAGCTAGTCATAACAATGCAAGAAGATGATCCAGTATAAGAAAAAAGATTTTAACTTTTAACACTCACACCAACTTAATTCATAATTTCCAAATTATAAAAAGAGGACATTCAGAATCAACATAAATTCTCACCAAACAAAAACAAATGATAAAAGAACAGAAACAAGAACATGGGAAATTAAAAATGAACTAAGTAGATTTATCGATCAGATTCCATGATGAGGAATATTAAATCTACCAGCTAGCTAGCCCATCACTATGGCTGACTGGACACACACACACACGATAATTTATTCTTCTGCAACATTAGTTATTAATAAAAGCTAAATAGTTAAGAGGATGATGAGTTGGTGTTCTTTTGGCTCGTTGTTGATGAAGTAACAGCATCGGGTGCAGGATTAGTTATTGGAGGTTCTCCAGTGTCGGTTGTTGGTGGATTTGATTGTGTAGTAGTGTTATTCGTATCGAGTAAATCATTGGTTTCTGGAGGACTTCCCTCGTCGATCGCAGTCGCTAAGAGTGCTATAGTGTTATTATCTTTCTCTGCAACATTCAAGATGTTACCATTACTTATATTATCTTCTTCTTCTGCAACATTCAAGTTAACATTAGCATTGATACTCTTGATTGCCAGTGCGCTGCAAGGATTGTCTCCATTGATTTGTGGATCACTGCCCCCTTTTCTGATGACAAGAAGAATGAAAAAGAAAAACATATGCAAAAGAAATTAATTTTTATCATACTGATAAAATATATATGCTAAAAGAAATTAAACATCAAGAACTTGATTATAAAATTCAACTTACGATGTCGTATTTTTTTGGTTTAAAAGGGCTTCAAAATTAATGGACACGGCGAGGTGAATATTTCTTGGCTTTAAAGAACTGAATCTACCAATTAGAGCCATATTGAGCAAATAATGAAGAAGTTATAGCTCCTTTTAAATTGCTCAATCAATCTTGAGCAGTTAAAGAGGAGAGTTTGATGGGCTTCAAATTGAGCAAAAAGCATAGAGTATTTATACGCAAAATGTTGGAGAATATTAATTAGTCACACTCAAGTCTACGCAGGTAATTTTAAATGCTCAAAGTCAGCTTAAAATTTTCATTATTAATTCCTCTACTTATTGCTTAATTAGTTAACATTGTTTTTTGTTTATGAAAAACATAACCAAACAATCGATAATTAGTTGAAACATTGCATGCTTTACGTCGGTTGTCAATTCATTATTTGGCTACATATGGTAGGTCATTAATTTGTTCAAATTTTACGTTTTTTACTAGAGACTGATAGCAACTGTAACCTTACAAGCTGTGAAAGAAAAACTTAATTAATATTTATATAATTAAATAGACCTGTATTATATTGACTAGAATCTTTGGCTCAAGTCTCCCAGGTAATTTTAAATGGTCAAAGTAAGATTAAAGTGTTCATTATTCACACTAGCGACTATGATAGCCACTACAAACAATCGATAATTAGTTGAAACGTCCTTTGCAGTTAACTTTGAATTATACCACACTAGAGAACAGAGTATGTATGATAGCAACAGGAAGCCTTTCGAAAATAATTGTTTTTATAATAGATTATCTTTTATTGATTATATCATTTTAAGGCTAGGATTTCTTTTTCTTATACTTTTACTATAATTAAAAAGAATTCTAAATCCTTTATTTTGCAAAAAAATATGATACTTAAGAGTAGTAATACAATTTGTCAACCTTAAGCGATTGATTTTAAGCCTTCATGAAGTTTTGCTTTGCCTTTGTCCTGACATTTTCTTGCTCAGAAGGACAAAAAATAAATCTAAAAAAATTCTATTTAAACAAAACGAAAGATAAAATGATGATCAAGAAATTAATTAATTATAAACTTTTTCGATTAACTTTGATACTTAAATAAATACTCCCTGTGTTCACCGACCTTGGCCTCTGCAAGTATGTACGTACGTATTAGAAAATATATACATATATATGCCTAGGTTGACGTGTGGTGAAGATAAAACATTGAAAGAAAATAAAGAAGGAAAAAAAATTACTCCACGAAAACTTTTAATTAAGATGCATGATCCCATTTTTGGGATGGTGGTGTGGATTGAATGGGGGAGTTGAAGCTTGGCGCGTTTAGCCTCATGAAGCTACCCAAGAGAGCCAGGATAATTGAAAATAGCAAACAGAGAGAAGACCTATTTATGACAACTAGGTTGTTGTGGGTTCAAAAAAATTCTCTATTTTTATATAATTCTCTCACTGCTTTCTTCATTTTCTGTTAGGAACCCGGTTCTAGGATGATTGGGGAGATATCCGAAAAGGGTGCATTAAGTAGAATTAGGCAATTAGAATATCTTGTAATTAGGGTATCTTTTAGAATAGGAATTATAATTACTCTATTATGTGATTGGAATAGGAATTAGAATCCTTTTGGGAGTCATTTGGAGTCAGTGTAAGGCTAAATAATAGCCTAAATCTAGATCGTGGTGAGGAATGAGGAATTTTGTTAATTAATCTCTTTGTCTCTTGTTCTTAGAGGTCTCTGTTCTTCATATAAACAGATCATATCTCAAACCCTATCATTGATGCTCTCATTCCTTATCCATGGTGGATGGAACACGTACTTTGGATGATCAAGGGACTAAATTTAAGTTTGCAGTAGCGACGTCTTTCAACCTATTCTGATTCATCTTGTCGCGATTTTTTGGTTCCAATTTGGCGAGATAGACATGTAAGGCGAAATAATTTTTCGATAACCATTGATGTGCCATCTAAACAGCGACTAATTTGTTCTTCGTTTCACATGGATGGACAACCTCTTTCCTGGTATTACTGGATGTCCATCCTCCAATGGACAGTTCCCCGAATCAGTGGAGGTGACCAGAGTGACCAAGAGTGACCAAGGATGACAGTGTCTAAGCGACTGAAGCAAAGGAATCAAGACCAAAACCAAAAATATCGAAAGCTAGACAACTGTGGATGGAACTAACAGGTACGGAAGTCCAAAAGAGCGTCGATGAAGTGGCATAGTAGCATACACTAGGAAATGTCGTCTCATGAAACGCCGCATGGCGAGAAATGTAAACACGGTTGAGGGTATATGGAGGCAACCATACCCACGATGCAACAAGTTGTACCCTAGGAAAATGCAGAGAGCAAACGTGGGGCTAGTTTGTGTGCACCTATCGGAGTAAGCAAAGAGATAACAAGCTTTGTCAAAGTCTGCAAGAAGCCATAGTTAGTAGGACGCCGAAAAAATGCTTCAAAGGGACACCGATTCTGGCGTAATGGTGTCGGTAACCTATTAATCAGAAAACAGTAGTGAAAATGCCTCCACCCAAAGGGGTGGTGGCAAGTTAGCTTTAATAAAAGACAACGTCTTTTCTCCACTATGTCTCGATGTTTCCCCTCAACGACACCATTTTGGGTAGGGTGTAAGAGCTTGGCAGTTGATGGGCAATACTGTCAAACTCAAGAACAGAACGAAATGACTTATTATAAAACTCACCACCACCATCAGAATGATAAATTTAATGGGACACGAATGTAATTTTTCTACTAGTAGTTGACAATTTTGAATAATTACGGTAACGTTAGATTTCTTAAACATGGAAATAACCAAGTAAACCAACTAAAGTCCATAATGGATAGGTAATATTTAAGGAGCAAAGATGAGACAGGAACACTCCAAACATAAAGATGAAGAAGCTCAAGGAAAGCCCAAGTGTTTTGTATGTTCACTTTTAAGGGAAGACAACAACCTTTACCAGAGGAACACATGAGACACAAAGCAGAGAGATCCTGTAACCGTGAATGGGATTAGACACGGAGGTAAGTATAGTATATCTTGAGCACAACGGAGAAAGGGTGTCAGAGATGACGATTCCAAACATCAGATGACACCAAATAGAGGAATATTAGTGAGAAGTAAAGACGTTAGCTGATAAAGTCCATTACTGTTGCGACCAGAGAAAAGAATTCGACCCTTCCGTTTTGACTTAATCACACAAGACCAATGATAGCAAGACAAATCGAATCAGTATCTAATGTAATTTATGAATGGGCAAAAATTTTTGCGTAGTGATGGAACCACACAAACTCAGATATAATACGGAATCAAGGATTCTAATAGACCACACATAACCCTTATAAGTAATAGATAGAGACTAACCATTCCTAAAACAATGGAAGATGTACCATTATGAGGCTGAGAATAGGACATAGCAGTGATAATGGTGTCAAGTGTGTCTGGCTTTCAAATCAAGAACCCAATTGGTCAAAGGGATCACGCATGGACATGGCGGCAAAGGGCGTGGTAACGATATCTACAGACGCAAAATTTATATGCTAGGACAAACGTGAGCAATGTCTTCATGTTTGTCACAATTTGACAAGCACCCTAATGAAAAACATTTGTTGGAGTAGGCAACAAGAGAGGCTGAAACAGGACGAGGTGGTTATTGAGGATAGGATCGGCACCCTAAGGAGAGAACTGCACCACACACCACATTTACGATTTACCATGATTACGAGATCAAGTTGCACGGTATTGGAAGAAGAGTCAAAGGACCTTGATGATTGTGACAAGTTTGTGAGTAGCAACCATAGCCATAGCCTATGTCACAAACTCAAGTGCTTCTGTTGGTGTTGTTCTTCCTAACCAGGAGATCATACAAGTCATCAAATGTGGTAGAGGTCGGAGATGCATAAAGGTGATGAATCCCTATGTACTCAAGACCTAAGTCATCCATACATACTTAACTAAGTCGAATTTGGAATTGGAAGTCAGCTGCAACAAGAGAGTCAGACACGGAGTTGGCTTCATAAGAAAATCAACCATTGTTTGATAGGTAGTCTCTAAGAGTTTGCAACTTGTCACAATAGACTGAAGATGAACTTTGAAGAGTAGATTTAGTTGTATATCAAGGAAGGGGCATGCTTCAGTAATGGTAGTGCATGGTAATACAAAGACTGGACAATGGAACGAAATAATGTATTTGATCCAACTCAGGACCAAGCGATCAACTCTCAACCAATAAGAGTAAGTTGGGTTGGTAGTACCGTCTAAAGAAAAGGTGTTGGAGGATGCCCATTGCCTATGATCGGGATTGTAGGTTATGAACGGCAAAGACATCAGGAGTTGAAACTTCCAAGCACAATACTTGTCACACACGATACGGGTGGAGAAGTAGCTGCCAATGTTAATAGAGGGGCAGGATGCAAGTGACAAAGTGTCTGAGGGAAGAGAACCAATTGTAGAAGGAATTATCACCTGAGATGAAACAATGGTGGTAGAAGTAATAACTGACATTTGAGGAAAGACTTTGGGGAAGTGGGACTGGCGTCATGGTGAGAGAAGTCTGGTGGTGGGAAAAGGAAGCTGCTCATGGAGAGAGATGGAGACACAATAGGATCAGTGATTGGTTATCGATGATGTCGTTTGGGTAAAGAGGACGTTGAAACTGGTAAGTGTAGTAGACACAATAGCTGTAGTGAATTTGAATCAGCCATGGTGATCACCAAGGGTGCGAGTGTCCCTCTCAAAGTTTGGGGGTGGCGAGTGTAACTTCTCAAATTTTGGGGGGCGGGTGTAACTTCTCAAAGTTTTAGGGTGGCAATGAAAAATTTGATTGACTGACAAATGAAACTCGTGAGGTGAAACAAGTCACTTGCCAAGAGACGGAGAAAGCAGTGAGTGGCTTGGTTGGAATGGAACCCAGGAAGGTCGCGATCGAAAAAAGACAGCTCACGTTTTGAATGACAGGAAGTGTCATGATCAATAGGAAGGAAGAGACGACTCACCAGGAGTTGACGCTTGCTGTGTTAGAGGTTGGAGCTCACAGGGTTGACTTTGGAAGAGTGCAACATTGAGGGTGGTAGTTGATAAGAAAAGGAAGCAACTTGAGAGACAGGAGGAAATTGTCAGTTTCCAAGTTCAAGGGCATAGGATGAAATTGTCGGTCTGATCCCATGAAAAAAATGTAAAGATAAGCATATTGAATTGAATGAAATGTTACAATAAAACGTCCCATATAGGAAAGTGTAGTCACATAGTTTAGAAAATATAATCTTAAATATACACATAATAGTGAAATATATATTATAGAATCATATATTATATATTATATAATATATTCTGGGATTATTAATAAATCCTAGAATATACTAAATTAATACCACGATCCCATTTTTGGGATGATAGTGAGGATTGAGTGGGCAAGTTGAAGCTTGTGTGTTTAGCAATGATGAAGCTACCCAAGGCGCTGGTAATTGAAAAAAGTAAAATATAACCCACAACCTCTTCTCCACAAACTTCCTCTTACAACCCCAACGTGGCAGCTTGTAATTGGTAAGCTTGTAATGGGTCTCACTTAAGTCTCAACTGATAAATTGTAACTAACCAATTACGAGCTGTCACGTCAGGGTTGTGAGAGAAGTTTGTGAGAAGAAGTTATAGTGTAATATACTCTTATTGAATAAAGCAAACATAGAGAAGACCTATTTATGTCAATTAGGTTGTTCTGGGTTCAAAATATTCTCTATTTTTTATATATTCTCTCACTTTTTTCTTCTTTTTCTGTCAAACCAAACATTCTCATTTCACTCACCATTATAGTCGTAAAAAAATCTTCAGGCATAAAAATATGCATAATTCAATGGAAAGTTAGTCATGCAGCAAGAAGAAATATTGTAGTAAAGAAAAAGATTTTAACATTAACACCCAAACCAGGTTAGTTCCTAATTTCTAACACATAAAGTGTACAAGAATCTACTTTCTAACATAAAAGGAAGTAAAATGAACTAACTAGACTTATCAGATCCTAATGATGATCAAATCCACTGGTCGATAGATTTAGAATAACAACAAAATATTTATTCAATGATTAAAACTATCATCGGAAAATATACATACTTTGGTCGTAGGCATCAAATTTTAATTGACCACCATTGCCGGGCATGTTTGGCAATAACAGAAATATTGGAATGATCATAAACCTAATTCTTATCTAACCATGAAATTATTACTGGAAAATGCATGACTTCTATTTTTTAGCCCTAGAAACTGGTAAAACTTTGATTGGGCCAAGATCAGCCCATTGTTTGTATAGATCGGAAACAAGGAACATTTTTGAATAAACATACCCATAATTATAATAATTATAATTTATTGAAAAGGGAAGTGTCCCCACTTTTTAAATTATTTTTCGTTTTAATAAAATTACCTTAATTTAAATTACTAGAATAGCAATAATTTCTAATACACTTATACTCTTTTTTTTTTTTTTTTTTTTTAACATTTAATCTTACATAAACCCTAACCCTAAATTTTCATAACTTAATCATGAATTTTCATAATCATTAAAACCTTTGTTTTATTTAAATATTGTTTGTTTGTGATATATATATTAAAATTATGGAAAAGTAATTACAAAACGGAATGAATCTGAATCTGAAGAAGAAAACTTAAGTTGAAATTGGAAATTGTAGAAAAAAGGTTAAAGAAATGAACTAATTAAGTTTGATTGGGGAAAAGGGTATAAAAAGAAAACCTAATTAAGTTTGAAATTGAGAAAATAAACTAATTAAGCTTAGAAGGTTATTTTTTGTATTAAATAGGATTTAAGAGATTTTATTTTAATTATAGAAAAGGTATACTTAATTAAGGGATGTGAAGATCAATTAGATGGAGCTAAAATCACTTCCCATTTAAATTAAATTAGTGTGAATGTGGGTTATCTGAACCCACTCTATACCCATATAAACCCAATGGTTTTACCAAATCTAACAATGAAGGGGTAAACCCAACCCAAATAAATCCAACAGTTTTTGTTGTCATCGCTGTAAGTAGATGGGATCTTGCTCATCCAAGTGCTGCACATTCAACACAATCGATACCCCAATAATGCTACATTTAATTAACTAATATGATTGATCTATTAGCTGCAGAATTAACAGAACGATGGTGCTTGCATGATGTCTCAAATTGTTGATAGTTGAGGGGGTTTGGTTTTGGATTTGAGATATTGTCATAAAAAATATGCTTAATTCAATGAAAAGCTAGTCATAATAATGAAAGAATGATCCAGTATGAGAAAAAAGAGATTTTAACTTTTAACACTCACACCACTTAATTTTAATTTCCAAATTAAAGAGTACATTCATATCAGCATAATTTCTCACCAAGCCAAAACAAATGATAAAAGTACAAGACAACTAACATGGGAAATTAAAAATGACACTAGTAGATTTATCAATCAGATTCCATGATGAGAGATATTAATCTACCAGCTCTCTAGCCCACCACTATGGTTGACTGGACCACACACGTAATTGTTTCTTCTGCAACATTATTATTAATCAAAGTAACAGTTAGAGGATGATGAGTTGGTGTTTCTTTTGGGTAGTTGTTGGAGTATGCGTCGAGTGCAGGATTGGTTATTGGGGTTTCCAATGTCGGTTGTCGGTGAATCATTGATTTTTGGAGGACTTCCCTCATCGATCCGCATCGCCAAAGTTAGCGCTGCTAGGGGTGCTATGGTGACAACATTCAAGATGTTACCATTGCTTATATTGTCTTCTTCTTCTGCAACATTCAATTCAATATTAGCATTGATACTCTTGACCGTTGGTGTGCTGTGAGGGTTTTCTACATTGATTTGTGGATCATTTCTCCCTTTTCTAATGAACAAGAAAATGAAAAAGAAAATATTTGCATAGGAATTCGTTTCTATCATACTGATAAAATATATATGCTAAAAAAATAATTATTATATAAAACTTGATGAGAAATTCAACATACTGGTTATCTGGGCTTCAAATTAATTTCTTAGCTTGAAACTAACTACTGAAAATCTACCAATTATTTTGAGCGTTGAGGAAATTAAATGAAGAAGTTTATAGCTCCTTTTAAATTGCTCAATCAATCTTGGTATTAAGAGAGAGTTTGATGTTTCAAATTGAGCCAAAAGCATAGAGTATTTATACGCAGGTAATGTTAAATGCTCAAAGTTAGATTAAATTTTCATGATTAATTAATTCCTCTACTTATTACTTAATGATGTTAACATTGATGTTTTGTTATGAAAAACATAACCAAACAATCGATAATTAGCTGAAACATTGCATGCTTTACGCGGTTGTCAATTCATTATTTGGCTATATCATAGTAGGTCCTTAATTTGTTCAAATTTTACGTTTTTTTACTAGAGACTGATAGCAACTGTACACCTTACCAGTGTGAAAGAACAACTTATTAATATGTATAGTTCATATATATTAAGTAGACCTCTATTAGATTGACTACATATTCTTTGGCTTAAGTCTCCCAGGTTATTTTAAATGGTCAAAGTCAGATTAGAGTGTTCATTATTCACACTAGAGACTATGATAGCCACTGCAAATAATCGATAATTAGTTGAAACGTCCTTTGCATGCTTGACTCCTTTCCGTGCCATCTTTGGGATACTTTGACCATGAAAGCTTTTAATTCAGATGCATGATCCATTTTTGCCTTTTTTGGATGTGGTGTGGATTGAATGGGGGAGTTGAAGCTTGGCGCGTTTAGCATGATGAAGCTACCCGGAGAGCCACGATAATTGAAAAAAGCTAACAGAGAGAGACCTGTTTATGTCAACTAGGTTGTGGGGTTCAAAATAATTCCTCTAACTTTTTCTGTCAAATCAACATTCTCATTTCACTCAACATTACAGACAGTCCCTAAAAAATCTTCAGGCATATAAATATGCAAATTCAATGGAAGTTAGTCATGCGAGCAGTAGAAGATGATGCAGTATGAAAAAGATTTTAACATTAACCACTCAACTAGCTTAATTCATTTTCCAACATAAAAAAGAGTACAAGAATCACTTTCTAACAATAAAAACAAGAAAACGAAGAAAATGGAAACTTTAAAATGAACTAACTAGACTTATCACACTATCAATATCAGTAGATTGCCCCAGCCGGCAGTACGTAGTATATACCGTTGGTGGAAGAATCTACTTAATATAATTTATTCTTCAGCAACAATATCATTAGTCAAAGCTATATATGGCTGTTACTAAACACTTATTAAGAGGATGACTACTACTTCTTTTTTCCACGTTTTGATAAATTAGCATCGCCATAATAGAAGCATTAACTTTTCTTTTCTTATCTTTATTGTTTTCTGGGGGACTTCCCTTGTCGTTGAGGTGATTTTGCACCTAAGGCTTCTATTTATTATTCTTGTTATTATCTTCCACAGCATTGGGGGAAGAATTGGTTTCTGGGGGACGTCCCTTGTCGGTTGAAGGTGATTGTGCAACTGAGGCTTCTATATATTCTTGTTATTATCTTCTACAGCATTGGGTGAAGAATTGGTTTCTGGAGGGCTTCCCTTGTCGGTTGAAGGTGATTGTGCACTGAGGCTTCTATATTATTCTTTTTATTATCTTCTACAGCACTGGTAAGAATTGGTTTCTGGAGGACTTCCCGGATTGTCTTCTGGTGGAGCTGATGCATCTAAGACTGCATTATTAATTTGACTACTTCCCTCTTTGATTTGTGGATCATTTCCACAGCACCCCCTAGTTTCCTGATATGATAAATTAGAAATTATGTTGAGCCACGGGAAGTTTTTAGCCACACTAAAGAAATGATCAAGACTATTGACAAGCAAATCAACTTACCCACTCATATTATCTTCGAACTTATTATGGACGCAGAGAGATGTATGTTTCTTAGCTTGAGCAAATGAAGAAATTCTTCTTGCTTCTTTCGAATTGCTCATCGATCACGCTGAGTAATTGAGAACATTTGATGGGTTTCAATTGAGCAAAACGCTAAGAGTATTTATAGTAAAATCTCGACATAGTCAAACTTTAAGTCTACGCAGGTAACTTAAAATGGTCAAAGTCAGCTTAAAATTAATGTTCATTATTTATTCCTGTACTTACGACTTGATTAATTATATTTTTATGTAAAATATTACAAACTGAAAGAAATATGAAGCCTACCGTGTCGTTTCACATTAGTTGGGCAGATTAATCCTGGACGTTTGGTTCAAGACAGATCGTGTGGTTCTCATTTGGCTGATAGTCAAGGTATAAAAGACGGCAAATACTTGGGAAAAAATCATGTGGGTTCTTTCTTCTCTGTTAGTGCGTTTGGGTTGTTGTAAAAATCGGGTTAGGGCTTGTTCTATTGGTTGATCTCTCTGTAATTTGGGCAGTAGTTAGATTGAGGGTTGCGTTTCCTTCAAGGGCTAGAGTAGGCTCTAGGGTCTAGTGAGTTAAGTGAAAGGGGTTAGAGTGTTAAGTCTGATTTCTGTCTTCGTATGATCGTAGATCAGATTGTATTTCTTATGTATTGTTGATAATCCTAGTACAGTGAGTCTTTTTATTTCGGAGTTCAACGTAGATGTAATCTATTCAACTTGGACAGATGACACAATAAAAAATATATTTTATGTGTGTGATAAATTAGTTCTTATTGGTGAAATTAGACTCAGATTGCAACACAACAAAATAACTTAATGTATTTAACAATTAAAAACACTAGAAAACAATCTGCAATTAGTTGAAACATTACTTGCTTTACGCGGTTGTCAATTGTAGTCTATTTGTTTACATTAGACTTTGAATTTTGAATCATAATAATATGTACTAAGAACGATAGCAACTCCAGCAATTTTTGGTTAACATTCACATTTGTTAATGCTGAATTTGATTTATGATCTAGATGTCTCTGTACAAGTGTAATATGGGACAAACGTATGTTTATGAATAAATAATTTAAAATGAATATATGCCTACTGCATCAATTTTATGAAGCTTATACCTGTATAAATTACTAAAATAAGTTCATATTTTATCAGATTGAATTAAGATACTAGTGAAAGAAATTACTAAAACACTATTCATCTTCATTAATAGTTTAGTTCAAACGTTTAACCCTTGAGGAGAGGATATTAGATTCTGGATTTTGAATCTTCTCTTTATCTAAACTTCAATCAATTTTGAAAAATCTTTTGACATATACATATAACTGCTCATTAGAAGAGAATTTTAAACATGTTCTATTTGAGTCGAGATTTTAACATTTCTATACCACTATACTTAAGGAATTTCCATCTCTTAAGTTCCCAACGGATAGGCATAATGCTATTGTCTAATGAGACATGCTAAGCCATAATCTAGATTTTTTTCATAAGTATTGAGAATATATCGTCAAACTAAAAGAATTCTACAAAACAACCTGTTATCTCTTACTATGTCGATGTAGTGAGACCCCAATAAACTCATTTCTCTGTAACGATCAAATTGTTATTTTGGATACATGAGAGAATAATTTATTAAAGAGAACCTCAGCCGCGTAAATTGTATATAACTTATTTTTTCTCGGTTTGCTACATAATATTCATTATTCAATATTTTACATGCATGCACACAAGCTCTCATCAATTTAATGGTAGCCTGATCGCCTTTGAAGCAGTAGTAGTTTTTAGTAGAAGCATCGCTACTAATAACACTATCACTCTCATCAACTTCATGAACTGCCAAACTCCTCTTTTGTAACTTTGATATTGCCATTGATTTGTAGAGTCGTCCCAGTTTGATCGTTGGTCTAGTTTGTCGCTTAAATCTTCTAATGAATTTGAAAGAACAAATAAAAATGATATAAACTACGACAAAGCTATCAAATTATAATGACATAACTTTTAAGAAGAATCAACTTACATGGACATATTTTTTGGTGGTAGGTTTGGAAATGTGTATGGGCCAGTAGCCTGTTATTACTTGCCATGATTAAACTGCTACCAGCTGAAGCCATTAACAAATTTACACAACTTTTTCCTTTGAAACAAAGAGAATGGTATAACAGATATTATTATCATTTTTTTCTCTTAATTTCACATATTTCTTCTTATCATTTTTTCTAATTTTGAATTAAAAATATTTTATTTTTCTTCTTAACAGACTAAAGTAGTTCAATTTATCATATAACTATTTTGGCTTTCCATTCTCTTCAATTTCAAATAAAATATAATCATGATAAATTTATTACATTAAATATAATTTTATTATTAGAATTTTATTATTATCAAGATTGATAGCCATTTTTCCCTATATATTTAAAAAACAAAAAAAAAATCAGTCCCTCCCAAATGAAAATTCTAGTTCTCTGTATAGAACATGTTAATTGTAAGAGATTTTAAAAACATTAGCTCACCACAAGAATTTTTTAATTTTACCTATCCAACACTCGGTTGAATGGTATAATTTAAAATGATGAATTGGTAGCAATTGCAAGTCATGAAAGCAAAGTTTGACTGTTGAAATTAGAATTGTTTTTGTAAAACAATTCACATTAACTATTGGATTGTTGTCTCCGTAAGTGTTTAAAGTCTCATGTTTAATAATAATATTTTGGGTTAATAGGGCTTGAATATTAATGGACATGGGAGGTTCATATTTTTGAATCTACCATTCGAGCCATTTGGAGCAATAATGAAGACTTTATTGCTTCTTTTAAATTGCTCAATCCCTCTTGAGTAATATAGAGGACACTTGGCTGAGTTTCAATTGAGCAAAAGCTAAGAGTATTTATATGCAAATGTTGCATAAGTCAACGTACATGCACGCAGCTAATTTAAAAGGACAAAGTCTCTTAAAATTTTTCATTATTGATTCCTGTACTTAATTAGTTCACATAACGAAAAACACTACCACAATGGATAATTAGTTGAAAACTATTGCATGCGTATTTTTTTAACTAAAGACTGACGGCAACTGTATCATTCCTTATCATGTCGGAAGAAATACTTAAACTTCATTAATATTTATAGTTCACATATAATTAACTGAATTCTTTGTGTAATTATATTACAAAAAAAAAAATGAAACCTATATTATATTGTAGAATCTTTGGCTTAAGTCCAAAGTAACGAAGTCTTTCCAGGTAATTTTAAATGATCAAAGTCAGATTAAGTGTCCATTATTCCTGTAACCAATATTTTATTCTCATTAAAAATATATATATTTCCATGCACTTGTAGTTATTGTATTCAATTAAACATTAGAAACTAAATAAAAAACTAATTTATTTAAATTTGATTCGGGAAAGAAGGGTGTAAAATAAAAAACTTAATTAAGTTTGAATTTGAGGAAAATAAATCTAATTAAGCTTAGAAGGTTATTTTGGTATTAAATAGAGTTAACAGATATATATATATATATATATATATAGAAGAGGGGTACTTAGTCATTGGGTGTGAAGATCAATTAAATAGGAGCTAAAAATCACCTCCCATTTTGAAATTAAATTAGTGTGTATGTGGGTTATCCAAACCCACTCTATACCCAATATAAACCCAATGGGTTTACCAAATTTAACCAATCTTAAATGGAAGGGATAAACCCAACCCAAATAAATCCGACAGGTTTTGTTGCCATCCCTATAAGTAGATGGGATCTTGCTAAATCCAAGTGGCGCGCATTCAACACATTCGATGTCCCAATAATGCTTCATTTAATTTAATTAATATATGATCGATCTACTAGCTGCAGAATTAATAGATTGATGGTGCATGCATGCTGTCTCAAATTGGTGATAGTTGAAGGGGTTTGGTTTTGGATTTGAGATATTGTCATCAAAAATATGCTTAATTCAATGAAAGCTACTCATGATAATGCAAGAAGACGATCCAGCATAAGAAAAAGATTTTTAACACTCACACCCACTTAATTTATAATTTCCAACATATGAAAAGAGTACATTCATAATCAACATAATTTCTCACACACACACACAAAAAGAACAAGAACAAAGACATTGGGAATTAAAAATGAACTAACTAGATTTCTCAATCAGATTCCATGATGAGAAATATTAAATCTACCAGCCAGCTAGCCCGTCACTGTGGCTGAGTGGATACACACACTCACTAGATAATTTGTTCTTCTGCAACATTAGATATTAATAAGAGCTAAATAGCTCAGAGAATGATGAGTTGTTGTTCTTTTAGCTAGTTGTTGATGAAGTACTAGCATTGGCTACAAGATTGGTTATTGGAGGTTTTCCAGTGTCGGTTGTTGGTGGACTTGATTGTGTAGTAGTGTTATTTGTATTGAGTAAATCATTGGTTTCTGGAGGACTTCCCTCGTCGATTGCAAAACTAGCTTAATTCCTACTTCCACCAGTCAAAAAGAGTACAAGAATCAACTTTCTAACATAAAAACAATAAAACAAGAAACTGAAACTTAAAATGAACTAACTAGATTATACAGACTCATATTCAGTAGATTGCCCCAGCCGCAGTACGTAGTATATACCGTTGGTGGAAGAATCTACTTAATATAATTTATTCTTCAGCAACAATATCATTAGTCAAGCTATATATGGCTGTTATCTAACCTTATTAAGAGATGACTACTTCTTTTTTCCACGTTTTGATAAATTAGCATCGCCATTAATGAAGCATTAACTTTTCTTTTCTTATCTTTATTGTTTTCTGGGGGACCTTTCCCTTGTGGGGTTGAAGGTGATTTTGCACCTAAGGCTTCTATATTATTCTTGTTATTTCTCCACAGCATTGGGGGAAGAATTGGTTTCTGGGACGTCCTTGTCGGTTGAAGGTGATTGTGCAACTGAGGCTTCTATACTATTCTTGTTTTATCTTCGACAGCATTGGTGAAGAATTGGTTTCTGGAGGGCTTCCCTTGTCGGTTGAAGGTGATTGTGCAGCTGAGGCTCTATATTATTCTTTTTATATCTTCTACAGCACTGGGGTAAGAATTGGTTTCTGGAGGACTTCCCATTGTCTTCTGGTGGATGGATGCATCTAAGACTGCATTATTATTTGACTACTTCCCCTCTTTGATTTTGGATCATTTCCCAGCACCACCTAGTTTCCTGATATGATAATTAAGAATTATGTTAGCCACGGGAAGTTTTTTAGCCACACTAAAAGAATGATCAAGAACTATTGACAAGCAAAATAACTTACCCCTCATATTATCTTCGAACTTATTAATGGACGCAGAGAGATGTATGTCTTAGCTTTGAGCAAATGAAGAAATTCTTCTTGCTTCTTTCGAATTGCTCAATCATCACGCTGAGTAATTGAGGAACAGTTTGATGGTTTCAATTGCACAAAACGCTAAGAGTATTTATAAGTAAAATCTTAGACAAAGTCAACTTTAGTCTACGCAGGTAACTTAAAATGGTCAAAGTCAGCTTAAAATTAATGTTCATTATTTAATTCCTGTACTTACGACTTGATTAATTAATATTTTTATGTAAAATTTACAAACTGAAAGAAATATGAACCTACCGTGTCGTTTTCACATTAGTTGGCAGATACTGACGTTGGTTCAAGACAGATCGTGTGGTTTCTCATTTGGCTATGTCAATGTTATAAAAGACGGCAAATACTTGGGAAAAAATCATTGGGGTCTCTTTCTCTGTTAGTGGCGATTTGGTTTGTTGTAAAAATCGGGTTAGGGCTTGTTCACTTGGTTGATCTCTCTGTAATTTTGGGGCAGTATTTAGATTGAGTTGCGTTTCCTTCAAGGGCTAGAGTAGTGCTCTAGGGTCTAGTGAGTTATAGTGAAAGGGGTTAGAGTGTTTAATTCTGATTTCTGTCTTCGTATGTCGGTAGATCAAGATTGTATTTTTATGTAATTTGTTGATAATCCTAGTACAGTGAGTCTTTTTATTTCGGAGTTCAACGTAGATGTACTCTATTCAACATGGACAGATGAACAACAATAAAAAATATATTTTATGTGTGTGATAAATTAGTTCTTGAATGGGTGAAATTAGACTCAGATTGCCACACAACAAAATAACTTAAATGTATTTAACAATTAAAAAACACTAGCAAACAATCTGCAATTAGTTGAAACATTACTTGCTTTACGCGGTTGTCATTGTAGTCTATTTGTTTACATTATACTTTGAATTTTGAATCATATAAAATAATGTACTAGAGAACGATAGCAACTCCACAGCAATTTTTGGTTAACAATTCACATTTGTTAATGCTGAATTTGATTTTATGATCTAGATGTCTCTGTACAGTGTAAATATGGGACAAACGTAGTTTATGAATAAATAATTAAAATGAATATATGCCTACTGCTCAATTTTAGAAGCTTATACCTGTATAATACTAAAATAAGATTCATATTTTATCAATGAATTAAGATACTAGTGAAGAAATTACTAAAACACTATTCATCTTCATTAATGTTATAGTTCAAACGTTTAACCCTGAGGAGAGTATTTATTCTGGATTTTGAATCTTCTCTTATCTAAACTTCAATCAATTTTGAAAATTCTTTTGACATTACATATTAACTGCTCATATAGAAAGAGAATTTTACATGGTCTATTTGAGTCGAGATTTTAACATTTCTATACCACTATACTTAGGAATTTCCATCTTTAGTTCCCAACGGATAGAGGCAATGCTAATTGTCCTATTGAGACGGCTAAGCAATACTAGATTTTTTTCATGTAATTGAGAATATATCGTCAAACTAAAAGAATTCATACAAAACACTTGTTATCTCTTACTAGGTCGATGTAGTGAGACCCCAATAAACCATTTCTCTGTAACAATAAATTGTTATTTTGGATACATAGAGTAATTTATAAGAGAACCTCGCCGTAAATTGTATTAAACTTATTTTATACTCGGTTTGCTACTATAATATTCATTATTCAATAATTTACATGCATGCACACAAGCTCTCATCAATTTAAATGGTACCTGATCAGCCTTTGAAGCAGTAGTAGTTTAGTAGAAGCATCGGCTACTAAAACTACATCACTCTCATAACTTCATGACTGCCAAACTCCTCTTTGTAACTTGATATTGCCATTGATTTGTAGAGGTCGTCCCAGTTTGATCGGTGGTCTAGTTTTTCGCTTAAATCTTCTATATTTATGAAAAAACTAAATAAAATGATAATAAACTACGAAAAGCTATCAAATTAATAATGAACATAACTTTAAGAAGAATCAACTTCATGGACATATTTTTTGTGGTAGGGTTTGGAAATGTGTATGGGCAGAGGGAGCCTGTTATTACTTGCCATGAATGAAACTGCTACCAGCTGAAGCCATTAACAAATTTACAACAAATTTTCCTTTGAAACAAAAGAGAATGGTATACGATTATTACATTTTTTTCTCTTTTTCCATATTTCTTTTATCATTTTTTCTAATTTTGAATTAAAAATATTATTTTTCTTCTTAACAAGACTAAAGTAGTTCAATTTATCTAACTAATTTTTGCTTTCCATTCTCTTCAATTTTCAAAATAAAATAATATCATAAATTTATTACATTAAATAATAAATTGTTATTATTAGAATTTTTATTATTATCAGATTGATAGCCATTTTTCCCTATATATTTAAAAAAAAAAAAAAAATCAGTCCCCCAAATGAAATTCTAGTTCTCTGTATAGAACATGTAATTGTAGAGATTTTAAAAACATTAGCTCACCATCAAGAATTTTTTAATTTTACCTATCCAACAACTCGGTTGAATGGTATAATTTAATGATTGAATTGTAGCAATTGCAAGTCAATGAAAGCAAAGTTGTACTGTTGAAATTAGGAATTGTGTTTTTGTAAAACAATTCCTTAACTATGGATTGTTGTCTCCGTAGGTTTTAAAGTCTCATGTTTAATAATAACTATTTGGGTTATAGGGCTTGAATATTAATGGACATAGGGAGGTTCATATTTTTAAATCTACCAATTCGAGCCATTTGAGCAAATAAGGAAGAATTATTGCTTCTTTTAAATTTTGCTCAATCCCTCTTGAGTAATATAGAGGACACTGGCTGAGTTCAATTGAGCAAAAGCTAAGAGTATTATATGCAAATGTTGGACATAAGTCAAACTACATCAACGCAGCTAATTTTAAAAGGACAAAGTCAGCTTAAAATTTTCATTTTGATTCCTGTACTTAATTAGTTCACATTACAAAAACACTACCAGACAATGGGATAATTAGTTGAACTATTGCATGCGTAATTTTTTTAACTAAAGACTGACGGCAACTGTATCATTCCTTATCATGTCGAAAGAAATACTTAAACTTTCATTAATATTTATATTTGCTTATATTGTCTTCTTCTTCTGCAACATTCAATTCAATATTAGCATTGATACTCTTGACCGTTGGTGTGCTGTGAGGGTTTTCTACATTGATTTGTGGATCATTTCTCCCTTTTCTAATGACAAGAAAATGAAAAAGAAAATATTATGCATAGGAAATTCGTTTCTATCATACTGATAAAATATATATGCTAAAAGAAATAATTATATATTAAAAACTTGATGAGAAAATTCAACATACGTGGTTATCTGGGCTTCAAAATTAATTTCTTAGCTTGAAACTAACTACTGAAAATCTACCAATTATTTTGAGCGTTGAGGAAATTAAATGAAGAAGTTATAGCTCCTTTTAAATTGCTCAATCAATCTTGAGTAATTAAAGAGGAGAGTTTGATGGGTTTCAAATTGAGCAAAAAGCATAGAGTATTTATACGCAGGTAATGTTAAATGCTCAAAGTTAGATTAAAATTTTCATGATTAATTCCTCTACTTATTACTTAATTAGTTAACATTGATGTTTGTTTATGAAAAACATAACCAAACAATCGATAATTAGCTGAAACATTGCATGCTTTACGCGGTTGTCAATTCATTATTTGGCTATATATAGTAGGTCCTTAATTTGTTCAAATTTTACGTTTTTTACTAGAGACTGATAGCAACTGTAACCTTACCAGGTGTGAAAGAACAACTTAATTAATATGTATAGTTCATATATAATTAAGTAGACCTCTATTAGATTGACTACAATATTCTTTGGCTTAAGTCTCCCAGGTTATTTTAAATGGTCAAAGTCAGATTAGAGTGTTCATTATTCACACTAGAGACTATGATAGCCACTGCAAATAATCGATAATTAGTTGAAACGTCCTTTGCATGCTTGACTCCGTTCCGTAGCCATCTTTGGGATACTTTGACCACGAAAGCTTTTAATTCAGATGCATGATCCCATTTTTGCCTTTTTGGGATGGTGGTGTGGATTGAATGGGGGAGTTGAAGCTTGGCGCGTTTAGCATGATGCAGCTACCCAGGAGAGCCACGATAATTGAAAAAAGCTAACAGAGAGAAGACCTGTTTATGTCAACTAGGTTTTTGTGGGTTCAAAATAATTCTCTCACTTTTTCTGTCAAATCAAACATTCTCATTTCACTCAACATTACAGACAGTCCTAAAAAAATCTTCAGGCATATAAAATATGCATAATTCAATGGAAAGTTAGTCATGCCAGCAAGTAGAAGATGATGCAGTATGAGAAAAAGGTTTTAACATTAACACTCGAGTCAAGGGATCACGCATGGACATGGCGCAAGGGCGTGGTAACGATACTACAGAGTACGCAAAAATTTATATGCTAGGACAAACGTGAGCAATGCTTTCATGTTTGTCACAATTTGACAAGCCCCCTAATGAAAAACATTTGTTGGAGTAGGCAACAAGAGAGGCTGAACGAGGACGAGGTGGTTTATGAGGATAGGATCGAGCACCCTAAGGAGAGAACTGACACCACGACCACATTTACGATTACCATGATTACGAGATCATGAGTTGCACGTATTGGAAGAAGAGTCAAAGACTTGATGATTGCCAAGTTGTAGTAGCAACCATAGCCATAGCCATGTCACAAACTCAAGTGCTTTGTTGGTGTTGTTTCTTCCTAAACAGGAGATCATACAAGTCATCAAATGTGGTAGAGGTCGGAGATGCATAAAGTGATGAATCCCTATCCTCAAGACCTAAGTCATCCATAACATACTTAACTAAGTCAGAATTTGGAATCGGAAGTCAGCTGCAACAGAGAGTCAACACGGAGTTGGCTTCAATAAGATAATCAACCATTGTCTGCTGGTAGTCTCTAAAGAGTTTGCAACTTGTCACAAATAGACTGAAGATGAACTTTGAAGAGAGATTTAGTTGTATACAAGGAAGGGGCATGCTTCAGTAATGGTAGTGCATGGTAATACACAGACTGGACAATGGAAGGCGAAAATGTATTTGATCCAACTCAGGACCAAGCGATCAACTCTCAACCATAAGAGTAAGTTGGGTTGGTAGTACCGTCTAGAAAAAAGGGTGTGGAGGATGCCCATTGCCTAGCATCAGGGATTGTATGTTAGAACGCAAAGCACATCAAGGAGTGAAACTTCCAAGCACAATACTTGTCACACACGATAGGTGGAGAAGTAGCTGCCAATGTTAACAACAGCGCGGTGAGGGAAAGAACCAATTGAAGGAATTATCACCTGAGATGAAACAAGTGGTGGAGAAAATAACTGCATTTGAGGAAAGACTTGGGAAGTGGGACTGCTCATGGGTAGGAGAAGCCGGTGGTGGAAAAGGAAGCTGCTCATGGAGAGAGATAGGACGACAATAGGATCTGATTGATTATCGATGATGTCGTTGGGTAGGAAGAGGAGTTGAAACTGAGTATGTGTAAGACACAATAGCTTAGTGAATTTGAATCAGCCATGGTGATCACAAGGTGCGGTGTCACTTCTCAAAGTTTGGGGGGTGGCGAGTGTAACTTCTCAAATTTTGGGGTGGCGGTGTAACTTCTCAAAGTTTAGGGTGGCAATGAAATTTGATCGACGACAAGATGAAACTCGGATATGTGAACAAGTCAGCTTGCCAAAGAGACGGAGGAAAAGCAGAGCGCTTGGTTGGAATGGAAGCCAAGGAGGGTCACGATCGAAAAAGGCAGCTCACGTTTTGGAATGACAGAAGTGTCATGATCATAGAGAGAAGAGACGATCAGGCCAAAGGAGTTGACGCTGTGTGTTGAGGTTGAGCTCAAGGGGTGACTTTGGAAGAGTGCAACATTGAGGGTTGTTATTTGATGAGAAAGAAGCAACTTGAGAGACAAGGAGGAAATTGTCTTTTCCAAAGTTCAAGGGCATAGGATGAAATTGTCGGTCTGATCCCATGAAAAAATGTTAAAGATAAATGTCATATTGAATTGATAAATTTAACAATAAAACGTCCCAATATATAGAAAGTGTAGTCACATAGTTTAGAAAATAATCTTAAATATACACATAATAGTGAAATATATTTATAGAATCATAATAAATATATATATAATATTTCTGGGTTATTAATATCCTAGAATATACTAAATTAATACCACGATCCCATTTTTGGATGATAGTGAGGATTGAGTGGGCAAGTTGAAGCTTGTGTGTGTAGCATGATGAAGCTACCCAAGAGAGCCGTGGTAATTGAAAGGAAAATGTTATACCACAACCTCTTCTCACAAACTTCCTTTACAACCCCAACGTGTCAGCTTGTAATTGGTAAGTTTGTAATGGGTCTCACTTAAGCCCACTGATAAATTGTAGCTAACCAATTACGAGCTACACGTCAGAGTTGTGAGAGAAAGTTTGTAAGAAGAAGTTATAAGTATAATATTACTCTATTGAATAAAGCAAACATAGAGAAGACCTTTTATGTCAATTAGGTTGTCTGGGTTCAAAATATTCTCATTTTTATATATTCTCTCACTTTTTCTTCTTTTCTGTCAAACCAAACATTCTCATTTCACTCACCATTATAGTCGTAAAAAAATCTTCAGGCATATAAATATGCATAATTCAATGGAAAGTTAGTCATGCAAGCAAGAAGAAGATGATGTATATGAAAAAAGATTTTACATTAACACCCAAACCAGGTTAGTTCCTAATTTCTAACACATAAAAGTGTACAAGAATCTACTTTCAACAATAAAAGGAAGTAAAATGAACTAACTAGACTATCGATCCAATGATGATCAAATCCACTGGTCGATAGATTTATCAGAAAACAAGAAAATATTATTCAATGATTAAACTATCATCGGAAAAAGACATACTTTGGTCGTAGGCAGTCAAGTTTTAATTGACCACCATTGCCGGGCATGTTTGGCAAAACAGAAATATTGGAATGATCAGAACCTAATTCTTATCTAACCATGAAATTATTACTGGAAAATGCATGACTTCCATTTTAGCCCTAGTAAATGGTAAAACTTTGATTGGGCCAAGATCAGCCCATTGTTGTATAGATCGGAAACAAGGAACATTTTTGAATACTACCAATAATTATATAATTAATATATTTGAAAAGGGAAGGTCCCCACTTTAAATTATTTTTCGTTTTAAATAAATAACCTTAATTTAAATTACTAGAAATAGCATTATATTTCTAAATACACTTATACTGTTTTTTTTTTTTTTTTTTAACATTTAATCTTACATAAACCCTAACCTAAATTTTCATAACTTAATCATGAATTTTCATAATCATTAAAACCTTTGTTTTATTTAAATATTTGTTTGTTTGATATATATATATTAAATATGAAAAGTAATTACAAAACGAGATGAATCTGAATCTGAAGAAGAAAACTTAAGTTGAAATTAGGAAATTGTAGAAGAAAAAAGGTGTAAAATGAACTAATTAAGTTTGATTTGGGAAAGGGTATAAAAGAAAAACTACTGACTTTTTCGATTAACTTTGATACTTGCAAAATAAATATTCCCTGTGTTCACCGACCTTGGCCTCTGCAAGTATGTACGTACGTATTAGAAAATATATACATATATATGCCTAGGTTGACGTGTGATGAAGATAAAACATTTAAAGAAAATAAAGAAGGAAAAAAAATTACTCCACGAAAACTTTTAATTAAGATGCATGATCCCATTTTTGGGATGGTGGTGTGGATTGAATGGGGGAGTTGAAGCTTGGCGCGTTTAGCCTCATGAAGCTACCCAAGAGAGCCAGGATAATTGAAAACAGCAAACAGAGAGAAGACTTATTTATGACAACTAGGTTGTTGTGGGTTCAAAAAAATTCTCTATTTTTATATAATTCTCTCACTGCTTTCTTCATTTTCTGTTAGGAACCCGGTTCTAGGATGATTGGGGAGATATCCGAAAAGGGTGCATTAAGTAGAATTAGGCAATTAGAATATCTTGTAATTAGGGTATCTTTTAGAATAGGAATTATAATTACTCTATTATGTGATTGGAATAGGAATTAGAATCCTTTTGGGAGTCATTTGGAGTCAGTGTAAGGCTAAATAATAGCCTAAATCTAGATCGTGGTGAGGAATGAGGAATTTTGTTAATTAATCTCTTTGTCTCTTGTTCTTAGAGGTCTCTGTTCTTCATATAAACAGATCATATCTCAAACCCTATCATTGATGCTCTCATTCCTTATCCATGGTGGATGGAACACGTACTTTGGATGATCAAGGGACTAAATTTAAGTTTGCAGTAGCGACGTCTTTCAACCTATTCTGATTCATCTTGTCGCGATTTTTTGGTTCCAATTTGGCGAGATAGACATGTAAGGCGAAATAATTTTTCGATAACCATTGATGTGCCATCTAAACAGCGACTAATTTGTTCTTCGTTTCACATGGATGGACAACCTCTTTCCTGGTGTTGCTGGATGTCCATCCTCCAATGGACAAGTTCCACAGAATCAGTGGAGGGTGACCAAGAGTGACCAAGAGTGACCAAGGATGACAGTGTCTAAGCGACTGAAGCAAAGGAAGAATCAAGACCAGAACCAAAAATATCGAAAGCTAGACAACTGTGGATGGAACAGACAAGGTACGGAAGTCCAAAAGAGGCGTCGATGAAGTGGCAGTAGTAGCATAACTAGGAAATGTCGTCTCATGAAACGCCGTATGGAAAATGTAAACACGGTTAAAGGGTATATGGAGGCAACCATACCCACGATGTGACAAGTCGTACCCTAGGAAAATGCAGAGAGCAGAACGTGGGGCTAGTTTGTGTGCAACTATCAAAGTAAGCAATGGATAACAAGCTTTGTCAAAAGTCTGCAAGAAGCCATAGTTAGGAGGACGCCGAAAAATTGCTTCAAAGGGATACCGATTCTTGCGTAATGGTGTCGGTAACCTATTAATTAGGAAAACAACAGTAGAAAAGGTCTCCACCCAAAAGGGTGGTGGCAAGTTAGCTTGTAATAAAAGACAACGTCTTTTCTCCACTATGTCTCGATGTTTCCCCTCAACGACACCATTTTGGGTAAGGGTGTAAGAGCTTGGCAGTTGATGGGCAATACTGCCAGACTCAAGAACAAAACGAAATGACTTATTATAAAACTCACCACCACCATCAGAATGCATAAATTTAATGGGACACGAATGTAATTTTTCTACTAGTAGTTGACAATTTTGAATAATTACGGTAACGTTAGATTTCTTAAACATGGGAAATAACAAGCAAACCAACTGAAGTCATCTATAATGGATAGGTAATATTTAAAGGAGGACAAAGATGAGACAGGAGCAACACTCCAAACATAAAGATGAAGAAGCTCAAGGAAAGCCCAAGTGTTGTATGTTCACTTGGTTAAGGGAAGACAACAACCTTTACCAAGAGGACACATGGGACACACAGTAGAGAGATCTTGTAAACCGTGAATGGGATTAGACACGGAGGTAAGTATAGTAGTCTTGAGCACAACGGAGAAAGGGTGTCCGAGTTGACGATTCCAAACATCAGATGACACACAAATAGAGGAAATATTAGTGAGAAGTAAAGACATTAGCTGATAAAGTCCATTATTGTTGCGACCAGAGAAAAGAATTCAACCCATCTGTTTTGACTTAATCACAAGACCAAATGAGTCAAGAAGACAAATCGAATCAGTATTTAATGTAAATTTATGAATGGGCAAAAAATTTTTACGTAGTGAAAGAACACACAAAACATCAGATAAAATAATACGAGAATCAAGGGATTCTAATAGACACACATAACCCTTATAAGTAATAGATAGAGACTAAACATTCCTAACAACAATGGAAGATGTACCATTATGAGGCTGAGAAGAGGACATAGCAGCAATAATAGGTGTCAAGTGGTGTCTGGCTTCAGAATCAAGAACCCAATTGGAGTCAAAGGGATCACGCATGGACATGGCGGCAAAGGGCGTGGTAACGATATCTATTACTCAAGTGCTTTTGTTGGTGTTGTTATTCCTCAAGCAGGAGATCATACAAGTCATCAAATGTGGTAGAGGGTCGGAGATGCATAAAGGTGATGAATCCCTAATACTCAAGACCTAAGTCATCCATAACATACTTAACTAAGTCAGAATTTGGAATCGGAAGTCAGCTGCAACAAGAGAGTCAGACACGGAGTTGGCTTCAATAAGATAATCAACCATTGTCTGATCGGTAGTCTTCTGAAGAGTTTGCAACTTGTCACAAATAGACTGAAGATGAACTTTGAAGAGCAGATTTAGTTGTATACCAAGGAAGAGGCATGCTTCAGTAATGGTAGTGCATGGTAATAACAAAGACTGGACAATGGAAGGCGAAACAATGTATTTGATCCAACTCAGGACCAAGCGATCAACTCTCAACCAATAAGAGTAAGTTGGGTTGGTAGTACCGTCTAGAAGAAAAGGTGTTGGAGGATGCCCATTGCCTATGATCAGGGATTGTAGGTTATGAACGGCAAAGACATCAAGGAGTTGAAACTTCCAAGCACAATACTTGTCACACACGATACGGGTGGAGAAGTAGCTGCCAATGTTAATAGAGGAGGGCAGAGATGGCAGAGATGACAAAGGCGGTGAGGGAAGAGAACCAATTGTAGAAGGAATTATCACCTGAGATGAAACAAGTGGTGGTAGAAAGTAATAACTGGCATTTGAGGAAAGACTTTAGGGAAGTGGGACTGCATCATGGGTGAGGAGAAGCCCGGTGGTGGGAAAAGGAAGCTGCTCATGGAGAGAGATGAGGACGACAATAGGATTAGCGGTTGGATTATCGATGATGTCGTTTGGGTAGGAAGGAGGACGTTGAAACTGGTAAGTGTAGTAGACACAATAGCTGTAGGTGAATTTGAATCAGCCATGGGTGATCACAAGGGTGCGGGTGTCACTTCTCAAAGTTTGGGGGGTGGCGAGTGTAACTTCTCAAATTTTGGGGGTGGCGGGTGTAACTTCTCAAAGTTTTAGGGTGGCAATGAAAAATTTGATTGACGACAAGATGAAACTCGGATGATGGTGAAACAAGTCAGCTTGCCAAGAGACGGAGGAAAAGCAGTGAGTGGCTTGGTTGGAATGGAAGCCAAGGAAGGTCGCGATCGAAAAAAGACAGCTCACGTTTTGGAATGACAGGAAGTGTCATGATCAATAGGAAGAGAAGAGACGACTCAGGCCAAGAGGAGTTGACGCTTGCTGTGTTAGAGGTTGGAGGCTCAAAGGGGTGACTTTGGAAGAGTGCAACATTGAGGGGTGGTAGTTGATAGGAGAAAAGGAAGCAACTTGAGAGACAAGGAGGAAATTGTCAGTTTCCAAAGTTCAAGGGCATAGGATGAAATTGTCGGTCTGATCCCATGAAAAAAATGTTAAAGATAAATGGCATATTGAATTGAATGAAATGTTACAATAAAACGTCCCAATATATAGGAAAGTGTAGTCACATAGTTTAGAAAAATATAATCTTAAATATACACATAATAGTGAAATATATATTATAGAATCATATAATATATATATTATAATATATTCTGGGATTATATAATAAATCCTAGAATATACTAAATTAATACCACGATCCCATTTTTGGGATGATAGTGAGGATTGAGTGGGCAAGTTGAAGCTTGGTGTGTTTAGCAATGATGAAGCTACCCAAGAGAGCCGTGGTAATTGAAAGGAAAATATTATACCCACAACCTCTTCTCACAAACTTCCTCTTACAACCCCAACGTGGCAGCTTGTAATTGGTAAGCTTGTAATGGGTCTCACTTAAGTCTCAACTGATAAATTGTAACTAACCAATTACGAGCTGTCACGTCAGGGTTGTGAGAGAAAGTTTGTGAGAAGAAGTTATAGGTGTAATATTACTCTTATTGAATAAAGCAAACATAGAGAAGACCTATTTATGTCAATTAGGTTGTTCTGGGTTCAAAATAATTCTCTATTTTTATATAATTCTCTCACTTTTTCTTCTTTTTCTGTCAAACCAAACATTCTCATTTCACTCACCATTATAGTCGTAAAAAAATCTTCAGGCATATAAAATATGCATAATTCAATGGAAAGTTAGTCATGCAAGCAAGAAGAAGATGATGTAGTATAAGAAAAAGATTTTAACATTAACACCCAAACCAGGTTAGTTCCTAATTTCTAACACATAAAAGTGTACAAGAATCTACTTTCTAACAATAAAAGGAAGTAAAATGAACTAACTAGACTCATCAGATCCATAATGATGATCAAATCCACTGGTCGATAGATTTATCAGAAAACAAGAAAATATTTATTCAATGATTAAAACTATCATCGGAAAAAGATACATACTTTGGTCGTAGGCAGTCAAAGTTTTAATTGACCACCATTGCCGGGCATGTTTGGCAACAACAGAAATATTGGAATGATCAGAACCTAATTCTTTATCTAACCATGAAATTATTACTGGAAAATGCATGACTTCCATTTTAGCCCTAGTAAATTGGTAAAACTTTGATTGGGCCAAGATCAGCCCATTGTTGTATAGATCGGAAACTAGGGAACATTTTTGAATACCAATAATTATAATAATTAATAATTATTTGAAAAGGGAAGCGTCCCCACTTTTAAATTATTTTTCGTTTTAATAAAATTAACCTTAATTTAAATTACTAGAAATAGCATTATAATTTCTAAATACACTTATACTGTATTTTTTTTTTTTTTTTAACATTTAATCTTACATAAACCCTAACCTAAATTTTCATAACTTAATCATGAATTTTCATAATCATTAAAACCTTTTGTTTTATTTTAAATATTTGTTTGTTTGATAAATATATAATATTAACATTATGAAAAAAGTAAGTACAAAACGAGATGAATCTGAATCTGAAGAAGAAAACTTAAGTTGAAATTAGGAAATTGTAGAAGGAAAAAAAGGTGTAAAGAAATGAACTAATTAAGTTTGATTTGGGAAAAGGGTATAAAAAGAAAAACCTAATTAAGTTTGAAATTGAGAAAAATAAAACTAATTAAGCTTAGAAGGTTATTTTTTGTATTAAATAGGATTTAAGAGATTTTATTTTAATTATAGAAAAGGGATACTTAATTAAGGGATGTGAAGATCAATTAGATGGAGGCTAAAAATCACTTCCCATTTTAAAATTAAATTAGTGTGAATGTGGGTTATCTGAACCCACTCGATACCCAATATAAACCCAATGGGTTTACCAAATCTAACAATGGAAGGGGTAAACCCAACCCAAATAAATCCAACAGGTTTTGTTGTCATCGCTGTAAGTAGATGGGATCTTGCTCAATCCAAGTGCTGCACATTCAACACAATCGATACCCCAATAATGCTACATTTAATTTAACTAATATATGATTGATCTATTAGCTGCAGAATTAACAGAACGATGGTGCTTGCATGATGTCTCAAATTGTTGATAGTTGAGGGGGTTTGGTTTTGGATTTGAGATATTGTCATAAAAAATGTGCTTAATTCAATGAAAAGCTAGTCATAATAATGAAAGAAGATGATCCAGTATGAGAAAAAAGATTTTAACACTCACACCAACTTAATTTATAATTTCCAAATTATAAGAAGAGTACATTCAGTATCAGCATAATTTCTCACCAAACAAAAACAAATGATAAAAGTACAAGAACAATAACATGGGAAATTAAAAATGAACTAAGTAGATTTATCAATCAGATTCCATGATGAGGAATATTAAATCTACCAGCTATCTAGCCCACCACTATGGTTGACTGGACACACACGATAATTGTTTCTTCTGTAACATTAGATATTAATCAAAGAAAAACAGTTAGGAGGATGATGAGTTGGTGTTCTTTTGGGTAGTTGTTGATGCAGTAGCGTCGAGTGCAGGATTGGTTATTGGAGGGTTTCCAGTGTCGGTTGTCGGTGAATCATTGGTTTTTGGAGGACTTCCCTCGTCGATCGCATCGCCAAAGTTAGCAGCTGCTAGGGGTGCTATGGTGGCAACATTCGAGATGTTACCCTTGCTTATATTGTCTTCTTCTTCTGCAACATTCAATTCAATATTAGCATTGATACTCTTGACCATTGGTGTGCTGTGAGGGTTTTCTACATTGATTTGTGGATCATTTCTCCCTTTTTGGATGACAAGAAAATATTATGCATAGGAAATTCGTTTCTATCATTCTGATAAAATATATATGCCAAAAGAAATAACTATATATTAAAAACTTGATGAGAAAATTCAAGATACGGGGTTATATGGGCTCCAAAATTAATGGACACAGAGAGACGCATGTTAATTTCTTAGCTTGAAACTAACTACTGAAAATCTACCAATTATTTTGAGCGTTGAGGAAATTAAATAAAGAAGTTATAGCTCCTTTTAAATTGCTCAATAAATCTTGAGTAGGGGTGTTCAAAAGAACCGGTTGGAACCGGAACCGACGGGTACCCTGGTTTGGTTCTGGTTCCTATCCAGAACCAATCGTCAATGGGTAGGTTCCGGTTCCAAATTTTTGGAACCGGAACCAGGAACCAAGAACCAAAACTAATATAAAATTAAATTAAATATTAGGGGGTTAATAAAAACTTTTGTAGAAAAAGTAATGTGAATATATTTATATTTATATTTCATAACATTTAAAGTAAGTTGGTTTAACTTTTGAGAATCTATTTTTACAAAGTAATGGAGTTTGTAATTTTGAATTTATAATTTGTAATTTTATTTTTGTTAACAAGTGTCAGGTGGGGGGGGTATTTGTAAGTTTTTAAGGGATTTTTTGCTATTTTAAAAACTTTTGGGGGGTCATGAATTTTACAGGGTACCCAGAATCGGAACCGGAACCATTGTTACAGGTTCTGGTTCTAGTTACCTAGGAACCGGAACCGTCGGTTCCGGTTCTGGTTCCAAATTTCAAGGAACCGTTGTTTCCGGTTCCTTCAAAAAGTGCAGGGTACCCGGAACCGAACACCCATAAATTCTTGAGTAATTAAAGAGGAGAGTTTGATGGGTTTCAAATTGAGCAAAAAGCATAGAGTATTTATACGCAGGTAATTTTAAATGCTCAAAGTTAGATTAAAATTTTCATGATTAATTCCTCTACTTATTACTTAATTAGTTAACATTGCATGCTTTACGCGGTTGTCAATTCATTATTTGGCTATATATAGTAGGTCCTAAATTTGTTCAAATTTTACGTTTTTCACTAGAGACTGATAGCAACTGTAACCTTGCCAGGTGTGAAAGAACAACTTAATTAATATGTATAGTTCATCTATAATTAAGTAGACCTCTATTATATTGACTACAATATTCTTTGGCTTAAGTCTCCCAGGTTATTTTAAATGGTCAAAGTCAGATTGGAGTGTTCATTATTCACACTAGAGACTATGATAGCCACTGCAAACAATCGATAATTAGTTGAAACGTCCTTTGCATGCTTGACTCCGTTCCGTAGCCATCTTTGGGATACTTTGACCACGAAAGCTTTTAATTCAGATGCATGATCCCATTTTTGCCTTTTTGGGATGGTGGTGTGGATTGAATGGGGGAGTTGAAGCTTGGCGCGTTTAGCATGAGAGCTACCCAGGAGAGCCACGATAATTGAAAAAAGCTAACAGAGAGAAGACCTGTTTATGCAACTAGGTTTTTGTGGGTTCAAAATAATTCTCTCACTTTCTGTCAAATCAAACATTCTCATTCACTCAACATTACAGACAGTCCTAAAAAAATCTTCAGGCATATAAAATGCATAATTCATGGAAAGTTAGTCATGCCAGCAAGTAGAAGATGATGCAGTATGAGAAAAAGGTTTAACATTAACACTCGAACTAGCTTAATTCATAATTTCCAACATAAAAAGAGTACAAGATGTGGAATTTTGAGATTGAAAGTGTTTGAAGCTTAAAGTGAAGATCTGAGAAGAAAAAGACTTTCTCTATTGATAAAGATACACGAAAAACGCAGCAGACTTCTCTTTAAATACGACGAGTTTCAGCTCAACTTTACTAAAAACAGAGAGAAAAGAAACTGGTCAAAAACGACACAGTTTTTGTTAACACTAAACTGTAAAAAACGTCAGCGTTTCTGGTTGCCACTTAACTGCAGAACGGCAGCGTTTTGATCATGTTTTTATCTTGCTACAGCCCTCCTCAAGCTGAACTACTTCGTAGCTTCAGCTTGCCAATTCAACATGCAGCTAACATTCTGCTCAGGACAAAAAACTTGAAGCTCAAATTCCACTGCTTATAAATTCTGCTTGTAAATCCTGCAGATATTCTCAAGTTTGCTTCAACATAAACTTCAGAGTAACAACTTCAGAGTAGAAACTGATTTTCAGAGTAGAGACTGATAATTCTGCTTATAAAACCTGCAGATATTCTCCAGTTTGCTGCAACATAAGTTTGCTGCAATATAACTTCAGAGTAACAATTTCACAGTTTTAAATTCTGCTTATAAAATCTGCAGATATTCTCAAGTTTGCTGCAATATAACTTCAGAGTACATTTCACAGTTTTAAAATTCTGCTATAAAATCTGCAGATATTCTCAAGTTTGCTGCAACATAACTTCAGAGTAACAACTTCAGAGTAGAAACTGATTTTCAGAGTACAGACTGATCACCAAATGCCAATGCCACATACCAATGCCAACAACTTCAGAGCAAAGCATTTAGAACAACAACCTTTAGAACCAAAAAAACAACACTTCACCAAAAACAACAACCTTCAGAACCAAAAAACAAAACAATTTCACCAAAAACAACAACTTCAGAGTAACAATTTCACTGCTTAACTTTCACCAAAAACAACAACTTCAAAGTAACATTTCACTGTTTAACTTCACTGCTTTACTGTCTTTGCTATCAACAGCAATTTCACCAAAACAAACAATTTCACCAAAAAAAAAAACACTTCAGAGTAACAATTTCACTGCTTAACTTCCACCAAAAACAACAACTTCAGAGTACAATTTCACTGTTTAACTTCACTGCTTTACTGTCTTTGCTATCAACAGCAACTTCAGAGTAAAATTTTACTGCTTAACTTCACTGCTTCACTACAGCAAAAACTAACCAACTTGCCATAATGCATCAATCACTACTGTCATCCATCAGACTTAACCGTTGCTTCATTACTTTACTGCCTTTGCAACCAATAGCTGCAACACAATAACTAACCAATCTTCCAAAAGCCAAAATATCACACAATTATCAACACTCAATGCATACTGCCTTTGCAACCATAGCTGCAACACAATAACTAACCAATCTTCCAAATGCCAACATATCACAACAATTAATCAACACAACATGCTGCCAACATTACAAACATACAGCCAACATAAACAGCTCACTATTTACACATTTTACTGTAGCAGATTCAGTCACTACTGCCAACATTTTACTGCAGCATATTCAGTCACTACTCACTACTGCCAACTTTTTACTACAGCAGATTCAGTCACTATTGCCATCATTTCAACATTTTACTTACTGCAGCAGATTCAGTTAGATTTACAAGTCAGCTTTGCTTTTAATTCTTCAAAATGAGCAGCAGGAAGAGGCTTAGTGAGTATGTCAACAATTTGCAACTTAGAAGGTACATATGAACAGCAACCTTATTAGCCAATAATTGTTCATGAATATAATGAGTGTCAATTTCTATATGTTTGGTACGAGCATGAAAAACTAGATTTGAGGCCAAGGCTCCAGCACTCACATTGTCACACCATATAACTGGAGTTTTGTTGAAAGCCAGTCCTAATTCAGTAAACACCTATTCACCAAGCAATTTTAGTGGTTGTGTGTGCAAGTGCCCTATACTCAGCTTCAGTAGAGGAAAGAGCCACTACTTTTTGTTTTCTAGCTCCATTGGATTAAGTTGGACCTAGGAACACACAATACCCACTGGTTGACCTCCTATCTTCTATATTCTCACTTCCCCATCAGCATCAGCATAACACTCAATTTGAAGAGAGACAGCAGGAGTGATTTTCAGCCCATGATCTTTAGTACCCTGAATATATCGCAGACTCTTTTACAACTTGCCAATGAAGGGTGGTAGGAGCTTGTAAGAATTGACTTAACTTGTTAACTGTAAAGCTCAAATCTGGTCTAGTTAAAGTCAATACTGTATGCTCCTACAGTACTTCTAAACAGGTTGGGATTAGAGAACAGATCACTGTCTCCTGAAAAAAGTCTTGCACTAGTAGCCATAGGAGTAGCACATGCATTATTCTAACATATTTGTCTTGGCAAGTAAATCATTAGCATATTGGACTGTTTTAAATGTAAACCAGTGGCTGTCCTTGTTGCTTCCAGTCCTAAAAATAATGAATTGAGCCAAGTGTTTTGAGTGCAAATTGGTCATTAAGCTCCGCACTAACTATTTTATGTAGGACAAATCTGAACCAGTTAACAATATGCCATCAACATAAACCAAAATGTAGGTAACTTGACCATTTTGATGCAGGATGAACAGGCTCGAATCTGATATAGAATTAACAAAGCCTTTTGTAGAAGAGCTTGTTTAAGCTTGTCAAACCAGGCCCTTGGAGCCTGATTAAGTCCTAAGGGTTTTGTTTAACTTGCAAACTGAAGTGGGTGTGGCAGTATCTTCAAAACCAACACGTTGATCATGTAAACCACTTCATTTAGTGTGCCATTGAGAAAGCATTGTTTACATCCACTTGCTGGATATCCCAATTGTTTGTCATGCCAAGGTAAGAATAATCCGTATTGTGGAAGGCTTGATTACTGGACTAAAGGTTCAAAATAGTCAAGGCCAGGGTTTTGTTGAAGCCTTTGGCTACAAGCCTTGCTTTTTACTTTGCAATGACCCATCAACATTGAACGTTCCTAAAGACCCACTTATTCCCTACAACTTCATTTCCGAAGAAAAAGGGACAAGAGACCAGGTTTGGTTGCAAGTAGAGCATCATACTCTGCTTGCATAGCTGACTTCCACTCATGACTATAAGGCTTCTTGGACAGTTCTGGGTTCAGGTATTATGGAGGCAGCATCTAGTAATGCTGTTTTGGGAAAAACGTAGCAGATTTGCTTCTTGTAACATAGGATGAGTGTTTATGGGCACCTCTGAAGAGCTTGGAATGGCAGCAAACTTGGACAGGTTCAGATCAATTGCAATGGAACATGATGGTTCAGTTTTTCTGTGAGAATTGTGTATGAGTGATTCTTTTTTTCTTTGAGAATTGTGTATGACTGATTCGGTTTTTGAGAACTATATAAGGCTGAATCAATGTTGTGAAAGTTGTGTGGAGTTGTTGAATGATTAGGAAGTTGTGAAGATGTTAAGTCTATGTGATAGTACCAGGCAGTGTTTTGATGGTGTAGATGCACTGGATGATGATATAGGTACAGGCAGTGTATTTATGGTAGAGAAGTACTAGATGATGGTATAGGCAGTGTATTTTGATGGTGGAGATGCACTGGGATGGAGATTGATGAATGATAGGAATAATAGAGAGAAGAGTAAATCCTTACCACTTGTTAGAGGAGAATCATTTGAAGGACGGGCTACTCCAGAGAACCAGAGCTAGCTGAGCTGTAGGATTATGGATGGAAATGAAAGGGAAAATATAGATGTAGGGGAAGGGAATTCAGATGAAGCGGGCTGAACAATTTTACAGTGGTGGAACCAGAAGAAAAAGGGAACTCATCTTCATTAAACCTAACACTAGGAGTAATAAAGATTCGACCATGAGCTAAGACATTGTAACCCTTATGCATCAAACTGTATCCAACAAAAACACACTTACTTGAATGGAACTAAACTTAAACCCTAGGAAAACAAGCACAACCAAAGACCTTCAAGGTATCATACACAGGAGGAAATTTAAACAATAGTTGATAAGGAATGTATGTTGCAGTACATCAGTAGGCATCTTATTTATTAGTAGACTGCAGTCTCAAAAAAAAGCCACCAGAAATTAAAGGCATAGATGCATGGGCTAATAGTGTCAAACCTGTTTCTACAACATGCCTATGCTTTCTTTCACTTCTCCATTTTGTTGATGTACATAAGCACAAGATATCTAAACTGAATGCCTCACTAGTTACAGCAAATCCCTTATACTCACCTCCTTGATCAGATTGAATGCACTTAAGCTTATAACCAAACTGTCTTTCGGCTAAATGATGAATTTGATAAATGACTAACTTCAGCCTTAGTTCTAAGGGGAAATAGCCAAGTAAACCTACTAAAATCGTCTAAGAATTGCACATAGTATCTAAAACCTTCAGTTGAGGCAATAGGTGCAGGACCCCATATGTCACTATGGATGAGTTCAAGAGGAAAGTTAGCTCTAGAATGTGATTTGGGAAAGCTAGTGTGATGCATCTTTCCTAATTGACAAGCATCACAGAACTCAACAGATGTAATTTTCCTGATTGAAAATTAGTTGACGAAGTATTTGATTGTAAACTTTACTTGAGGGTGACCTAGTCTTTGATGCCAAATCAATGAATTAATACTAGTGTTTGTAGTAACAAGGGCTTCAGCATGAGGAGATGAGCTGTCTAAGACACTTGACTATATTTTGTGGAGTATAGGAGCAGAATTAGCAAATCAGCATTAGAAAACACAGCATCAGAGACACAGCATCAGACAGATCATTCAAATGATATGTTTTATCAGATAAATCATGTTGCTGACATTCATTAGACCTATCAATCTTGGAATTTTCAACAGGTACTGAGAGATTGAAACTGAAAGTGGAGTTGTATTTTTATGCAGAAGATTTAACACCAACAATGTCATTGCTATATATGGTATTGTCATCAAACATTACAGATTTTGACTTCCTAACACTGTTGACCCTAAAGATTCTTCTACTGAATGCTGAATCTGTTTAGCCAGCACAATTAACATAAGGTAAATTTGGAGTTCGACTTGGGAGGTAAGTGAGGGTCGAATAGACATACATAAGGTAGCATTAGTCGATATAGCCCTTCTTTAAGATCTCCTTGGAGTAGCACAGTCCTGGAAATTTGTCCTTCACACACAGCAATTAGAATTAAACTCAACAACCACATTATTATCCTTAGTGATTTTGAAATGCTTAGTAAGTTCTTGGTGATTTTAGGCACACACACGGATATTTTAAGGTACAAACATTTGCTGTAATACACTAGGTAATGAAGAAAAACCATGTGAGAAATGTTTAAGAACTCACCATTTCCCACTTGCAATTGATCTGACCTTCGTATGGTTTGCTGGTATTCAACTGAGCTGGATCAGAGGCAATGTGGTCTGTTGCACCTGAATCCATGTACCAGATGGGATCAATAGGTGTTGCTGAGTTTGCAAGGGAATTGACATATTGGGCAGTGTTGTGGAGCACATTTGATACATTTGTGGAGGCATATTTGGGTACTGTTGTGTAGGTAAAGCAGGAACCTGTTGGGACTGCACAGCAAAGTGTGCTTGTGACTTGTGATCCAAACATCATCTGTTGACTTGGGAGACCAACAGGACCAGTTGATATCTGCTGAATTGGAAGACCAATAGGACCAGAGTATCCAAAGTTTCCATAAGAGCCAGAGTTAAATTGTCCAACTGTCAGAGTGTCCTGAATTTCCATAGGAACCAAGATTAAACTGTGAAGATGCATATTGAATAGAACTTGCCTTGCAGAATGGGAATTTCCAGTTTGATAGTGCCCATTGCTAAACTGTGACTGAGACGGAAACATTCCTGACTAAATCCTCCAGAATAGGCTGAGTTCAATCTGTGGTAACATGGATCGTAGTATGTCCTGGTTTATACACACTTGACAAATAGGTCTACCTCTATTGTTGAACCTACCTCACCTCTACCAAAATTATTAATAGCAGGTCTGTAAGCATTCCAGAACATATCAGTTTGGCCACTAGGCTGCTGTGTTGAAGCATTTTGAATTGAATTGAGAAACTGAGTTTACAGGAACAGGATAAGTGGAGTGTGGTTTTTGACTCTGTAAACTATGAAAAGCATTCAATGTAGAGCCATTAAACATTGGAACATTCTCTGTTTCACAGCTGATGTAACTGATTTCCAGTTGCTGCAGTAGCTAAGTTAGCTGAGCTGTTTGAGAAGTCCAAAGTATTAAATTTTTCCAGCCTATTTCATATTTTTGTAGCAAAAACTTTGCTTCTTGCAGAGAGACAGAATCCACTTTAGACTCAATTCGTGAGGTTAAATTCACAACAGCAGCATCATACTTAGGGCCAAGACCATCTAAGACATATTGAAAAGATCCTCATCTGATTGGACTGTCCACTAGCAGATAACTGTCCGCAATCTCCTTCATTTTCTTGAAGTAACTATAATGCTTAGTCCTTCTTATGAGTAGTTTGCACAAGTTCTTTATGCAAAGCTCTAGCCTTAGAATCTATTTCAAATCTTCTCTAGTACAAACCCTATTCACTTGATAACGACACTTAGAGACATGACCAAACATACTTTCTGAAATTGAAGCTAACAGCCAGCTAACCAAGATTATCAGTATGTTTCCAAGCATATAAGCTGGATTAACTTCTCCGTAACTACATTTTCCTTGTCTATAGTTTCACCAACAGTTCCAGCATTATCTTTCTTAACACAAATAAGCGGTGGAGGACAAGGAACAGTACCTATCAGTGATCTCCCATGCATGAGCACCCACGGCAAACAGAACTTGTGATCTCCAGAATCGGTGTAGTTGTCGATGGTGAGCTTAGGTTTATTACTTGTAAATTGGATGAGAACACGGTCGAAGCAAGTTCTGGAATTGTTGAAGTTATTCAGCATCTTGTCGGTGTTAATGTTAGGAGGATCGTTTCAGCCATTGACGTTTGTCAAGGCTCTGATACCATGTGGAATTTTGAGATTGAAGTTGTTTGAAGCTTAAAGTGAAGATCTGAGAAGAAAAAGACTTTCTCTATTGATTAAAGATACACGAAAAACGCAGCAAACTTCTCTTTAATATACAAAAGTTTCACTCAACTTTACTAAAAAAAGAAGAAAAGAAACTGGTCAAAAACGACACAGTTTTGTTTAACACTTAACGTAAAAACATCAGCGTTTCTGGTTGCCACTTAAACTGCAGAACGGCAGTGTTTGATCATGTTTTTATCTTGCTAACACAAGAATCAACTTTCTAACAATAAAACAAAAAAACGAAGAAAATGGGAAACTTTAAAATGAACTAACGACTTATCACACTACATATTCAATAGATTGCCCGAGCCGGCAGTACGTAGTATATACTGTTGGTGAAAGAATCTACTTAATGTTGAAGTTCGACAACTCCAACATTCTCGCACTTGGCGAATATCACCACATGAAGGCCTACCTCATCAACACACCATGTAAACTTGCTAAGCTCACAGCCTTGGTAAAAATCTACAGCATTAACAATGTGTCAACGTTCTCTAACAATACCAATTTTTCCTCCACCTTTTGCCTGATGAATGGTATTGATGTCAATGTGTTTTGATCGCGAATGAAAGGCAGGATCTGGCTAAGTAAATGGCCCCTGATTGTCACACCCAATCTTCACACGCATCAAACTTGAAACCAAGCTCTAAACTCAATCTCGAAGCCACATAGCTTCCTTGCCAGCATGGTCAATGCCATGTATTCTGCCTCAGTCGATGACAAAGCCACGGTACTTTGCCTTTTACTCACAAACAAACAACAGCACCAATAAAGAGAATACATACCTACTTGTGGAACACCTACTATCGAGATCACCTCCCCAATCAGCATCCACAAAACCTATCACATCTAGCTCATCCCCAGTCACCATGCCTCCATACATAATGATAAATTCGAGGTCCCACGAGATATCTAAGAACCCTCTTTCAGCACTCCAATGCTCTTTACCAGGATTTGACATAAAGCGACTCAAAATTCCCACTGCTTGTGCAATATCGGGTCGCGTGCACACCTAGCATACATCAAACTACCTACAACACTCGCATACGGCACATGTGTCTTTCTTCAGCATCTTCCTCAGACTTAGGACACTGATCAATAGACAATTTCACTCCAAAGTCTGGAGTCTTCACAGGTTTGCAGTCTACCATGTTAAATTTCTTCAACACCTCCTCGATGTACTTTCTCTGCCCTAACCACAATTTACAACTCTGACAATCTCTAATAATTTGCATACCCAAAATAAAATTTGCAGCCCCAAGATCTTCATGTCAAATTGTCAGCCAACAAACCCTTCACGAATTTATCAACTCCTTGCTATTCCCTATCAGCAACATCATCTACATATAAGGTTAAAATAACAAAGACATTTTCTAACTTTTTTACATACACACAGTGATCCACTTGCTGCGGCTAAAACCATGCTGAAGAACATAGGAGTCGAACTTTTGGTACCACATCCTTGGTGATTGTTATAGCCCATACAAAGACTTTCTCAACCTACCACCAAGTCTTCCTTCCTTTACATACAAACCCCTCAGTTGCCTCATGTAATTTCCTCCTCTAAATCTCCATGTAAGAATGCCGTCTTTACATCAAGTTGCTCAATTTGAAGATCAACCCACAGCAAAGATAGAACATACCTGATTGATGTTAACTTGGCTACAGGAGAAAATCTCACCATAATCAACACCCTCAATCTCGCGAGAATCCCTTTGCAACGAGTCTCACCTTATACTTTGCAATTGTCCCATCTGCCTGCAAATTTTCTTTGAACACCCACTTGCAACCAATTGCCTTTCTACCTTAGGCAATTTACATAGGATCCATGTACTATTCTTGTCCAGTGACTGCATCTCATCATTCATCGCAACCTCCACAGATTTGTATCTTCCATGGCTCTTGTTTCATTACATTCCTAGGTTCATCACCAATCACATTCAAAGCATTAATCCACTCAGGCACTTAGAGAGAACGAACTGGTGCCTTTCTAACTCTTGTAGATCTCCTCAAAGTTGATGGCACCACAACTCATCATCATAATCATCCTCTGAATCATCCATAGAACCCTCATCAGCCACACTATCAAGTTTATCTTCATGGTCAATTCTGTAGACTCTAAATTTTCAGTCTCTGCAGCAAATATTAGGAGTCATCTCCTCATCTTACTCTACTATAGTCACATCAAACTGAATTTTCTTTGACTGCTCAAGATCTTCAGGAGTTCCACATGTTGTTTTACCTCTCTAAAGATTACATCTCTGCTGTAGATAATTCTTCTACTCACAGGATTCCACAACTTGTATCCCTTGATGCATCATTGAACCCCACAACTGCACTTCTCAGATTTACTGTCAGCTTGCTTCTCTTCTCCTTTGGCACATGCACATACTCAAACCACCAAAACTCGAATAAAAGACAGTTAGGTTTCTTACCATACAAAGCTTCATATGGCGTCATGTCTTTAACAGAAGAAGTAGGAGATCGATTCTTCAAATAACAAGCCATTGCGGTAGCTTCAACCCAAATTCAGACCTCAAATCTGTCGTATTCACCATACATCTAGCCTTCTCTAACAGTGACCGATTGAGGCTTCAGCCACTCCTTTTGCTAAGGCATGTAAGGTGTAGTTTTGCCTTGCAATTCCGGGGCACACAAAATTGCTCAAACTTATTAGAGCAAAACTCACCGCCATTATCAGTTCACAAAGCTTTAATCTTCCTGTCAAACTGATTCTCAACTAAGGCTTTAAATTCCCGAAATTTATCAAAAGCCTCAAACTTGCTGCGCATGAAATAAACCCAACAGTATCTAGAAAAATCATCAATGAAAGATACATAATACCTGGATTTACCAACAGATTCCACTGGAATGGGCCCAAAAATGTTACTGTTAATTAACTCCAGTGTTTTTGTTGCTCTCGTGCCTGTCGATTGAAAAGTAACCCGATTCTACTTGCCTTGTAAACATTCCTCACAAAACCCAAAACTCATGGAACAGTTAGGAATACCTTCAGCCATATTCTAAGTCACCAAAGTAGACAAAGCCGTCTCTCCAATGTGCCCCATTCGCTGATGCAACAATGTTGCAGACTCAATTTCTTTTTCAGCCTCCTTTTCCGAAACATAACCACCCAAAGAGGAATTTCTTACAACTGATGCTTACAGCCTTTATTGTGTACCATGTCGAACTCCTCGTGCAATAACCATAGATCCCCGAGTCATCTTACGGGATGTTCTGTCACAATTGAATACTATACCTGCGTCAACCATTGTTCCAATAGAGAGCAGATTTCTACTCATACCAGGGATGTGCACCACTTCAGGGAGCGTCCTCACTGAACCATCATGCAACCTCAGCTTGATTTTCCCGCGGCCAATAATCTTCACAGTAGTATCATCTCCTAACAGAACGTTTCCTCCATTGTATGTCTCATACTCACAAAACCATTCCTTGTGAGGTGTCATACGGAATGACGCACCAGTATCAACATACCAGACTGATTGGTCTGATCCAGCCATACATGCAGCAGCCACATATCACCATTTGATTCCCGTTTGTACGAAGTTTCAGCTTCTTTTCCCTTCACCAGTTTGTTTCTGCAGTCTTTCTTAAAATGTCCAAATTCCTGACATCTCCAGCATTTAATCTTACTTTTATCCTTGCTCTTAGATCTACCTCGCAACTTTCTCCTGTCGCCAGACTTATTAGAATTCCATCAAGGTTTAGTCCCTTAGCAATTAAAGCATCCCTAGACGAAGCCTCTGAACCTCTTCGCCGCATATCCTTGCCAACAATGTAGAACATACAGATTCCCACGACATCTGTGTCAATCCTCCACCACCAATCGCAACAATCAGATTTTCCCACGTAGAGGTAGAAAAGCAACCCGCCCGGCCCTGCCTAGCCCGGTCCGACCCGACCCAGCCTGCGACGAGTTGCTGTTAATGGCAGGTTGGTTCTGACCTGACCGGTGACATTGGCGGGCCGGGTTAGGCCTGCCAATATTAAGGAATTGGCTGGCCCAACCCAGACCGCCAACCCTAACTCGCCAGGTTAGGCGCGGGTTGGGCCGGGTTAACCCGCTTTTTGAATTTTTTTTTTTTTAAATTTTTTTTTGTTTTATTTTGTTTAAGTTTAAATGTTTAATTAACTTTTCAAATGAATAATTAACAATTTATAAATGTAATTGTTTTTTGTTAATTGTTAATTTCTTTTCAAATATCAATAATTAAATTAATTAATTTTTTTTTTTTTTGGTAACATTCCAAATATTAATTCAATTTTAATACATTAAAATTGTAATATAAGAATAATTAAATTTATTCATTTATTAAAAAATAAAATAAGAAATTACAATAATTAATGCCTCGTTAAAAACCTCACCAAGAAAACTCAATAGGAAAAAACTGTAAGGACAAAAGAGTGCAATAATTGATAATTATTTTTCAAGTTACATTTACAAAACAACTAATTTTGGGTTCGTTAGGACCTCCCTCATCCGTATCATCTATATTACAAAATTGAAATGATTCTATTAAAGTATCGTCGACAACCTCGTATTGACCTTGATGGCACAACCGCTCCCAATCTCGAAGACATGTGGACTTCAATCATTTGTGGTGAAGTTTAGTCCTCCTTTCACTTAAAATTCTTCCACTTGCACTAAATGTTTGTTCGGATGAGACGATTGAGACAGGAATAGCAAAAACATCCAAGGGAAGTCTTGATAATACAGAAAAATACATTTTCTGACTCTCTAATAGTCTAAGAGATCAATGTTAGCTCTCTGTTGTGGATCTACTGGTAACATTTCAGGGTTTGCCAATATTTGTTGAAGCTCATACTCTACGACTATATGGAAGACAGTACATTAGTTGTTGTTGGTTGGTGGAGCTTCGATGAGGAGGTTGTGCTTCGGATTCGGTCCTCTTCGCCTATTCAGTGCACCCCAAGAGTAGAAGTCTTCATTTTGTTCTTCTGATGCAGCTTCCCTGGATGTTTCGCCTCTTTGCGGGTTCCCATACCTGTTTTCATACTGGAATAACTTCGAAAATGTATTTTTTACCTATCCTATTTGATTGGCATATGCTTCGGTTTGTAAATTTTCACATAATTGTCAAAACCATTTTCTAAACCTGCTAATAAGCACCTAAACAATAAAGAAATGAATGGGTTCCCAATTTTAAAAAAAAAATTCCATTGCCTTTATTGGTGCATTTAAATTACATTGTCTTTGTTTTTTATAAATAACTCGGAAATTTTATAATTGTAGTATTACCAATGGACTATTAGATAATATCACCAGAAAGTTGTAAAGTGGATTAGTAAAAAGTTTAAGAAAAAACGAAATACCTTAGCTATTTGCCAATCATTTTCTACAAATAATGAGGACCTCTATTATTTGTTACAAAATAACTAATTATATTAACATAAGTAAACATCAAGCATTAAATAAGTACTATTCTATCTAACAATCATGTCTAATGCAAGTTCTGGAGATATTTTATTTTATACAAGCTTTTTGAAATTCACATTCTTTTATTACTACTAGTAATCCAAGCTAAACAATCTCTATTCTATTAATATTTTCTTTAATTGTTTCATACCACTTTTCACAATTAAATTAATATAGGCATGCACAAATGGTGAAATACTTCAAATTGTTATATAAAGGATAATTTTTTGAAAATAATCTATAGCTTTACTATTAGAACTGCATTTCTAAAGTTAAATTATCACTTACTAACAACGTCATAATCTTCTAAAACTTCAATAATTTTATTATAAATTTGTTCACCACTATGATCAACATCCGTTAGATCTTAAATCCTAATAAAGATTTATTTAATTTACATTCATTATCAAAATAATGACTAGTCACACAAATATAATCTTGTTTAGCTCTACCACTCCAAATATCGGCAGTTAGAGCCACACTAACATGACAAGTATGTATTTTATTTTTTAATTCTAATTTCATTTTTTAAAACAATTTTATTAAATCATTTCTAGTTGTAGTTTTAGAATAACTTTTAAATCCTGGAAAAAATGAATTTTGAACAAATCTTTGAAAATATTTATCTTCAGCCATATTAATAGGTTGATCAGTTGCAGCAATATATAAAGCTAACTGTTCCCTATATACATCAGAATTATCACGCCAATTAGTACCCATATTAGTTATTTGAGTTTGATTGTTTTCTCTATTTCCATGTTGATTAATATGTTTATTAGCATGCATTTTTAAAGTACTAGTACCATTACCTGAATCATCTTTATAAATATTTCCACAGTATTTGCATCTCGCTTTCTTGACTTGAACGCCATTTTCTATCTCGTAAAACTTGCCAAAATGCGCCCAAACGTCTGATGTGTGTCTGTCTTCGCTTTCGACGGCAGTTGATGATCCCGCCTCAGCTTGAGATGAAGTTGGATGAGCACGACGATTACGAGGATGACTTCTAGAACCACCAGAAGCTGTTGGAATCGAGGGCATATTTTGAGGTGTATCGGATTCTGAGAATGGGAAAACGGGACTATTTGAATCTCCTCCTGCATTTATGTTAGTAAAATCAACGGGACTGGGACTAGGACTAGGACTAGGACTAGGATAGTAGTTTCCGTCATCATTGTAATTGATGGGAGAGAAATATCTATCCATTGTAGTTGAAAAAAAAAATTGATGTAGAAGAAATAAAAATTAAAGAAAGAGAATTGGAAATTTGGAATATGGAAATAAGAATTAAAAATTGCAAAAACTAATAAAAATTAAAATACGAGCAAATTGATAACAAAGAGATTAAGAGAATAAATGAATAATTTAGAGATTAGAGAATATGAGAGAATGAGAGAATTTGAGTTGTGAGAAAAATATGAGAGTTTATGGCCAATTTATAGGAAAAAATGGGAAAAAAATGACAAAAAAGACCCCTCCAACGGCTATAAAACGGCTATATTTCAAGGGTAAAGGGGTAATTTGAAAAATAAAATAAAACTTTTTTTTAATTTTTTTAACAGCCAACCCGACGGGTTGGCGGGTCTCTTACAAAAGAGACAAAACAGCAACCCGCCGGGTTGTGAGTTGCCATTGTGCAACCCGGCCCGCCCAGGGGTCGCTGCCGGGTTTAACCCGTATTTTTACCCTAACCCGGCCCAAATGTTCCACCTTTAGTCCCACGTATCAGGCAGCGAGCATAACAATGTTACCACTTTCTCATATTCGGTGAGTTGTACATCCACAGCCAGCAGTTGATTCACCAGAGTATTAAACTCATCCAGATGTGCAGCAAGAGAATCCCCATCATGCATACAGAGATTATAGAGTTTCTTGCGACGAAACAGCACGTTCACCAAAGACTTACTCAGATACATATTTTCCAGCTTCTGCCATAAACCCTTAGTCGTATCCTGATCCATCACATTCGTTAGAACAGAGTCCTCAAGATAGATGCGAATCAAACCTCTGGCTTTCCGATCCATCTTGTCCCATTCAGCAAGTGCGGCACGATCAGTCGCTGATAATTCTCCTTCAAGTGACGTTGATGGTTTAGACCCAGACGTACTTGACAATGCAATTCCAGACGTTTCACTTGTCGTAACAATGGCAGTCCCGACTGTCAGCCTATCATTCACAATTACACTCCACAGATCCCTATCAACGAGTAGATTCTCCATCCATAGTTTCCAAAGCTCGAAGCGTTCGCCGTCAAACTTCTCAATCTCAACCTTTGATCCCGCCATCTCTAAATCACAATCTAACAAAACCTGGCTCTGATACAAATTGAACAAAATAGAGACAACAACAGGAATAAAATATAATAGTAAAATAAATCAAACAGTAAACAGAGAAAATAACACGCGCGATTTACCCTGGTTAACCCAATGTGGGCTACGTCCAGCTGAGTCAATATTATTGCAATATGCCTCACCTCTATCGTTTACAATGAATGAATTGCCCTATGATTTACTATCACAATCATAACAAGAGAAAAGTATATTTAGATACTAGGTTTAAGAGAATAAACCTAGTTTTACAAGGATTTCTATTTCTAAGCCCAACCCAATAAAGAATTAGTAACTTAAAGGAAATCCTACAGCGGTTATACATGGAAAAGCCCAAAACTGTCTACGAGTTCGGGGGCGCTGCCCCGGTGACCCCCGCCTGCTCACTAGGGAGCAGGGCACCCGAATGCATCTGCGTTACCCATTAATACTGAAGTAGTCGACAACTCCAACATATATGGCTGTTACTAAACACTTATTAAGAGGATGACAACTTCTTTTTTCCACGTTTTGATAAATTAGCATCGCCATTAATGGAAGCATTAACTTTTCTTTTCTTATCTTTATTGTTTTCTGGGGACTTCCCTTGTCGGTTGAAGGTGATTGTGCAACTAAGGCTTCTATATTATTCTTGTTATTATCTTCAACAGCATTGGGTGAAGAATTGGTTTCTAGAGGGCTTCCCTTGTCGGTTGAAGGTGATTGTGCAGCTGAGGCTTCTATATTATTCTTTTTATTATCTTCTACAGCACTGGGTGAAGAATTGGTTTCTGGAGGACTTCCCGGATTGTCTTCTGGTGGAGCTGATGCATCTAAGACTGCATTATTAATTTGACTACTTCCCTCTTTGATTTGTGGATCATTTACAGCACCACCTAGTTTCTTGATATGATAAATTAAGAAATTATGTTAGCCACGGGAAGTTTTTAGCCACACTAAAAGAAATGATCAAGAACTATTGACAAGCAAAATCAACTTACCCACTCATATTATCTTCGAACTTATTAATGGACGCAGAGAGATGTATGTTTCTTAGCTTGAGCAAATGAAGAAATTATTCGTTCTTCTTTCGAATTGCTCAATTGATCGCGCTTGAGTAATTGAGGAACAGTTTGATGGATTTCAGTTGAGCAAAACGCTGAGTTTGCTTGGGAGTTTTTTTTCACTAGCTTTGGGGGGGTTTAATTAGACTGGTTTTGAGGTGTTTAAAAACCATTACTTGCCATATTTTTTATGGAATGATTTTGACTGGTTTAAAAACACCCTAAAACCAGTGTAGTGTATTTTTTAGGGGTTTATAAAACACCCCAAATCGGGGTGTTTTGGCTGGTTTAAGAATTTTATCCCAAAAAAAACCCCTTTCCACTATTATTCATATACAATAATCTCTTTGCTAGTTTAAAAATTTCTTCAAACCCCATTCAATCTTCAACTTTTAGATGACTGTTACAATGCTTTTGAATCTTTTATCTTAGGCTTTCTAATCCTTCATTAGAGATATGAAGGTTTTTCTTTCTTTCTTCTTCATTTTCCTCTTCAACTTTTTGTTCTTTTAATCTGGTAAACTCCTTTGCAGGCTGTATATAATTTAATTGCATTTCTTTACCAGCTGTTTTAAAAAATTAGGTAGTTTTTCCTTTATTTGATTCTTTCTATTTGCGTTTAGGTGATTAATTGAATCATTGTCAGTTTGTTAAATAAAGATTGTTTTTTATGGCTTTGCTTCACTGATTGAAGAAAATAACAAAAAATTGTTTTTTAGAAATGTTGTTGCGGTTGTTATATTGATAATTTGCGAAGTCCAACATTGTGGCATCATATTTATTCTCTTAAAATGACAGATTTCGAATGAATGTGTGATGAATTAAATAATATACAATGAAACAACTTACAAATAAACTAAACTTGGAAGGAACTTTGATACTAAGTATTGGTAATTGAAAACAAAAAATCCCAAATCCTGGTTGAAGTTGGGGTATTTTTATGGGCATATATATAAATTTATCATTTTAAAAAACTGTCAGAACCATGGGAAAATAAACTCCCAAGCACAGGTTGAGTGTTTTAAAAACCGCTACTAAAAACCCTCAAAACCATTACGGTGATTTACCCTCAAAACTGCTACGATGGTTTACTTTCATAACCGCTACCATAAAACTCCCAAGCAGACCCTAAGAGTATTTATAAGTAAAATCTTAGACATAAGTCAAACTTTAAGTCTACGCAAGTAATTTAAAATGGTCAAAGTCAGCTTAAAATTAATGTTCACTATTTAATTACTGTACTTACGACTTGATTAATTAATATTTTTATGTAAAAATATTACAAACTGAAAGAAATATGAAGCCTACCGTGTCGTTTCACATTAGTTGGGCAGATTAATCCTAGACGTTGGTTCAAGACAGATCGTGTGGCTCTCATTTGGCTGATGGTCAATGGTACAAAAGAGGGCAAATAGTTGGGAAAAATCATTGGGGTCTTTCTTCTCTGTTAGTGCGATTTGGGTTGTTGTAAAAATCGGGTTAGGGCTTGTTCACTTGGTTGATCTCTCTGTAATTTTGGGCAGTAGTTAGATTGAGGGTTGCGTTTCCTTCAAGGGCTAGAGTAGTGCTCTAGGGTCTAGTGAGTTACAGTGAAAGGGGTTAGAGTGTTCAAGTCTGATTTCTGTCTCTGTATGATCAGTAGATCAAGATTGTATTTCTTGTGTAATTTGTTGATAATCCTAGTGCAGTAGTCTCTTTATTTCGGAGCTCAATGTAAATGTAATCTATCTAACATTGGATAAGTGAATCACAATAAAAAGATTATCTTTTGTGTGTGTGATTGTTCATTCTTGATTGGTGATAAATTAGTTCTTGAATTGGTGAAATTAGACTCAGATTGCAACACAAACAAAATAACTTAAATGTATTTAACAATTAAAAAACACTAGAAAACAATCTGCAATTAGTTGAAACATTACTTGCTTTACGCGGTTGTCAATTGTAGTCTATTTGTTTACATTAGAATTTGAAGTTTGAATCATATAAAATAATGTACTAGAGAACGATAGCAACTCCAGCAATTTTTGGTTAACAATTCACATTTGTTAATGCTGAATTTGATTGATGATCTAGATGTCTCTGTACAAGTGTAAATATGGGACAAACGTATGTTTATGAATAAATAATTTAAAATGAATATATGCCTACTGCATCAATTTTATGAAGCTTATACCTATAATAAATTACTAAAATAAGATTCATATTTTATCAGATGAATTAAGATACTAGTGAAAGAAATTACTAAAACACTATTCATCTTCATTAATAGTTATAGTTCAAACGTTTAACCCTTGAGGAGAGGATATTAGATTCTGGATTTTGAATCTTCTCTTTATCTAAACTTCAATCAATTTTGAAAAAACTTTTGACATATACATAATAAACTGCTCATATAGAAAGAGAATTTTAACATGGTCTATTTGAGTCGAGATTTTAACATTTCTATACCACTATACTTAAGGAATTTCCATCTTTAAGTTCCCAACGGATAGAGGCATAATGCTAATTGTCTAATTGAGACATGCTAAGCCAATAATCTAGATTTTTTTCATAAGTAATTGAGAATATATCGTAAAACTAAAAGAATTCATACAAAACAACCTTGTTATCTCTTACTATGTCGATGTAGTGAGACCCCAAATAAACTCATTTCTCTGTAACGAATAAATTGTTATTTTGGATACATGAGAGAATAATTTATTAAAGAGAACCTCAGCCGTAAATTGTATTAAACTTATTTTATTACTCGGTTTGCTACATAATATTCATTATTCAATAATTTTACATGCATGCACACAAGCTCTCATCAATTTAAATGGTAGCCTGATCAGCCTTTGAAGCAGTAGTAATTTTAGTAGAAGCATCGGCTACTAATAACACTATCACTCTCATCAACTTCATGAACTGCCAAACTCCTCTTTGTAACTTTGATATTGCCATTGATTTGTAGAGGTCGTCCCAGTTTGATCGGTGGTCTAGTTTGTCGCTTAAATCTTCTAATGAATTTATGAAAGAAACTAAATAAAAATGATAATAAACTACGAAAAGCTATCAAATTATAATGAACATAACTTTTAAGAAGAATCAACTTACATGGACATATTTTTTGGTGGGTAGGGTTTGGAAATGTGTATGGGCAGAGGGAGCCTGTTATTACTTGCCATGAATGAAACTGCTACCAGCTGAAGCCATTAACAAATTTACACAAATTTTTCCTTTGAAACAAAAGAGAATGGTATAAAGATATTATTATCATTTTTTTCTCTTAATTTCACATATTTCTTTTATCATTTTTTCTAAATTTTTGAATTAAAAATATTTTATTTTTCTTCTTAACAAGACTAAAGTAGTTCAATTTATCATATAACTAATTTTGCTTTCCATTCTCTTCAATTTCAAAATAAAATATATATCAGATAAAATTTATTACATTAAATAATAAATTGTTATTATTAGAATTTTTATTATTATCAAGATTGATAGCCATTTTTCCCTATATATTTAAAAAAAAAAAAAAAAATCAGTCCTCCCAAATGAAAATTCTAGTTCTCTGTATAGAACATGTAATTGTAAGAGATTTTAAAAAACATTAGCTCACCATCAAGAATTTTTTAATTTTACCTATCCAACAACTCGGTTGAATGGTATAATTTAAAATGATGAATTGTAGCAATTGCAAGTCAATGAAAGCAAAGTTTGACTGTTGAAATTAGGAATTGTTTTTGTAAAACAATTCACATTAACTATTGGATTGTTGTCTCCATAAGTGTTTAAAATCTCATGTTTAATAATAATATTCCGGGGACCCGCCCAGAAATAGGTGGGGATGGAGACAAGGAAAAATTCCCCGTCCCTATGGACGGGGTGGGGATGGAGATAGATGTCTCCCTGACTAATCTCCTACGGGAAATGTTGTGGGGAAAAATCCTACGAGAATTTTTCCTCGTTGTTTGGGGCATGGACGAGGGACACGTCTTTCCCACGGGACAAGGATGGGGATTCCCCATCATCCTCGTAGCGGGGGCAGAGAGAAGGATTGGGTTTAGGAGGTGGGGATGAGGGCAGGGAATGGGAAACCCGGCCCTGCCTCGGCCATGCACATCCCTAGAGAAGAAAATCAACTTAAGGAGTGATAATTTTTTGGGTTAATAGGGCTTGAATATTAATGGACATAGGGAGGTTCATATTTCTGAATCTACCAATTCGAGCCATATTGAGCAAATGAAGAATTTATTGCTTCTTTTAAATTGCTCAATCACTCTTGAGTAAATATAGAGGACACTTGGCTGAGTTTCAATTGAGCAAAAAGCTAAGAGTATTTATGTGCAAAATGTTGGACATAAGTCAAACTTAAATCAACGCAGCTAATTTTAAAAGGACAAAGTCAGCTTAAAATTTTCATTATTGATTCCTGTACTTAACTACTACTTAATTAGTTCACATTACGAAAAACACTACCATACAATAGATAATTAGTTGAAACAATTGCATTCATAATTTTTTTAACTAAAGACTGATGGCAACTGTATCATTCCTTATCATGTCGGAAAGAAATACTTAAACTTCATTAATATTTATAGTTCACAAATAATTAACTAGAATTCTTTGTTAATTATATTTTTTTAAAAATTAAACCTATATTATATTGACTACAATCTTTGGCTTAAGTCCAAAGTAACGAAGTCTTTCCAGGTAATTTTAAATGATCAAAGTCAGATTAAGTGTCCATTATTCCTGTAACCAATATTTTATTCTCATTAAAAATATATATATTTCCATGCACTTGTAGTTATTGTATTCAATTAAACATTAGAAACTAAATAAAAAATGAATTTATTTAAATTTGATTCGGGAAAGAAGGGTGTAAAATAAAAAACTTAATTAAGTTTGAATTTGAGGAAAATAAATCTAATTAAGCTTAGAAGGTTATTTTGGTATTAAATAGAGTTAACAGAGATTTTTTTTTTTTCAATTATAGAAAAGGGGTACTTTGTCATTGGGTGTGAAGATCAATTAAATGGGAGCTAAAAATCACTTCCTATTTTGAAATTAAAATTAGTGTGTATGTGGGTTTTCCAAACCCACTCTATGCCCAATATAAACCCAATGGGTTTACCAAATTTAACCAATCTTAAGTGGGAGGGATAAACCCAACCCAAATAAATCCGACAGGTTTTGTTGCCATCCCGGTAAGTAGATGGGATCTTGCTCAATCCAAGTGCCGCACATTCAACACATTCGATATCCCAATAATGCTACATTTAATTTAACTAATATATGATTGATCTATTAGCTGCAGAATTAACAGAACGATGGTGCTTGCATGATGTCTCAAATTGTTGATAGTTGAGGGGGTTTGGTTTTGGATTTGAGATATTGTCATAAAAAAAATGCTTAATTCAATGTAAAGCAACTCATGATAATGCAAGAAGATGATCCAGCATAAGAAAACGATTTTTAACACTCACACCCACTTAATTTATAATTTCCAACATATGAAAAGAGTACATTCATAATCAACATAATTTCTCTCTCTCACACACACACACCAAAAAAAAAAAAAAAAAAAAAAAAAAAAAAAAAAAAAAAAAAGAACAAGAACAAAGACATGGGGATTAAAATGAACTAACTAGATTTCTCAATCAGATTCCGTGATGAGAAATATTAAATCTACCAGCCAGCTAGCCCATCACTGTGGCTGAGTGGACCACACACACACTAGATAATTTATTCTTCTGCAACATTAGTATTATAAGAGCTAAATAGCTCAGAGAATGATGAGTTTTTCTCTTTAGCTAGTTGTTGATGAAGCCTAGCATTGGCTACAGATTGTATTGGAGTTTTCCAGTGTCGGTTGTTGGTGGATGTTGGAACAAGAGACCAATCACAGAACCAGTATAAGGCAAAAAAAAACCAGATTCAGCAGCAGATAATAGTAACATATAATCAGCAGTTTAAACACCCAATATATGAAGCAAAATAAAGATGAAAAAAGAGAGACAGAGATTATAGTGGTTCGGTAATCTTATAATTACCTACGTCCACTCTTCAGGGCAGTAAGAAAGTTTTCACTATGAAATAAAGAGATTCTTACAGAGATACGCTCACCCTTTACACAGTGTATACCCCTCTGTAAACCCAGATCTCGTACACCTCTCATACACACACACGATACCAAGCATTAGTAAAACGATTTATACAGAAAAGAACCAGAAAATCCACAGCTAAGACCTACCACAACCGTAGATTCAATCAACGTGTTTCGAAACCTCCAGCGCATCCTCATCTTGCAACAAACTTTCTCTCTCTGTTAACCAAGAGAGAAAGTTCCAGACCAAACGAAATGAACACAAAAAAAACCTAATTGAAATTAGGTTTATTGAAGGCTGGAGTTTTACTGAACTGCCCCTTAGCTTTTGGCAAAACACCTTTGACTGCCCTTTTCAAACTTTGACTTACCATGGCATAAATCAATTGCCACCCAACAACAAATCTCCACCTTGGCACTTGATTATTGCCCTCACTTACTGCCCTGGAAATTCCTTCTACTTTTCTTCAATGTGAAGATGGCTCTTAAAGAGCCTTAACTTTTCCAAAACAACAGACTTGGTAAACATGTCTGCAGGTTTTCACAGCCAGGAACTTTCTCCACCTTGATAGCTTTATCTTCAATCAAATTCCTTATAAAATGCACCCTGACATCAAGTGTTTTTGATCTCTCATGAAACACTTGATTTTTACTAAAATATTGCACTTTGGCTGTCACTCTTGATTGGAACCTGCTGCTGGTTCAAACCCATTTCTTCAAGCATTCCTTTGAGCCACATTGCTTCTTTAACACCTCTGTAATGGCAACGTATTCTGCTTCCGTAGTTGACAAAGTAACAATGCCTGCAGTTAGCTTTCCAAGAAACCAGATTATTCCAAAGAGAAAAACAGAAACCAGTCATGGATTTCCTATTGTCAATATTTCCTGCATAATCAGCATCCATATCCTACAAGATATTTCCCTGATTTTGCTCCCTACTGTAAACAATACCAGTAGTCATTGTACCCCTCACATACCAAGCACCCATTTTACAGCTTCAATGATCTTCCCAGGATACTCATAAACCTACTTACAGAACTAACTGCAAGGCTAAATCAGGTCTAGTACACACCATCAAATACATCAAGCTCCCTATTGCATTTGCAACGGAATACAGTTCATTTCCTGCCTTCTTCTTCTGTTTCTGGGCATTGAAGAATGAGTTTAAAGTGCTGTCCTAAGGGGGTTTTGACAGGTTTGGAATTGCTCTATTAAACTTCCTGATAACTTTTCCAGCATATTCCTTTTGTGACAAGATCAATTTTCCAATCTTTCTATCCCTTTCAATATTCATTCCTAGGATTTTCTTAGCTTGCCCTAAGTCTTTCATTTCAAATTGTCTACTCATCTCTCCTTAAACTTAGCAATTTCAGAAAGATCTTTACAACAACAGCATATCATCTACATACAAAGCTAGATAAATGTAGCACTCACCATACAAACACTTAAAATAAAAACAACCATCAAAGCTACTTCGAATAAATCCAGCATTCACCATAAACCATCAAATTTCTATCCCACTGCCTAGGTGACTGCTTTAAACCATACAGCGATTTTTTCAACAAACAAACCTGGTTTGTAGACCCCTTTTCAAACAATTCAGGCTGCTCCATCAGAATTCTTTCTTCTAAATCACCATTCAAGAAGTTTTTGATGTCTAATTGTTCCAATTCTAAATCAACTGAGCTACTAAGGCTAGGAGAATTCTGATATGTGTATGTCCACACATGGTGAGAAAATTTCATTATAATCAACTCCTTCAACCTGTGTAAACCTTTTGCTACCAACCTAGCTTTAAACCTAGGTGCTTCTACCCCTGGTATTCCCTCTTTCCTTTGAACCCATTTACACTTAACCACTCTACTGCCTTCAGGTTTGTTAACTAGGATCCAGGTCTGATTTTTGATTAAAGACTCATATTCTCCTGCATGGCAAGTTTCCATTCCCTAGACTCTTTACTAATCATGGCTTCCTTAACAGTCCTAGGCTCATCATCAATCTCTTCAGCAATTTGAAGAGCAAATGCTACCATGTCAGCATGTGAGTACCCCTAGGTGGTCTAATTTCCCTTCTTTCCCTATCTCTAGCTAGTTGATAATTTTGCAAGTCATGTCCATCAGCATCATTATCACCATTTTCACCTAAGCTAGCATCTTCCCCTGGGTATGGGAATCTGAAACAGGATTGTTCAGACTTGAAATTCTCCACCTAGATCCAGATTTAAGACCCTGTCCTGTCTGCATTGTTACTCTCTTCCTGACCCAAAATACCCAACTCATCTTCATTAATCTGACTCTCTACTAATGATACACTTTTTCCCTCCATATCCCAACATTTATAACCCTTAATGCCATCAGGATATCCCAGAAAAATGCATCTAATAGCCCTTGGTTGTAACTTATCAGTTTTTTCATGAACAAAAACTGTGCAGCCAAAAACCCTAAGGTTACTTAGTTTGCAGGATGCCCAGACCATTTTCCATGGGTGTTTTTAAACTAATACGATGAGGGTATTCATTAATAAGGTAAACTGCAGTGTGGCAGCCTCTGCCCAGAACTTGGTGGGTAACTTGGAACAGATAATAGCTTCTAACCTTTTCTAGGATAGTCCTATTCATCCTTTCAACTAAACCATTCTGCTGGGGTGTGTGCCTTACAGTCTATGCCTCAGAATCCCCCTTTCCCTACACAGATTATCAAAATCTTCATTTATGATTCTAGCCATTATCAGTTCTAAGTTTCCTAATTTTCTCCCAGTTTGGTTTTCAATCATGACTTTCCAATCTCTGAATTTCCTAAATGCTTCTCCCTAGCTTTCAAGAAATAGACCCAGACCCTCCTAATAGTCATCTATTATGCTGATGAAATATCTACAACCTCCCAAAGATGGGTGTTTAGTAGGTCCCCAAACATCTGAATGGATATAGTCTAAAATAGACTGAACAGTGGTTTCCCACACTAAATCTGATTCTGTTCATCTTCCATAAATACAATGATCACAGAAAGCCAACTTTTCTATTTTATCTCCTCCAAGAGCCTTTTGCTTACCCAGCTCAACTAAACCTTTTCACTAATGTGCCCTAATCTCCTATGCCATAAGGTTGTCTTATTAGACTTTGTGGGTTAAGGATACTGCTGCTGTTCCAGTAATAGTTGACCATTTAAGATATACAGCCCATTCCTCATCCACCCTTCATCACAACTAAGGACCCTTTAGTTACTTAAAGAACTCCACCTTGAGCTTTATGCAATAGCCAATTGAATCAAGACTTCCTAGAGAAACTAAGTTTCTTTTTAGCTCTGGTATGTATCTAACATCAGTAAGCCATTTTGGCTTCCATCATGTAGATTCAGCCTTACATCTCCTATTCCTAAGACTCTACAAGCTGCATTATTTCCCATCAATACCTTTCCAGACTCAAGTTTCTTAAAGTTTGACAGAAAACTCTGTTTGGAGTCATGTGGAAAGAACATCCAGAATCAATACCCATTCAGCATCAGTTTCATTTTCAGAAACAACTAACACATCAGAACTCTCATCCCATCAGAAGCTATGCTACACTTCCACTAGCATCCTTTTCCCGACTTTTTCTTCCTATCGGACAGTCCCTCTTAAAGTGACCTTCCTTATGACAGTGAAAACATTTCCTAGTGACTTAGACTTAGACTTTGATCTACCCCTGAAATTCCCCTTCTTTGGCCTTCTTATCGGTCTCCTCTTACATAACCCCTCCCCATCTAGTTTACCCTCCTTTTAAATTCAGCATCCTTAGTAGTTATTGCTACCACTACTTCATCTAGTTTAAGGGTTTGCCTGCCATACTTAAGGGATCCCAAAATTAGAGAAAATTTTTGGAAGTGAGTTAATTAGATTACTGCTTGATCTTCATCCTCAACCTTAACACTAAGCCCTTCTAGATCCTGTACCAGTTTCATAAAGTCATTCATGTTGTCTCCTAATAATTTTTTTTCATCCATTTTAAAACTGAACACTTCTGTTTTAAAACTAGCCTATTAGGAGAGGACTTTGACAGGTATAAAGAGTCTAGTTTTTCCCAAATTTCAAATGGTGATTCCATTTTCTTAACTTCCCTTAAGACCTTATCCCCTAAACCTAGAATTAGGGTACTGTAGGCTTTATCTAAAAGGTCTTTCTTCTCCTTCTCAGACAAAGAGTCTGGTAAACTATCCTCACCTTTTAAAGTGTCAGCTAAACCATCCTTAACTAAGATAGCCCTCATTTCACTCTTCCACAATCCATAATCATTATCCCCTGTGAATTTCTCCACCTCAAACTTAGACTATTCCTGGTTCCTATACTTCACAGATGCTTAGAGTAAAAAGCCCTAATTTACCTAAGACTTAAACAAAACCCTAACTTGCAACTGTTTTGAAAAGAACTCAAATCTAAGCCTAGATGTTCCTGATTCGCAAAAGTCTCTTAACCTAGAGAAACCCTAGGTGCTAGAATGAAACCTAGTCTGATACCACTTGTTGGAACAAGAGACCAATCACAGAACCAGTATAAGGCAAAAAAAACCGATTCAAGCAGCAGATATAGTAACATATATCAGCAGTTTTAAACCACAATAATATGAAGCAAAATAAAGATGAAAAAGAGAGACAGAGATTTATAGTGGTTCGGTAATCTTATAGATTCTACGTCCACTCTTCAGGGCAGTAAGAAGTTTTCACTATGAGAATAAAGAGATTCTTACAGAGATACGCTCACCCTTTACACAGTGTATACCCCTCTGTAAACCCAGATCTCGTACACCTCTCTCACACACACACGATAACCAAGCATTGTAAAACGATTTATCAGAAGAACAAAGAACCAGAAAATACACCAGCTAAGACCTACCACAACCGTAGATTCAATCAACGCTGTTCGAAACCTCCAGCGCATCCTCATCTTGCAACAAACTTTCTCTCTCTGTTAACCAAGAAGAAAGTTCCAGACCAAACGAAATGAACAAAAAAAACCTAATTGAAATTAGGTTTATTGAAGGCTGGAGTTTTACTGAACTGCCCCTTAGCTTTTGGCAAAACACCTTTGACTGCCCTTTTCAAACTTTGACTTCCACATGGCATAAATCATTGCCACCTCAACAACAGTGGACTTGATTGTGTAGTGTGTTATTTGTATTGAGTAAATCTTGGTTTCTGAGGACTTCCCTCGTCGATTGCATCGCCAGATTTAGCAGTCGCTAGAGTGCTATAGTTTTGTTATCTTTCTCTGCAACGTTCGAGATGTTACTATTGCTTATATTATCTTCTTCTTCGCAACATTCAAGTTAACTTAGCATTGATACTCTTGACTGTCGGTGTGTTAGGATTTTCTCCATTGATTTTTGCATCTACCCCCTTTTCTGTTGACAAAAAGAATGAAAAGAAAAACGTATGCAAATTAAATTAATTTTATCGTACTAATAAAATATATATGCTAAAAGAAATAAACTATCAGAAATGATTAGAAAATTCAACTTACGATGTCATATTTTTTGGTTGAATAGGGCTTCAAAATTAATGGACACAGCGAGCTGCATATTTTTGGCTTTAAGAACTGAATCTACCAATTAAGCCATATTGAGCAAATAATGAAGAAGTTATAGCTCCTTTTAAATTGCTCAATCAATCTTGAGCAGTTAAAGAGAGTTGGATGGTTTCAAATTGAGCAAAAGCATAGAGTATTTATAGGCAAAGTGTGGAGATATTAGTCACCTAAAGTCTACGCAGTAATTTTAAATGCTCAAAGTCAGCTAAAAATTTTCATTATTAATTCCCTACTTACTACTTGATTAGTTACATTGTTTTTTGTTTGAAAAACATAACCAAACAACCGATAATTGTTGAACATTGCATGCTTTGCGGTTGTGAATTCATTATTTGGAAATTGTAGTCAATTGTTTACCTGTTCAAATTTCACGTGCTTGGAGATTAGACTTTGAAGTTTGAATCATATAAAATAATGTCCTAGAGAACGATAGCAACTCCAGCAATTTTTGGTTAACAATTCACATTTGTTAATGCTGAATTTGATTTATGATCTAGATGTCTCTGTACAAGTGTAAATATGGGACAAACGTATATTTATGAATAAATAATTTAAAATGAATATATGCCTACTGCGTCAATTTTATGAAGCTTATACCTATAGTAAATTACTGAAATAAGATTCATATTTATCACATGAATTAAGATACTAGTGAAAGAAATTATCAAAGAAGTTACTAAAACACTATTCTTCTTCATTAACAGTTATAGTTCAATCGTTTAACACTGGAGGAGGGGATATTAGATTCTGGATTTTGAATCTTCTCTTTATCTAAACTTCAATCAATTTTGAAAAATCGTTTGACATATATATAATTAATTGCTCATATACAAGAGATTTTAACATTACTGTCTCACTATATCAATTTAGGAATTTCCATCTTCAAGTCCCCAACGGATGGAGGCCTAATGCTAATTGTCTAATTGAGACATGCTAAGCCAATAATTCTAGATTTTTTTTTTCATGAGTGATTAAGAATATATCGTAAAACTAAAAGAATTCATACAAAACAACCTTATGATCTCTTACTATGTCGATGTAGTGAGACCCCCAATAAACTCATTTCTCTATAACAAGTAAATTGTTATTTTTGACACAAGAGAGAATAATTTATTTAAGAGAACCTCAGCCGTAAATTGTATTGACCTTATTTTATTACTCGGTTTGCTACATAATATTCATAATTCAATAAATTTACATGCATGCAGACAAGCTCTCATCAATTTAAATGGTAGCCTGATCAGCCTTTGAAGCAGTAGTAGTTTAAGTAGAAGCATCGGCTATTAATAACACTATCCCTCTCATCAACTTCATGAACTGCCAAACTCCTCTTTGTAACTTTGACATCGCCATTTATTTGTAGAAGTCGTCCCAGTTTGATCGTTGGTCCAGTTGGTCGCTTACATCTTCTCCTGAATTTACGAAAGAAAAGTAAATAAAAATGACAATAAACTACGAAAAGCTGTCAAATTATAATGAACAAAACTGTTAAGAAGAATCAACTTACATGAACTTAATTTTTGGTGGGTAGGGTTTAGAAATGGGTATGGGCAGAGGGAGCCTGTTATTAACTTGCCATTAAACTGCTACCGGCTAAAGCCATTAACAAATTTACACAAGTTAATTTAATTAATTTGTTCAAAGATGATTATTGTTACTGTCACAAGCTAAATCAGACTTTCAATGGTATAATTTAAACTGCTGAATTGTATAAGTGAACTACCCCTGAGCGAAACTTGGAGATAGAAGTCTTCTTTCGTTTCTAGAAGGTAAAAAGACAGACCAAGCCCATGAGCTTATTATCCTTTGTCGGAACAAATTAAACAAGTTGATATTTGATAAGATCCCCCTCTGTAAGTGCTTAAAGTCTCATGTTTTATAATAGTATGATCAATTCGATTAAATCTTGCGAGCAATCAAACTAAAATGGTTCACCATCATTGAAATAGAATGCACATTTTCGGAGGCCTAACCATAGCAAAAACTAATTCTGGGGAGCTTTCTATTATGTATATTAAAGCTTACAATTTCAGGTTGTTTGCTTTGTACACTCTCGGCAGCACTAATGAAAATATTTTCACCTTCCTGTACAACAAAATGCTTTCATGTTCTGAATTTGCCCAACAAACCTGGAAAAGCAAAATTTCAGTTTAACTGATTTTGCAGGGAAAATTGCAGGAAAGCGTCAAGACTTTAAGAAAGCTGGGTAGAACTATCCTCAGAAGGAAATTCATACAACAGTTGAACCATGTAATGCTCCACTATGATTGCAGCTTTTACGTTGGATACTATAATAGCCATGCAATAATATGCTTCAATCACAGCAGGGGATTACACAACATAACCATTGCGTACTTGCTCATTTTCCCATGTGTGTTAATATTCTGCTAATCAAGGTTTCTTTTTTCCCTGTAAGAGGAAGGCCGTGTGCCGACAAGTAATACTTCAACTCTTGCACGGTCAAATCCTTCAACTGCATACATAACAAATAGATCAACGTCATTAGAACTATTAACCTAAAGAAAAGTGCCAAAATTCCAAACTATCTTACTAAGTAACTAAAAATTAGAATGCTCTCGTCCAGGATTTTTATGGAGTATAAATTAAAAAAATTTCTAGAAGTTTACAGCGACTAAATCATGGTGGATGATTTATCACAAGGCTGGGGGAATTTTTATAGTCTCTTAAATCAGTTTCAGGAAAACAAACTACATATCTTTTCTTTCTTTTCTTTCTGAAAAAATATCTCCTTGGAATAACTGTAAACAAGTGATGCCTCCCACCACCCATCAGAATTGCTGAAGAGAAAGGACAATAACTAATTTGGTCTAGATCTTTTGTCAAACATGCAAGACCAAATCAGAAAATAAGACCATGAGGGTTGAAATAGAAGGTAGCAACATATTGTTTAACCTTTCCATTGTCCGCCAAGTCAGCCCAATCATAATTTGCACTCTCCTTAACTGCATTTTCAGCAACTGCTTTCCGTTTTTTTGAGGCCTCACTCACTTTTCCATTGCCCGCACACTCACTTTCCTCATCATAATCTTCCCCATACACAGAAAGCTTGAATTCTTCTATTGCTTTAACAACTCCAGGTCTACAAGCCATACACAAAACAACATTTTGAAAAGTTGACGTATAAAAAAAAAAAAAAAATGTCTATCTAGATCAAAAATAAACGCACAGAAAAAAGCATGGGATATGAAAAGAAAGATGGTAAACAAATTTGTCCTTACCTAGACATGCCTTCCTCATCAGGGAGTGTCTCATCATTGATATCTGGCATCTCATCTTCTTCTAGAGCTAGGGCCTGTAATACTGCATAGTGTCTCTGCAAGGCTGCAAGATTATTTTCAGTTAAATACAGAAGGAATCAAGTAAAAATTCAGAAACAGAAATTGACATCATTATCAACTTAGTGGTCGCTTTTCAGTTCATGAGTCAACCAATGTCACAACATTTTATAATAATTGCAGAAAATATATAATATATGTGGTTGTACCATGTGATTGCATCACCTTCCATTACGATCGCTGTCAGTGTGTGACAATGCTATTTCTTGAGACTCTGGACACTGATATGAGATCACAGAATGTGTAGAATAGGGACTCACAAATGTTATCAGAATTTGCATGCCTTCAAAGTCTACAACTTTATGTGTTCAGTCAACCTGTTCTACAGATAATCTATGTTTCAAGTATTCACAGATTTAAGTTCAAAGATAAACTGACACTTCATCTGGACGTGAATCTATTGGTGATTCTACAAATTTATTGGATTTTAACTAAACAATATGTAATGTCAACAGCATAAATATTTTTCATAACAGGTAGTAAGATGAATTTTTCGCTCTATTATGAGCAGTTAGAAATCATTACATAATAAATGGTTAATTTAGGATGTTTGCATACTGTATTGACATTAATGAGCCTTTATTAAGCTACTAGATTAGCACATATCACGCTGCAAATTACCAGGATTTGCGAATTGGCATACTGAAAAATCTTTCAAGTCAATACGTTTCATCAATGCAGCGGCCTTTTTAACTTGATCATCGGTAGCTCGAGGTACAACATCTGGGCTAGAATGAAACTGCAAATGCAACCAATTTCCTCAGTGAAAACATTATAAGAAAAATTTAGTCATATTAACTTGGATAACTATCTTGCCTCTTCAACATTTCTAATATCATCAGAATATGGAAGGTATATCATGTGCATTCCTGGTGGCTCAAGCTGACCACCATTACTAATAATCTCATCCTGTGAAGTTTCAGAACGGTTAATGAACTTAATCAGTGATGTTAAAGGAAAGAAACAAAATATAAAATCCAGTCAAAGCAAGAGCACTAATTCAGTTTCACAGAGCACTAGAATTTTCATCTTGAAATTACTTTAATTTCTGTTCTGTATCATGATGTTTTTATTGTGATGAGAAAAAAATTCTAAAATTTTCTCCATTGTGCAATACCAGCTTATAATACTACAGTTTCTTCACATAGCATTTAGGCCTAAAGCACCTTGGTATTCAACGTTCAATTAAAATACAAAAGCAGTAAATAGCACTATCAGCATAAAGTACATAACGACTCAAAGGATATGTGGATGCATTTACTTTATACAATTCATGTTATGGCCTAGGTGCGTGCAGTGTTAATATTTGTAAAAAATTATTATGTACTCTAATTTCTGGGGAGAAAACAGTTTTGAGTCCAAGTCTGTCCCCTAATCAGATTCTGAAGGGAAGGGCCGGTTTTCTTTATACATAATATTGATTTCTAATACAAGGCTCACATATTTGGTTCAAATTCCTATTACAATAAGAATCCAAAAAGGTAGAATGTTATGGAGCTAAGGTCTACAGTCAAGCAAGAAGATGCAGCTTAACTTGCAGAAGAAAATCACACACTTCTCACAAAGTTGTCTGATCACATGTGGAACAATGGAATAACTAATACAAACATGTAACGGATGTCTTACTTGAGCAACAAGGGCGACCAAATGAGGATTAGATGGATTGCCATAAAAGGCAACTGCAAAACTGCAAATAAAAGATGAACTCCTCAAAGGCTTTCAATTACATGCAGTAATAACTTACATGAGAAAGTAATAAATACAAAGTTATAGTCAAACATTAACAAAAGCCAGATGATCATGAAATGCATGAATGAGCTGATAAATATGCATTGATCTAAGATTCAAAGTAGCTTGCTAATTTCATCATATTGTAGATAAAGAAATAATTAAAAGGAAAGCATTTGCATTATAGAAGCTCATCAATTTGCTAAATACAAATGACAAAAAGTAAATAAAAATATAAGTTGAAGATCGAATATTATTCATGACAGATTTTTAGTTCAAGGCCACCACCTTTCATCCTTACTTTTCATTCAAAAAATGAATTTTATGATAGCCACTTGGTAGTTTTAGAACCCTACGTATATGATTATGAATAATATTAAAGATATGCTACATATAGATGTATACTTCTGATGATATGTATGCCTACAAAATCACTTTAATTCTGCATCATTGATGAAATGTAATTTCGAAAATGCAGATGTGTATTGTCTAAAAAAATATATTTTATAGGAAAACACAAATGACAGTTGAAAATAAACACCATATACATACCCAGATAAAATGCCAAAATATTCAGCGGTCAAATTTTGAAAATACAACTGACAAGTGTATGCAATATTAAGAAGTACCAACCGTTGAAGCCGTAACATGGATCTATGAAGAGCAATAAAAATGCGAGCACTGCCAACCACTTCCTGCATAAGGCAACAAAAGAGTGAGCTAATCTAGGCAATGAAAAAAAGTTGATACAGTTGAAGTGATGAATTGACTGACAGCTTAGGGATCACAAGGACAGAAGATGATGTATAATCGCTGCACACACACACACACAAACATACATATACACACTAACTTAATTATTGCTACTAAGTCAAAATAATTCATATTTTAATAATTCATATAACATTTAAGTATAAACAAGACCAATCCTGAGAAGATTCTTCTAACAAAATTTAGGAATTCCACAGAAAGAATAAAAGAAATCCATTATCTTAAGAGTCAAATATGGGTAACACCAAAAAAACTTATCAACACAGAACGAATATATTACAAAGACAATTCATAAGTTCTACACTCAAAAAGGCCTGACCTCAAACTTTAAATCTCAGACCATGTCATTCTACCAGAATAATTAGTACTTACTAAAGGTTTTACTGCTGTTATAGCAAAAAATTTACAGGAAGGGTAAGGATTAATTTGGGGCAGGTGGTGAGGCTATCATTTCTTATTCTCATAACCCACCGAAGTGTGAAGTTTATAATAGGAAATACCATCATCAGATGTTCATTATTAAGCAAGGTTCTAATCATGTGAATAGTTCAAGGCCACTACTGTTTGGTTTCTTTTTTGGAAAAATTTGTTCTCAAGGTCTTTGGAATGATTCAGAAGCTGTATCACCAAACATCATTCAAATCTAAAAACAGTAACCAAACAGGTTTATGAGACAAAAACTGACAAGCCACAATCTGATTCAACCTTGCAAAGGAATTGCTTTTTGACATCATTCATGTATACATGCATAATTATCTGTGAGCATACATACAGGTTTCAAAGTATCTCCCTTACTTTCCGGTAAAAATTCTACTAAGATACAAAAGGGCATTAACTTTCCAGTCAAAATAACTTGGCATTTATCTTCAGAAAATATAATGTGAATAGGCATGATTTAAATGTTCAAAAATTTGAAAAGCACAACAAGCCATCAACAAGAATAATTGATTTAAGCATAAGATGAAACAAGAATTAACTTCAGCAAAATGATATTTACAGTACAGTATAAGATAAGATTTAATGCAACCTTGTCACTAGGAAAAAGAAATGTCGATGGCCTCAAGTTGTGATAATCTTTTAAGCAACTTAATGGCTTGAACCCAAGGAGCTGCAGATGTCCAGTTGAAACTCTTTTGATCTCAGATAGCTCCGCAGTGGAAAATTTGATATTTTCACTGAAGATGACAAAGAAAGCATTGACTAAAACTCCAAGTAGAAAACTAACAATAACATTAATGACTGGAACTGTAAAATATGAACAATTTGAATACAATAAACTACATGATACTATGCAGAGCTAACGATAAAACCAGCATCAGAGAAATTTTTTTTTTCTTCCTGGTGCTAGTTTACTACTACTTACCTATATACTAGATAAGTTAAAACTTGCAGAAAGACTGTTCAAACCAATTTTCATCTCACTCAAAATCATGTTTTTTTTCAATCAAAAAACATGTTAGTACTTTGCACTAACTTAAAGAAAATCAAAAGTCACATCTATGCAAAGAAGTAAAATATCAAGGCTTGAACATTAAAAAATGAAGAAAAGTTTGGAATTAAAAAACAAGGAACTGAAAAGACAAATGAGTAGAATCCACAGAAGCAATTGAAAATGCTTACTTTTTGTAAGACTGAAATCTTTTTGGAGGTTCTTGCATCAGTGCCCCGGTATCAGCACAGATGAATGATCTTTCAGTCTGCAGAATGTCACACACAATTATTTCAAGAAGTACGCAAACTCCAAAACAACCCTAGGTACTTGAATTAACTACTTTAACAAGCAAAAGTTTTGGTTAAAGCTTTACCTTATATTATAAAAAATTAAAAACTAAATTGCTTTGCATAGATGTAAGGGCTTTCATGAAGTTACGAGAGTAGAGTACAACACGTCAAAATGATATATTTGCAAACCTCTAACACATACTTGTATTTATTATAAACAGAAATGTAATATGAACGACTAAGAGTTGACAAATATGCTTCCAGTAAATAAGAATGAGCAGCTTTCACATAAGATCTAACAATTATGAATCAAGACACAAATTAGTGCAGTATTTGAAACTTTTACAATAGGAGTTGCCATCTAACATCTAACTGATACCAATTGTTATTGTTTGGCATTCAATTGGCAAACTGCTCTATGCTTATATTATGCCCTACAATTGTCACATTTCTCAAGAGTAGTTATTTAATTTAATTTTTCTAGCAGTAGACAGGATTGAAAAACCCTCGATGGCTCTTATTACAATATACAACACAGCCATCTGTATGCACAAATGTAGTGAGCAAAACATAATGTCAAGAGTGGATTTACCTTTAAAGGACGATTTGTTACAGAATCAAGCCATGTAGTCGCCCCTACAAACCACAAGCATGGAAACAAATGATTTTCAAGCATATTATAAAAAAAACATGCAGAAGCTTAAAAACTAAACATTACTTAGAAAATAGTGACTCGCGTCTACCTGGAACAGTTGGACGAATTAAAGCATATGAATTCAATTCAATTGACAATCCATTGGCAATTATAAATGATATTCTTTTCACTATGCGCTTTGTGAACATACGCTTTCTCAGCTGATCTTTCATATCTTCCAATCTGAAATAAAAAATAAATATTTTCAGAAAATAAAGAATATCTACAACAGGTAATCCACATGCAACAGGTAATTATACAATGAGTATGAGCACAAGGTTTTTGAAGTTTTAAGATCACATTTGATAAATCTACTGCAGGTAACCTAGGACAAGAGAATACAACTAGAACTACCAAGTGGAGTATATCAATGTTCCCTCAACAAAACAGAGATACTAACTAAAAACTACATAAAAATTGCTGTAAAATATATACAAAAAACACACAAAAAGGAAAAAAAAAAAAAAAAAAAAATCCAATCAGAGTTGCATACTTTTGTCCCACTGAGGGCATGAATAGAGCAAGATCATCACCTTCCAATCCAATCAAACCCTGACACAAATAAAGTTCGGTATCAAAATTTTAATAAACTAATTAGTCATAGAAGTTGCTGAAGAAATTAAATAACATAGGTATGGACATACAGAATAGAAAAGAGAAACATTGAATTCCTCGCCAGGCCGATTTAAGGGTAAAAGTTCAATTGAGATACCAAGATCTTGGGCATCCTGTAAAAAAGAAATATACAAGCGACTTCTTGTAATAACTTTAAATTACTGCAGGCATTATAAAGACCACTTAACTAAAATGCATGTGCAACATATTTAGACTGAAACTCATACTTTAGCTCGTTGCAATGTGGTTCTTGTCATATCAGTTTTTGCTGCACCCTTGATACTCCCAAAAGGGTCATCTTCATTTGTAAATAACAGTATCCTTTTGTCAGCTGTCTTTGCAGACCTGAGATAAATTTGTCATTAGACATCACCAAAAAGTACACAAGATCCTTAAGAAACAATTAAAAAAGAAAAGGATCCTAACTCAGATGTAATAGAAATTCAACAAAAAGAACCAGATCATAGCTAGCATTACCCTTTACGTAACAGCCCTTGTGCTACCCAGAGGGCATTGTAAATAGAATTCTCACGAGACCCAGAAACAATACCATATTGACTCCCAATTTCTTTCGCAAATGATTCTGCATACAAAATAGTTTGAAAATCAGGCAAGATTTTCACTTCAATCCCCTCCATCAAAAAGGCACTTAGTCAAACATCTGATATAGCAAATGAACCTTATTTCTGTTATATATGATCATATTTATAACCATGAATTTCATTGAAGAAGCAGTAATTTGTGTTAGTGAGAAAAAATTACCATTCTGCAATAATAAAGAATGTGGTAAGAATTTTGTAAAAAATGAGGACTTGTTTACTCTTATCAGTATTCATCATTATATGAGTCCAAGCATCCTCAACTTAATTATGATAAAATGGACGGCTCACCAAAGATGGGAAAAGTCAAGATCATCAATAAATGATACATTAAACAAGAAGTCTCTTGAAAGAAATTAATGGAGCTTGCACATCTTAGGGAAAAACCACAGAACTTTAGAATGCATGAATTCTATTATGAAATGGCTTTAATACAACCACAAGAAAGAATTTAAATACAAAGAACATCTACTCCAATGCTTGAAGGGATGAAATGAGAAATTACAGTATACATAAAAAGAGTAGTAACTACTAATTTTGTTGGGCTGAAGCTGTTATAAAAAGGTAACTAATACTATTGTCAGGCTTCAACTGTTATTCTTTTTCAATGGCAAAGACACATTTCAATTTCATAGTATTTTATGCCCTGACTGTTGGAAGCTCTCATTGTTTCCCTTACAATAAGAACTACTGGTTAATCTGAAAGCTTAGGTATCAACGAATATAGCGAACAATATTTCTCAAGCCAAAATTTAACAAAATAATATTATAACTAATGGATGCGAATTATCAAAAAAAAAAAAAAAATCAACCAAAAAGTTTTAGACTTTGATACTGATAAGAACTAAGTACTGCAAGTCATGAAATATAAATTATTTTGATGAAATTTGGAAACAGGGAATGTTAAGTTTTTACTTAGATCAGTCCAAAATGAACTCGAGCTTAGAATAAAAATCCATGCATCAGCTTAAATGCAAGCCAATGAACCATAACTCACCCTCTATGCGGTCAAATTCTTTTATAAACCTTGCTGTTGGCCTATCTAAAGAATCTCGTTCAGCAACATTATACACAAAAACACCATTTAGATCCTGCATATTCTTCTTTTCCCTCTGCAAATGATTCATAAGATAAGGATGAACTAATAAAAGAATGAACTGTAGCATAGCTAGCATATAAATCTTAAAATAAACATGCCAAGTGTTAGTAACAAAGCACTCTTAAAGCAAATAAAATATGGCCATCCAACATCATGATAAACGTTTTTATAGGAAATGCAGCTATTATATTATCAGCCAATGAATTGTCTAGAACTTATTGCTTCTTTCAAAATTTGAGGACAATAAGCTGTTTTCCTATTTCAAGTGAAAATCCCAGCTCTCTAATCCATTCGTAACAAGAGCAGTAACTTAAAGGTTCTGCCATGCCATAACCAAAACAACGTCAAAATATTCAAGAAATAAAGAAACATATCTTTCATTCTATCAGACAACGTCTTACCGTGTTAAAGAAGCAGATAGCAACTTCATCATATGATCTATTAATGATCTGAGTCTTGAGTGATTGCGCAATACAACTAACCACAATGTGAAAATGACTTTCATCCTTTTGATCTTCCTGCCAGAATGAACACATAAAAAAGGCCAATCAGATTAATTTGAAAATGGTATAAAGTAACAGCATATTCAAAAATCGAAAGAGTTGTGTGTGCAGAAACATCAAACTTGCATAAGCATGCTAAATATGTGCAGCCCGTGAATAGACAAATCTCCAAATCTTAACTTACTGAGATATAATGCATTCAAATATTCATTTCCCTTATTTACCTTACCAGTATAACAGCCAAATATATAGAGTAACATCATATACAGAGGCATTCATTATTTAGTGACAACTAACTGCTAAGAATAAATCTCATTCCACAGAAATACTCCTTGTGATGCAGCATTGCAAAGGAAGACATGTCCCCCAAACACAATCAGTAAAGCGACTTATACTACTGAGAGTCATATTCAAAACATATGCCCAAGCTCCTATGAAAAAACAACCCAAGTTTTTAGAACTGGTAATAGGTACATCACAAGTTCCAAATTGTAATAAGTTATTTGAGCACTTCAACTTGCAAAATGCTGCGATAAACAATCAATCAACTGATCAAAGTTACCAGTCAAGTTATAAGTCCCAAAAAAATGATTATCGAAATTGGCTTCTACAGAGCCACCAAAAAAAAAAAAAAAATTGTGGAAAGCTAATACCCAATCATGGTTCAAACTAATAAAGACCCTTATGTTTTCATTCTGCAACTGAAATAGACACAATCGCTTTTTGGGATCAAAAGGTACAACAAAATGTTTCCTGGAGAAGAAATTGATAGATAATTTTCTGAAAAACCCTTTTGAACCAAAAAATCCACTTAAAGTGCTTCGGACGTGATAACTGCTTTTCCATAAAGCACTTTCAGATACATCCGTAGACACGCTTTTACCCAAAATCACTTGCTGCATAAACACTCTCAAGCACTACACTAGTCCAATACATCGAAAGAACACAAAAAAAGCGAACAATTGAAACTATAAACTAAAATAATTTTAGTTATTACTATAGACAATAATCAATAATCAATCATGTAAACAAGTGCTTGGAAATTGAACAACCCAATCTTCTGCATACATATTTCAAACTAAACGATACCCATACAAACAAAAATAAATAAATCCATCCATCAGAAAAAAGAAAGAAAACTCACGGCTGAAGTTGAGGTAGAAAACATTTTGGGTGAAGCATCAACAAGGTACACCACATATTCTTTAGTTGACTCTCGTTCCTGCAAATTATTATTATTATTTTTTTTTCACATTTTTGTTATGCAAATACACATAACAAGAAAAGAAAGTTTTGAAGTATTAATATCAAATGGTAAGCAAAAACGAAAGAAAACCTGAAAGAGTTCGTTTTCGTCGTCTTCGTCGTCTCTGAAAACGTCATCTGGGTCCAAGTCCATTGTTTTCTCAGAGATAAATGAAAGGTTTTGGTTTGGGTGCTTCCCGAATCGTGAAATTCCGCCCGCGTATTTATATAAATTCGAAAGTCGAAAGTTCAGTTCAGTGTCTGACAAGCTATTTCAAGAGTCAATACTGTCAATGGGCCGGTTTAACTGATGACAAACGGGTCAAATATAGGGTCCATATTAATGGTGAGGATAATTTCTTAACTCCTCAACCTTTTTTAAATTTTACAATACCCCCTATAACTTTGAAATAATCTCTCACATCCCCATCTCGCTTCTCGCCGTTATATATCTCCAATTCTTGATTAGTTTACTTTAAGGTGGTATTTATTTCGTGGATGGGAAGGAATGGAAATAGGAATGAGAATGAGAATGAGAATAGAAAAGGAAGGGGAATGAGGATGAGAATAGGAAGGAGAGGTTTACTTTAAGGAAAGACAATTACCTTTAAACATGATTTCGTGAAATAACTTAAGAGAGCGTTTGGTTCAGAGAACTTTGGATTACGAGGAATGTTGGATCACTTAAATCTTATATTACCTTGAAGATTACTAGAAATCTTTAGAAAAATGTGTTTGACTAGTTGGTACGTATATTATATTAATATGTTTGGTTAGGAGGAATAAATTGGTGGTATGTTATTTAAATTACTAAATTGCCCTATTTTTAAATACTGATATAATATTATTTTTATTATTAATTTTTGAATAGTTTCTTTTAACCCCCACTATTTCAGATTTAGCTAAGTCATCCCCGCTTATATAAAACTTTAATTTATGACAAAATCACCCCCACCGCCTACTGCCACCCAAACCACTGCCGAAAGTCTCTGAAAGTCACCGTGAGTTGCTCATCGTGACCACGAGGCTCCGATATGGCCGTTTCTGATCATATTGATGGCCGAAAATGGCCAAATCTATTCTGGCCATTCCCGGCCAGATCCTTGGCCATTATCGGGCAAATCTCATCCAGTTTGCTCTTGATATGGCCATTTTTTGGACAAATCTACTCTCGATATGCCCTTTTTGGCCCTTAATATAGCTAGAAATTTCCATATTGTGGCCTCCCGGTTACTGTGGGCTGCTCATGGTGACTTCAGGTGACTTTTGGCAACTTCCCTCGGTAGCCCATGGTGGTTTGGCTGGCGGTAGTAGGTGGGTGGGGGTGGTGGCTTGGGTAAGCTAAAATTTGTTTTAATTTCAAGGGTAATTTTGTCCAAAAAAATAATTAAATGGGGTGAAATGGTAAAAGCAAGATTCATGTAAATAAATTTAAAATAAAGGTATTATTGTCCTAAAATTTTATTAACAAGAGATAAAATTGAAAAAAAAAAAAAAAAAAGATTAGCCAAGTAATATTATAATACCTAAGAAAATAGAGGTAATTAAATTACCTCCTATATTACCAACAGTAGCCACTATTGGTATTTGAAGATTACCAGAATCTTATATTACTTGACAAACCAAACATGGTAATCAAGTAATATAAGATGACTTAACCCCAATAATCCCATATAACCCACAACCAAACGCCCCCTAAATACCATGTATACTGCATTGTGATGTCATTATTCCAAAATAAATAAATAATATATGTATAATTATATTATATAAGTTGAAAAATTCAAAACTAAAATGTAAAATATCCTAAAAATATTGGTCAACTTAATTTATTTAAATGAAAGGTGTATTTTATAAAATTAAATTAATACCCTTAACAAAGTCCTTTCTTTCTAATTTTGGTATATTGTGATGATTCATAGGTTTAATCTAAAATAATCATAGGTTTAATCTCGAATAAGAAAAATATACTCACAAAACGTCAAAATACTTAATGATGCTTCTAAATTTACCTCATTATATTTCCAATATCCCAAGTAATGTGTTAATGTGGCATTAATATATAAAAAAATTGATTAAGCATTTAAATGATATGGAATTGCCCACGTGATAATGCCTTATTTAGGATGTGAAATTTGGGATAAATATTTGATATTAGTAGTTATATATTTCAATGAAATCAAAATTTAAATTATTAGACATGAGCATTTAACAGGCATTTGAAATTCGATTACTGAAGAATATTAATTATTGATGATGGTTTGATTAAGCTGAACTTTTTTTTTTTTTTTTCTCGTCCGAGCGCCAATATGTATATACCTCAATTAATGCCCTAAGGTTAATAATTGGGTAAGCTTCTAGTAACCAACTCATCCCTATTAGGGGTCAAGATAAATCGAACTCAGACCTCTTGAATAATACACCTAAAAATCATAATTAACCATTCAGCCACCTCTTGGGTGCTTTTGTTTTAGTATTTTGGATAGTATTTTTGAAAAAGTAAGAGTTGGATGGTAATAACAAGGTAAGATTTGAAAATTAACAAAAAAAACACCCTATAGGTTTGTTAATTTACCAAACACACTTGTAATAAAAACAATAAAAATTACAAAAACACACCCACCCACCCATTAAATATCAGTAACCGGCCACCACCACCAAAGGGTGGCCGGATTCGTTGTATTGACTCATGACCTACTGGATCTAGCTGGTCATGGGTCGAGATGGCCTTTTCCAGCCAGATCCACCGTGGATCTGGTCAGAAAAGGTCAGATCTAGCTATGTATGATGGCCAAAGATATGGTTGTCGTTGACAACTAGCTATGGCCAAAGATCTGGTCTCTAGCCTTCAACGACCAGATCTTTGGCTATAGATCTGGCCTTTTCCAACCAAATCCATGATGGATCTGGCCGGAAAAGGTTATATTGGTGTATTACAGGCCAGATCCAATCGATAGTACACCCTTATACTAGATTTTGTCCACATTCATGCCATGATGGTCGGAATTTGGCAAATGGGGGTGGATGGGGGTGTTTTTGTCAATTTTTAAACTTTTTTAAGGTGTTTAATTAAATTAACAAACTTAGGGGATTTAAAAATAATTGAATAAAATATAATAGTATTTTCATAATAAAGAAATAAATGTGTATTTTGGAAATGATAGGAATAAGATAGGGCAAAAATAGAGAAACAAACACAACCCTTGATTGTTAATTAAGCTGAACTCTGATTGCATGCAACAAAGAGAAAAAGGGATCACCCTTTATTTTTTTTGAAGCTACATACTCTATAAGCACACAACACTTACTAATTGTAAACTCTAATTAATCATACATCATAATTGATACTGCATACATAATCACTTAGATCTAAACATTACATTACAAGAAGCTTGGATTATTAATATTACATTTTCTTTGCCATGCACTAATTTGAAGCCTTATACTTCTTTGCAGAGAGCCGCCTTCTTGTGCTGCGATTTCGTCAAGTAATTTTGAATGTTTTATCGTATTGTTTGAGGTGGTGAGACTTGAGAGTCCTCATCTTCTCCTCACGATTGATCTGTGGAGCTTTCCCTGACTTTACTGGCGGTGGAGGTGGCTTACGCCATTCACTGCATGTAATTGAAACTAACTAATTACCATATACATTCATTACTAAGTGGTAAGTGAAAATTGTTCTTTATTTGTCTGTGTAGCTTGGCCTCTGCAATTACCTCGAAAATATGATAACCGCTAAGTAAAAACCTGCAATATATATATCGAAAAAATTACATGACAATTTAACGTACTGATCACCTTTGTTGCTTGCTGCTATGGAGCACGGAGTTCAACATGACGCGACCAAATAAAAAGAGAGCAAATAATACCTTTTTTTTTTTTTCTTTAATTTCTTCACAAACTGCTCTACATATAAATATAACTAAGTTAACTAGATGTGATCGAGTTCAAAGTATGAAAGTAATCCCAATATTAGGATTAATTTATACATACAAGATTCACGTGGTTGATATACAATGCGCAAGTGGGATCATTTAGTACTGCTAGCAACATAATAATTACTGGTAGGGCTACCAAAAAGATATTGTCCAAATTAAACTAATGATAAAGGAGAGAAATTGGAAGATTTATAATCTTTGAAGATATTTTGAGTAATTTCTAGTGATAGAAGAAAATTTTACATAAAAACTTAAATATGGAAGTAATTATTTGAATCAAACAATTCACGAGGGGTTAATCGAATGACCAGATATGTGACCGAAGTTATTAATCAAGAGTCATTGATGATGCTTGTCGATTGAATTATTGAGCAATATAAATTTGATTGTCTTAAAGATGAATGCATCGAGCTTGCTGTTATCAGTTGACTTTAAGTCAAATTAGGTTTGTAATTATCAATTCATTCCATCTTTAACTTACAAATAAACAAATTCAATTTCATATTCTAAATTAACTTTCCAATAAACAAATCCAGAAAAGACATTCAAAGGTTGCTTTTGGCCATCTTATTGAGAGCTTGAACCAATTAAATGATAGCCTGCTGGAAGGAAAAGAAAATCAACAATAGTTTGTTCTTTGATTATTTTTCTCTAAATATGAGCGTCATTAATTGCTTGCAATCAGACAAGAAAGTTGGAATTTGATGAGACTCCCTCTGAAAAAGAGGGCAACAAGAAAAAGGTAACTGCCTCAATTATAGGCATATAGCTAGTCATTACTCAGTTATATTTAATGAATATCTTTGTATGTACCATATAAAATTTTATCTTTGTTTGTATTAGCCGTGTACGTAGGATATATAGCAGAAATAACAAAGGTTCGAAGATACCACTTTTTGATACAAAATATGTTTTAATTCTTTCGTTATTAAATTAAGATATTTTGGATAATATAGATTAAATATAATTTATATAATTAATACGCTTTGAAAATGATATGTATATGCAATCTCAAACCTAACCTGACCTTATACACGTGCGAAGATTCTCTACTGATAATGTTAGTGAGAGATAAACATAATTTAGTGATAATCAAACAATTAAGTTAGAATTTATCTGATGTAAATCTTTTGCTGTATGTTCGGTCGAAGAACAAATAATACTACTTAGTCCAAACTGTATTTGATCGAACTATGAAAGGAGAGAAAGAGGTCACCTCACACATACAAATTTTCGTTATTTTCTTGCAATATGTTCACTTTTATTCTTCTTAACAAATTAAACACACCAACTACAACACCAAACTCATTGCACACTATGCCGTAATTAAACAAACATCAAGATGCAGCATGCATGATCATCAAATTCTAATTAAACACCAAACACTTTGAGATTTCTAGCTAGGAGTTTAATATGTAGTAATACAACTTAATATGAAGCCTAATTAGATTTGTTTGCAGAGCCCTGACTTTTGGCTTTGTTGCTTTTCTGATCAAGCTGTTTTGAATCGCTCTTTGAGCTACTGAGAGAAGTCATCTTCTCTTCACCATTTGTTTGTGGAGGTTTCCCTGACTCCGGTCATGGTTTGGTTGCGGTTTAGAACATTTTCTGGCGTGGAAACACAAGAAGAAAAGAAATTTTCAGATGTTACTGTACCAATAATTCAATAACTCAACAAATAAGGTTTGGATTGATATTGATGAGATGATCTAGTTGTCAAGATCCTTACTATCAATAAAGGGAAGATTCCCTTTGTTTAATTACCCGTGAAGATTATATATATATAAAGATAAAAACTCAGATCAAAGAAGAATCTTACGTACATCAGTACATGTACGATACGATATGATACCTTGGTAAATCTAGAAAATATATATGTGGACTTTGTGAAGATGCAAAGGAAAGAATTAAAACAAAAGATTCTATATAAGCAAATGGAAAGAAATCACATACATGATCCCATTTTTTGGGTGCTAGTATGACTTGAAGTGGGAGGTTGGAGCATGGTCTTATGAAGCCACCTAATAAGAGAGCCATGATGAAGGGCAAATTATTAAGAATTCCTGTATGTAATTTCTTCCCTGAATGCTCTATAACTTAGCTCTCTCTGTGACTTCAAATGAGTGATATGTAGCTATAGATGCAAAAAATCTACGGTTATGGAAATAGGGTCCGATCTAGTGAGGTTGAGGCCACTGACAATCCACTGGACTTGCACACACAAAGAGACAATCGTGAAGCTTACGGAAAACACCGGGTGGTGTTTACCGTAGGCACTCCAAAGCTCAAGTCCGCAAGGCTGAAAGAGATTATTTAATAAAAATTTAGGGATAGAAGGATTATCAGGAGTCTTGTTGGAGGCCAAGACCACGGCGAAGGTATAGAATTCTCAAGAGCAAGAATTTAGGAGTAAGTAGGTGGTTTTGTGTAATGGAAATTAAATATTTGAGATTCAATGAATAATGAAAGGGTAGGCCTCTATTTTGGTAGTGAATCCAAGGGGTTACAATCCTAGTAGGACACTAAGTCCTATTTTGAGAGATAATCCCTATCAGGAAAGAAATAAAATTTCTTATCTTTATCTAATTAAGTTCACTAGTTTGAGTAAGATTTAAAATCTCAGCAGAAGAGGAAATAAAATATTCCTATTTATAGACTGTTGTAGGCTAATGGGCCAGAACTCAATTCAGTTTAACTTGTAGGATAGCTCAACTCATAGAGTGGGCAGTTCACAAGGTGACTTTAAGCGTAGGCCCAACCGGAATTAGGCTAAGGCGTTGGGCTGTGACATGTTCATTTTGTTATTGGGCCTCATCAGGCACAAGATAATTTTTTGCCCATACAGTTAGCCCCCCACTTTCTAAGTTAAAGGAGTTAGAGAGTAGATTTAATCGAATGAGTATAGACTGAGCGGATTAGTGCTAGCAGCTTGTTAGGTTAGATGGATCATTGTTTGGAGAAAGTTTCCTCGGCCAACTTAAGTTGTGAGGATTTTGCTTGACTCCCTAAGTTAAGAGAAGTTTGGTCGACCAACCTGAGTTAGGAGGTGAATGCTTGACCAACCGAGGTTAGGAGAAATATGAAGACTTGCTTAGCCAACCTAGGTTGGGAGAAGTTATTGACTTGTAATATAAAACCTAGGTGTTTAGGTCATATGATCGAGTTGGCATGACTGACTTATAGTTAAACTCAAGACGTCAAGCCTCGTGGCCAAGTCGGTGTGACCGACTTGTTGTTGAAATTTGAGGAGTCGAGCCTTGTAGTTAAGTTAGCGTGTCTGACTTTATAGTTAAAAATCGATGTATTAGGTCTTATAGTTGAGTTGGTGTGACCGACTTGTAGTTGAAAAATCAAGGAATTAGACCTTGTGGCTGAGTCGATGTAAACCAATTATAATTGAAAAAATTGTAGATGCTAAGTACTAAGGCCCTGTTGGTGTGACTGACTGTCGATGTAATTCGGGCCTCACGTCCAAGTTGATGTAAATCACTTGTAGTTGAAAGATTTGTAGATACTAAGTACCGAGGCCGTATTAGTGTGACCAACTGTTGATGTAATTTGGGCCTCGCATCTGAGTCAATGTATATCAATTATAGTTGAAAAAATTTGCAGATGCTAAGGATAAAGGCCCTGTCAGTTGACTGACTGTCGATGTAATTCAAGCCTCGCGTCCGAGTCGATGTAAATTGATTCAAGGTGATCACAGTAGACAACTTAAAACAACTTCATATGGTATCATGCATGGTGTGCAGTTATCAATAATAAATTGAGTAAGAGAAGTAATGGTGTTCATGTGTGAGACCAAATGAAAGATAAAACTTAAATGGAAAATGTCGTGCATGTATCAAGTAACAAACCATATGGAGAAGTGATGCAAAACCAAGGGAAGAATAATCTTACCTGGAGAAGTGACATGCATGGCATGCATGTTTTAAGCAACAAGTCGAATAGGGAAGTAGTATGCATGTGTTATGGACTGAATGAAGAGTGAGCTTTCCCCTTCAAGTGCTACCACCCACACTTGTTGAACCAAGTGGAGTATTTGTTTTTTGACTTGACAGTTCTCCTATTGCTAGCGTTGATCTAACCATTTGACTGAATATGTAAGGCTGTTACCCGTTTCATCACCAAGATCATCTAAAGGCAACACTATTCCTGAATTTAAAATTAGTCGCTGAAATATCTCAGGCATGAACAATTGGAAAAGAGTTGGAAGAGCAAAATGGAGAGATAGACTAACAAAAAATCCTTTTGATGATTAAGGAACACATGGTGAGCAAAGAGTTTGAGTAAGCTAAAAGGAAAAGTAGTATACATCGCATGCATGTTTTAAGTAACAAACTTTTTCCCTTCAAGTGCTGCCACTCGTACTTGCTAGACCAAGTGAAATATTTGACTTCTTAATCATTCGATAAGGTGATACGAAAGTACCCACGAGCCCATGGCTGAATGGCTCTTTGTAATGCTTTAGTCGACACAAATCAAATCAATAGTTTTCCAGCAAGAGTTATATGGGGGTGAAAGTGACCAGGCCCACTCGGCTGGCTCACGCAGCAAAGTTTATGTGTTGATGTTGTTCATACATCCATATCGAGCCAAGTTGAATGATCTCTAGACAATTTTAAGTGCGTTTATGCAAGAAGCGTCTCCTAATACCACTCGACTAGGATCACTATCCTGAATGGAGATGTTTGGTTGAGTGGGGTGTGCCCCATGAATGGCAATGTCTTTTTTCTTGCCAACGAGTCAAGCAGCATGAGGATTCTATGGAGTTGGTGAATGTCATGTATCATTCAGTCGTCTTTCATGCTGACTGAATGAGAACAAAATTGGCCAAGTGATAACCATGGGCATTGGTTTATGGACTGATCTGGTAGAGCTGAGTAAGAAGTGAGAAAATACAGAGGACCACTCATCTTAGGACACTCAACTCAGATGATTCGATTCAGCCTCCCTTGCCAAGTTTTTTTTTTTTTTTTGGGGGGGTGTGTGGTGTGTGGGGGGTTTCATACCGATTAGGAAATATTTGTAAGGGATTGCTAGCATCTTCACTCATCCTACTGGAGTGAATGCCTTCAAGCAGGACCGAGTTGGGTGAAGGTATAATGACACTCCACTCATGGCCCGCTTTGGTAGCCGAATGGGTCAAAGTCTGATAGAGAGGAGTGATCTTCAGCGAAAGAACTATTATAGAATTTTTAGGATACTGAATCTAAGGATGCTCCCATGACGTGGGGGGCTGACGAGGATGGGTTGAATGGAGTTTTACAGGTTCAGTTTTATAAAAGCCAGTGGACAGGTTGGTGGAGGAAATTGAGGATGGTAACGTGGAGGTGGAGAGGTAGGTCGAGAAGATGGAGGATAAACAGGAGGCTTTGTTTTAGGTGGACAAGCAGGAGAAGTTTTAAGATGAGTAAGAGGAGAAGGAGGTGACGGTGGTAGAGTTGATAGATAACCATATACTAGAGGTGATGGTGAAGATGAAGGATCCAAAAGATCCTGGAGGGAAAAAAGCTAAACTGAAAAGAAAAATGACAACTCCTTTGACTCTAAACTCCCAAGAAATCACCAGAAACTCCACCAAACATCTTTGACAACAGAACCCAAAGGAAGGCAAATCAAGAGCTTCAGGCACAGACTTTGGTCATTTTTTTCTAACTGAAAGAGCATTTGGTTTGAGCTTCTCTCAGTAGTTTGATTAAAAACAGGGAAGAAGATGAAAACGGAGATGAAAGACAAGTGTTAATGGTGGGCATTGTTGAAGGTGTCAATGTGGCCCTTCATGTTAGGCAAGCGGAACGTAGTGTTAAAGAGTTGAATGAGATCTTGAAGTTAGATGTTTAGCGAGTTTTTCTTGCAAGGGAGTGAGCTAAGTGAGAATCTAACTGCGAGTAGAGTGTGAAAAAGGGGCCATGATGGGTTGAATTGTATTTATTCTCGGCTACAATAGTGTGGCTTTGGATCAAGTGTGACTGAGTGATGGTGTTGAAGGTTCAATAGAATTGCCATCTTCTAAATGGGAAAGATGAGGTTATGGCTCTTTGATTGAGTGAAGACTTGTCAAAGGGGAGTTGGAGTGGAGTGGAAGTAGGAGGAGCAGGTGTTGGTGTTCGCTTGGGAGTGTGACCGAGTGATGGTGTTGAAGGTTCAATGGAACTGCCATATCCTAAATGGGAAAGATGAGATTATGGCTCTTTGATTGAGTGAAGACTTGTCAGAGGGGAGTTGGAGTAGAGTGGAAGTAGGAGGAGCAGGTGTTGGTATTCGCTTGGGAGATGGTGAAGGCGGTGTTAGGCATGGACACGGGGGCACTGTAGATTCAGGATTTGGTAATGGAGATGGCGGCAATGCAAGCTCTAGATTGGGCGATTGAGGCTTGGGGTTAGGTGAGGGAGATGGAAAAGGTGGCGATAGACAACAATGAAAGAGAGGCAGAGAGGAAAGATGTTGGTGATGGACTTGGTAAGGATTTGATTGGCTAGTTTTTGAAGAAGAAGAAGAGAAATAGAAAGGAAAGTTGGTCTGCAATGTCGATAGGAGGTTGAACAAGTTTTGTGGGTTCTTCGCGTTTCTATGGTAAGGTTTCTCTTTCTGTTTCGCAGATAACTTTTGGTGTTTTGAGAAGGTTCTACTGTGTTTTAGGATTAAAGTTGTGTGGTTGGAGAAGCTATTCGGACAATTTCAGGAGAACAGGTGGATAGGTTTTGAGTTTCAAAATGGTGGCAAATTTCTGTGAAGTTGAACTGGGACTGGGATTAACATTGGTTAAGTTTGAGTTACCCTCCAAAAAAGAAATTGAACATAACAAAAAGTGGGTAGTATTCCAACTAATGCGTAAAACAAATTATATATGAGATGGGAGATGTGTTTTGATGCTTATCATATTATATGCTGAATAGATATAATGCACATAAAGTAAATTATGGTGTGCTCAATAGTATGATACGACACATGAATAGATAACACAAATGAAGGAAAGTAAAGAAAAAAATTTCTTATCGTGATGAAAATTTCTAATTAACGATGTTCGTTGGAGGGAGTTATGTGTCTCTTCTTATGTTGCAAGTTGTTGTTGGTGATTGCTAGGGCCCCACGGTGGGCGTCGAATTATAGATGTAAAAAATCTAAGTTACAGAAGTAGGGTCTGATCCCGTAAGGTTTAGGCTATTGACAATCCGTTGACTTGCATACACGAAGAGACAAGAGTAAAGCTTACTAAAAACACTTGGGTGGTGTTTGCTGTAAGCACTCCGACGTTCAAGTCAACAAGGTTAAAAGATATTATTTAATAAGAATTTAGGGAAAGAATGATTATCAGGAGTCTTGTCAGAGGTTAGGACCATAGCAAAGGTGTAGAATTCTCAGGTTCAAGAATATAGCAGTAATGGATTAATTATTTGGTTTTCATTTACCAATAAAGTCATTTTTAATTACCTTTCCAAGAGCAATAAAAACTTTAAGTACTGCATTAATTTAGACAATTTTATCCGCGAGATCTAGATTAAACTAGATGAAATGATAGCCAAAAAGAAAAGAAAATCGCCAATGTTAGTCCCTCTTTTTCCCAAATATGAATTAATGTAGCTATTTTCATCAAAAAAATATAAAGTTAGAATTTGATGGGGATCGATCGACTACCACACAGAAAACGAGGGGAAGAAAAAAGATATATAAACATTGGCAGCCTCAATTATTGATAAGCACAACCTTTTTTTTTTTTTTTTTTTTTATTGATAAGCACAACCTTTTTTTTTTTTTTTTTTACATCAGGGATTTTGACTTTTTAGGCCAGTTTATATTTACCTCAACTAATTCCCTAAAATCCTAGAACTATAGGTCGGATAAGAACTCCAATGGCTATCTCTATTAGCACCTGAAGAAGAACTCAAACTCAGGACCTCTTGAATAATACATCCAAGAGTCCCTATCGAACTGTTTAACTACCTAGAGATAATTTGATAAGTACAACCTTATTATCTGTAGATAGATTTTTCTATTAATATATATCAATTCAACAAGTTCATATGAAAAAAAAAAAAAAAAAAAAAAGGGTATAGCAACAGACTAACAGTGTGTAAAAAAAACAATAGTATATATATCATGGATAAAAATCACTGTTGAACTTATATTATTTCTATCATTTCAAAGAAACTAAAGTTGTAATGATTTTGAAGGGTGAGTTGACATGATGAATAATTTAGGCTTCGTTTGGTTGGATTTTGGGAATACTACTTTTAGTATTCTCAAAAAAGTTAAACAGTAAAAACCCAAAAACTCACAATATTATTCAACTTTATTCAACATTTTTTAAACCTCCTAAATTTGTTAATTCAATTAAATACCCCTAAATATTTCTAATGTTTTTGTTACGGCGACTCCGGCCACCCTCCGACGGTGGTGGCCGACTATCCGTATTTGAGGGTGGATTGGGGGTATTTTTGTTAACTTTTAATGTTTTATTATAAGGGGTGTTTTGTAAAAAAAAAACATAGGGGGATTTTATCAATTTGTAAATCCTACATCGTAATACCCACCCAATTCAACTTTTTTTTTAACTTTTTTCAAAAAACTTTTCCCAAAAACACAAAATTGTGAACCAAACGGAGCCTTAAATTTCCCAAGTAACCAAGTTATTAATAAACGTAATATGTCAATTATAATTAATAGTAATCGCAACTCAAGAATGCATAAACTATTAAACGATCAAATTTGTAAAAATTTGATAAACCGACAATATGTTCTACAGTAGTTTTGTAGGCACGATTGACGCTTAATTCTCAACTGTGAGAGATTATCATCTTTAACATATAAATTATACAGTAAAGTAAAACTGAACCAGGACTTCATAGATTTATAAAAATTGGTTAATTTATTTCTGATCTTACAAAACATGATTTAACTGCTGAGAAAATTAACGTCTAATTTAACTAGCTCCAAACTCTTTTAGATTTGGAGTTAGAAAATTAAACTTGCATACACACGTTTATTAGCTTAGCCACTATTTTAAGCCATAGATTTCTCTGAAGAACCGTCACCACGTTTTGGTTTTCCTTTGTCGTGCGTTTCTTTTACAACAGGAGTGTTTGGAGCAGTCATCTTCTTCTCCTTACTGTTGGTTTGTCCGGGGGGGCCTTTCTTCACCGGCGGTGGAGGGGGTTTACAACATTTTCTGCCTCAGAAGAACAAAAAAATAAATTAAAAAAAATTATGAGATATGCAAATACAATTTAAATTAAACCAAAGATGAGACGATCAAATAAAAATTTCTGATAAACTAATAAAAAGTTCCATGAAAGTTTTTGACGTACATGATGCCGTTTTTTGGATGTTTTTGTGGCTTGAAAATGGGGAGTTGAAGGTTGGCCTTTGGCATGATGAGGGTAGCTGGGATGACTGAGAGAGCCATGATAAGAGGAAACGGAGAAGACCTGTAAAGGTAGCTGTGAGTTCAAAGTGATAATGCTAAGGTAGGTATTTTATAATGGCAAAGATTCACTGCTAGCTGATGCTGATGTAATTGTAATACTGCAAGTGGGATCTATTTTATGCGTGTTTGTAGGGCTATAAAATGCGAAAGGGGACACTACACCGGTGGTCCATTCAAAAATAAAAAACTCGATTAAAACGAGTAAACGAAACTTTTTCCCACCGAAGGTTTGCGTTAATGACACTTTCCTCTAAAAGAAAAAAGTTTCAAAATACTATTTTTTTACCTAAAGTTAATATTTTATTATTATCCAAAGTTAATTCTGACAGTGAAAATTCTCTCTATCATCACTATTTAAACTTTCGATCTTCTCAATACCAAACCCCTCCTAGTCTGACACCTAATTTCTCGTTAATTATCGGTCACCGCAAATCTAAGGTTTTTTGTTTTTAACTTATTTATGGCTAATACCAATAACGAATATTTAATCAGTCACAACTATTCAATTCACCAACATCCACTCTATAAAACTCCTCTTATCCTAGTTTTTAGTAACTCACCGAATATCGATTGAGAAAGTAAAATTTATTTTGGGTATTAACAAAATATATATTTTGAATGAGAAAGTATTAGTTTGAAACTGTTTAGGTGGAAAAGTATCATTTAAGGCAAACCTTGGATGGGAAAACGTCGTCTACTCAATTAAAAATATCCAACTTGCCGAAGCTGCAGAGATACCCAGTTAGTTATTTTATTATTATCATTTCTTTTTCACTTGAAAATTCTTGAATAAATTATATTTGAATAAATGAGAAACAAAAAAATATATATAGAATAAGACGATGGGGAACTAAGACCTAAATTATACTATTCATTATTAACAATCAGTTTCTAGTTTTATATAATACAGTTTAAATAAATATACAATCAAATAATTCAAATTATGTAGTTTTGAAATGCGAGCAGTACGTGTTCAAAAACCACTAGAAAAAATTTAAAAAATAAAATTTAATAATAATATGTTTAATATTCTTATAAGATTTATTTAAAAACGGAATTTTGTTAGATAAATAGGAATTTAATAGCATCAGTCTTTAAATTTAAATCAAAATAAAACCTACATCACCAAGAAATTCTTGTGGGTAAAGATTTAGGAAGAGTGGCTTCTAGAGGATTATTGTATAAACCTATTATTTACTATAGTACCTACTGATTCAATGAAGACACGGATTTTCTTCATTCTTAAAATGATTAAAAATAACTAGCTCTTCTTTTTATGTTTTTACTTTTTCCTCTTATTGGAAATCCTCACATGGATGGCCCCATATTATATTGAATTATTGACTCATTGGGTTTAATTATCTTAAGTTATGTAATAGAGTTAAATAATGCGAGCAATTAGTTGACTCGAGTCAAACTCTGCTTGCCTTTATCAAGTCTTCCCCTCTCTCTTTTATCAACTTTCCACAACGAAGACTTTGAATCCATATTGGATTTCTATTTTTGTCTCTTTTTCCAAATACAATATCGTCATTTTCAAAACCAACATGTAACGAATATGGGTTTTCTTTAACCCAAGACTTCTCTGAATGATGTTGTATATAGTTATTCTTAATCTTGTTTAGGGTTTTTTGTTTTTATCATATCCCAAGGCATGCCTGTAATAAGATGTCTTTGTCTTTATATTCCTTTATTTGCTTATCTTCTCTTGTCTTCTTTTATATACGTGCTTAAAATAGATAAATAAAAAGAGATTAGGTACTAAGTCTATTATACTTGTGTTTTTGTTCCTATCTTAGAATTTGTCCTAAAGCTCTGTTTTAAAAGCTAGACCGAACTAGTCGGTCTGACTGATTCGACCGTGAGCCGTCTTTTACTTCGGTCTAAGTTTACATATAAAACCGAAAATGTCAATAAACCCGTTTTGGACCGATAATGGACCGACGAAACAGTACAAAACCGTCAAACCGACTGACCCGGGGCTTAAAACGGTTCGTCTAATTCAAAAAAATTCATATTCCTAAACTAATTTCAGCACCGTTTCATTATCTTTCATTTTTATCTTCAACTGTAAAGAAGAAGTAAGGGGAGGGGAAGGGAAGGGAAGGAAGAAGAAAGAGAAGAGGAGACACGAGAAAGAGTAAGGAAGAAGATTAGAAAAAAGAAAAGAGGAGATAAAGAGAAAGAGAAGGAAGAAGAAAGTGAAGAAAAATTACAGTAGAGGAAGAAGAAAGAGAGAAAGAGAAGAATGTGACGAGGAAGAAGAAAGTGACGAGGAAGAAAGAGGAAGAAGAAAGTGATGGGGAGTGATGGGGGAGAGAGAGAAAAAAGGAAAAAGAAAGAAATTGATGGAGAGTGATGGCGTGATGGGAAGAGAGAGAAAAGTGAAAGATGGAAGTGATGGGGAGAGTGAAAAAATAATTAATAATAAAACTTGAGGGTGTATTTACTTTATTTTAAACTCACAGGGGTTTATAGTAACTTTTAGGGATGTATTTGCTGATTTTTCAATTTATAACAATTAATGGAATTGTTTAAAGATGATACTGTTACATACCGATCAGACCGATCGATCCAATCGATTGGATTGGTCAACCAGCAAACCGACTCTTTGACTGGATCAACAAACGGTCTGGTTTTTAAAACAATGTCCTAAGATAGAATGACCAATTTTTTTATGGTATCTGTGCATATTCTTTCTCTCTTCTAATAATACTACTTATCAAAAAAAAAGAAAAAAATACTGTCTACATTGAATTAAAATCAAACAATAAAGCAAGAACTCCATGGGACTACCTCAAAAAATGAAGGGTACGTATAAAAACAAAATAGTAGTAATCCTCAATTATTAGGATTCATTCATAAAAGCTTAATTATGTATGATACTTATCCGATATATTTGATATTTTGGAAATAGTTATGAAAATGTGGTAATATTAATCCATGTGCGTAATTAGTATGTCATATCATGCATAAACGTGAAACATAAAATTAGTAATAAATCAAAGTATTGCTATTCAATGTTGGATAGATGTAAAGTAGGTTTTTGATTTATAAGGATAGGTAAATAGCATCATCTAACATAGTATTTTTATTTTTTATTTTTTGCGTAATTGACAAGCCCCAAGAGTATGAATAATAGGCCACAATATTGAATATACATTCATACTACAGTATAAATAAATAAAAAACAGTGTTTTCAAATATAAGAAGTGAAATAAAATGAGAGTTAATATCATGCCAAGAAAATATATATAATCTTATATGCTAAAAGATGAACCAAGAGTCGGATAATAATTACAAAGAGTTAATAAGCAGATAATTAACTTGATAATTTTAATCAAACATTCATCTAATGTTAATTTAATTGCTCTATATAATCTCAAAAACACTGCGGTTAAATTTCATTCTTCAAACAATAGTTATGGCATGCAATAATTCTTATAAAATCCTAAAAACAACATGATTCTATAAAAATGTTATGGAAGCAACTAAATCATTCATGTATGCATGTATAACTCGTTTTTAACTGTTTTAAGTACTATAATCTTATCATTTAAGCTGAAAGCAAATTTTGAATTATAGCTCATCATTGAATACTTAAAACTCTTTTCTAGAAACTTAAAATATGATTATAAATGCCTATGCTTCTAAAAACAATGTTTCCTACAAAGTCATGCTGCAGCCATCTATGTCATCACTCAAAACGCTTATGATTCTCAAAATAATAACTCTACAAGTCATGTTGCAAACATCCAAACCATCATTCAATGAATGCTCATGATTCACAAAAAAAAAAAGATAATAATAACTCTTTACTACACTACAAAATCTGAAATCAGAATCTGGTAATTGAATTAATAACTATTGTGATTATGTAAAACTGAAAGCTGATTTTCTGAAACTATGCACTGATAACAAATTTATGAATACTGCAAACTTTATGCTGATAATTGAACTTTAAACTGACTACTCTAGCTTTTACTAATACTAAAAACTATAAGTTGATATCTTATTCTGAAACTGTGGCTAATACTGAAAGCTCTCTTAATATTTTAAAAACTCATACTGAGACTATCGCTCATAATTGAAACTGAAAAGTGAATCTGATTCTGAACATTCTAAAACTAATAAATGAAAACTCTCACCACAACTAGTACCTTGGGGGAAATCTGTCATACCTGGTGAGCTTTCCGCACGCTGGTAGAGCAAGGGACGTATCTATTATACCCGACAAGATTTATCATTGCATGGGCAAAGCCTCTAAAACTATCATACTGATAGGAACCCACTTCATTAACTCAACAATTTGGGCTAGGCCATAGGTCTTTCATGGGCTTGAGTAAAACTCTCCTTGGAAAACCGGCTTGCCAAGGGAGGGTGCCCAAGCCTTTATAACCCACATGCCCACCCTTTTCCCTTTCAATGTGGGATCCTAACATTCCACCACACTTCCGCAACCGACGTCCACGTCGGCCTCTTTACCCCAGTCGGCCTCTTTACCTCTTGGGTGACTACGCGGATCCCCTTTCCCTCGAGCCTCTATGCCCTTTCTCGGGGTAGCAACCCAAGCCCAAGGTCAACCTACCATGTGTGCGCTGCCACATAGGCGCAGGATCATGCTCTGATACCAATTGATAGGAACTCACTCCATTAACTCAACAATTTGGGCTAGGCCATGGGTCTTTCATGGGCTTGAATAGAACTCTCCTTGGAAAACTGGCTTGCTAAGGGAGGGTGCCCAAGCCTTTATAACCCACATACCCACCATTTTCCCTTTCAATGTAGGATCCTAACACATACCTAGCAGACTGCTCAACGCCTAGGCAGAGCTAATAAATTTGTCATACACATACACAAAGCCAAAATATGAAACTGTCATACCCAGCGGACCACTACATTGCTCGAGCAGAGCCAAATCCTTATCATTGGGGGACGGGTACTTCATAGAGTGGTTTGAAAACAACTTTTATTCTTATACATAGTCTAAAATACTTTTCTTCATGAAAAATGTATTGTTTGCTTGAAAAATATGATATTTTATGCCACAAGGGTGAAAATACAGACTTATAAACATGTCTCAAAACTAACAAATCAACCCTTTTTCGTTTCTCATTTAGTATATTTATCAAAAGCACTAAACTCTCATTTAATCATGCATCTCATGTTAATCTCAAGTAACATATAAGTCAAGAACATATCACATATGTGCTTATAAATCATGCATATATAACATAATATTAAAAAATCACATTAAAAGGTGAAATTGAACCTGTTTCAAATCTGACAGTTTAACCCAGATTAAAAATTATTTCAACATCACATTACCATAGCAAATGTCCAACACTAATCATAAGCAAATATCACTTTTAAAAGCCAAAACTCATATAACACATTATAATTATAATTAAACCAAAGAACTCAAAAAATAATATATAAGAATATTTCATACTAGAATAAAATAAACATGAATAAACAAAGTACTTAAAATTCTCTTTTGTGCCTTCACGGGTATTTTCACAAAGAAAAGAATAAAAAATAAACCAAAATAAAATCTTCTTGGACATTATATAACTCCCCTTGACCTGCCTTTTAATCACCCATATTACTCCAAGCCAAACACCTCAATTCCAGCTCTTCATTTACAATTAAAAACTTCCCCATATTGCTACATTTTCCAGCCGAGAACAAGCAAGAAAACATTTGTAATTTATTTTATTCTAGAGCAAAATTTCAGCATTTCCAAGCATGTTAACCAGCCAAATTTTAATTCCTCTTTATAATGCCATTTCCATCTCATTATAAGCACATATTCCATTATAAAATTCCGCCAAACCATCCCTTTTCATACCAAAGAATATGCTGCATGAAGTCACACATTTTCGGAGCAAAACTAGTGTAATAATTCCAACCAATTCAGCAGAGATATATGTATATAAATAAGACAAATAAGAATCATAACACACCCATTTATTTATTATTTAAAGCATGCTTCCAACACCATCAAGTCTACTGTCCAGCCAAAAACACCCAAGTATATTATCCAGCAACACAACCGCCATTTATTTACTTACACCAACACTAGTAACAACCTAGCCGAAGCATGAAGAGAAAAGATTTTTAAACAGTTTCACAAAATAGCCAGATTCTCAACAAAACATTAACCTGCAAACATGAGCCTTATGTTTATAGGAAAATCTGGTGACATGCAACACAAATAAACTTTAAATAAAGTCAGATCTGGGACAATTTCGCTCATTCCATGTTCAGCCGAGGACATGCAAGCAAAGAAATACGACATGATATGACACATTTACTTAACATACAGACATGAATTTAAGTTTTTAAAGAAGAATTTTGGTTTAATCCACTTACCAATTGAGATTTCACCCATGTACTAAACATACAGATTATTCAATTTAAAAGCAAATTCTAAGGATTTCAACCATTGTCTTAAAGGAATGACATGCAGTCCGTGATTCAAACATTTGGATGCAATGTATCTCCATGCATGTAAAATTCTTCATATTTTCAAAACAAAACTCAGCAATTAACACCTAACTTCAGCACCAATTTTCAAAACCCAATCAAATGCCCATCTGAATTAACACATGCAAGCTAGAATATTCAAAAAAAGGTTTTGGTTTTTGCCACTCACCAATTCAGCTTAGTCGAACTATAATTGAAGCTTCAAGCACTCTTTTCTTCCACACCCAAAACCAAATGGGAGTGATCTGTTTCAAAATTTATCCTCCATTTTTGTTTTACTTTCACTCTCATTGTACCTCTGGCCAAACCCATTCTTCCCTCTTCTTTTTTTTTTCTTTTTCCTTTTACTTTTCTTTTTCTTCCTTTCTTCTTTCTGTGTTTTTCTCTTCTTCATTTCAGGCAAACAATCCAGTTTATATATAAAACAGCTTCTTGAAATTATGAAACTGCCCCAAAATTCTCTTATTCTCACCATGACCCTGCCACATCAGCTTTCTGCTGTTAAAATGCCCAAATTTCTCGCCTTAGTTACACTCTTACCTAAAAGCTCTCATTCCTTTACTTTTCACTCCCAATAAAACTTTAAAAAACTAACAGAATTCCCCTTGCATAAAAATAAAAATCACAAAGATTATGGAGATGCTTGTCTGAGCTTATAAGCTGGTCAAACTAGCTTATAAGCTCTAAAATTAAGCTAGTCTGTTTATTTATAAATTTTTTGGGCATACAAGCAAAAAAATAATAATAATAATAATAAGTTGAGGGAAAGGTACTTTTTTTTTATTTATTTATTTTTTTTTTTTTTTTTGTTGCTTATAAGAACTCTACTTATATTTGACCAAGTATATTATCACTTTATCCCTATTTAATTTTAAAATTCTATAATATACCCTTATTTTTATATTTCAAACAGGTCATATTACTACAGTACAATTTTTAGTCATTTTAATAATAAAATGTATTTATAAACCATATTTTACCAAATGCATCAACTACTTATCAATCAGTTATAAGTACTTTAATCAAGCACATAGTTGCTTAAATTTCAAATGCTTATAAGCTCAAATTAACTTATAAGCTAATTTTCATAAGCTCAGACAAACACCCCCTATATAATATATGTATTAGGATTAAAAATGAGGTTTTACATTTTGTCTCTCACAAGCTATTGTATTCAACATCACACCAAGACTCAACTAAATTGAACAAAAATGTTTTTTTTTTTTTTTTGGGGGGGGGGGGGGGGGGGGGGGGGAAGGGATAAAAAAATTACGTTAGTCAGATATTAAGTATCTTAATTAAGGTGGAACCAAACAGATGAATGATCTTTCAGTCTGCAAAATGTCACATACGATTATTTCAAGAAGTATGCAAACTCCAAAACTACCCTAACTACTTTAACAAGCAAAAGGTTTGGTTAAAGCTTTACCTTATATTATTAAAAAAAATAAAAAATAAAAACAAAATTGCTTCGCATAGATGTAAGGGCTTCCATGAAGTTACGAGAGTAGTGTATAACACATCAAAATCAAATATTTGCAAACCTCTAACACATACTTATATTTAATATAAACATAAATGCAATATGAACTACTAAGAGTTGACAAATATGCTTCCAGTAAATAAGAATGACCAGCTTTCACATAAGATCTAAATATTATGAATCAAGACACGAATTAGTACAATGTTTGAAACTTTTACATTAGACGTTGCCATCTACATCTAACTGATACCAATTGTTATCGTTTGGCATTCAATCGGAAAATTGCTCTATGCTTATACGATGCCCTACAATTGTCTAATTTCTCAAGAGTAGTGATTTAATGTAATTTTTCAAGCAGTAGACAGAATTGAAAAACCCTTGATGCTTCTTATTACAATATACAACACAGCCCTATGTATGCACAAATGTAGTGAACAAAACATAATGTGAAGAGTGGATTTACCTTTAAAGGACAATTGGTTACAGAGTCAAGCCATGTAGCCGCCCCTACAAACCAAAAGCATGGAGACAAATGATTATCAAGCATATTATAAGAAAACATGCAGAAGCTTAAAAACTAAACATTACTTAAAAAATAGTGACTCATGTCTACCTGGAACAGTTGGACAAATTAAAGCATATGAATTCAATTCACGTGACAATCCATTGGCAATTATAAATGATATCCTTTTCACTATGCGCTTTGTGAACATACGCTTTCTCAGCTGATCCTTCGTATCTTCCAATCTGAAATAAAAAATAAATATTTTCAGAAAATAAAGAACATCTACAATAGGTAATCATATAATGACTATCAATACTTACAGGTTCACATCATAATATAATACCCCAAACCTGAAGTCAAGGAAATCTGAAAACAGAAAAAACCCATTTCCTTATACAGTGCAAATGTAGGTTTACTTGAACTCTTGAAAAAAAAATAGCTTTATGCACCAAAAGAATGAAAAGAGTTGCATAATTGATTGTCCCAGGGGTTTCAAAGCTCCTGATATTCATGTGATGGTTTAGAGGATGTGCTGCAACCTTGTGCCCAAGGTTTTTGAGTTTTAAGATCACATTTGATAAATCTACTGCAGGTAAACCTAGGACAAGAGAATTCAACTGGAACTACCAAGTGGAGATATTAATGTCCCTTCCCCAAAACAGAGAAACTAACCAAAAACTACATAAAAATTGCTGTAAAATATATACAAAAAACACACAAAAAGAAAGAAAAATCCTATCAGAGATGCATATTTTTCTACCAACGAGGGCATGAATAGAGCAAGATCATCACCTTCCAATCCAATCAAATCCTGACACATATAAAGTTCAGGTTCAGTATCAAAATTTTAATAAACTAATTAGTCATAGAAATTGCTCAAGAAATTAAATAACATAGGTATGGACATAAAGAATTAAAAAGAGAAACATTGAATTCCTCGCCAGGCCGATGTAAGGGTAAAAGCTCAATTGAGATACCAAGATCTTGGGCATCCTGTAAAAAAGAAATGTACAAGCAACTTCTTATAATAACCTTAAATTACTGCAGGCATTGCAAAGACCACTTAACTAATGCATGTGCAACATATATCAACTGAAACTCATACTTTAGCTCGTTGCAATGTGGTTCTTGTCATATCAGTTTCTGCTGCACCCTTGATACTCCCAAAAGGGTCATCTTCATTTGTAAATAACAGTATCCTTTTGTCAGCTGTCTTTGCAGACCTGAGATAAATTTGTTATTAGACATCACCAAAGAGTACATAAGATACTTAGGAAACAATTAAAAAGAAAAGGACCCTAACTTAGTCGTAATAGAAATTCAACAAAAAGAACCAGATCATAGCTAGCATTACCCTTTACGTAACAGCCCTTGTGCTACCCGGAGGGCATTGTAAATGGGATTCTCACAAGACCCAGAAACAATACCATGTTGACTCCTTATTTCTTTTGCAAATGATTACGCATGCAAAATAGTTTGAAAATCAGGCAAGATTTTCACTTCAATCCCCTCCATCAAAAAGGCGCTTAGTCAAACATCTGATATAGCAAATGAACCTTATTTCTATTATATATGGTCATATTTATAACCATGAATTTCATTTAAGAAGCAGTAATTTGTGTTAGTAAGTAAAAATTACTATTCTGCAATAATTAACAAGATGGTAAGGATTTCGTAAAGTGAGGACTTGTTTCCTCTTATCAGTATTCACCATTATATGAGTCCAAGGATCCTTAACTTAATTATTATAAAATGGACAGCTCACCAATCAAAAGATGGGAAAAGTCAAGATCATCAATAACTGATAAATTAAACAAGCAGTCTCTTGAAAGAAATTAATGGAGCTTGCACATGTTAGGGAAAAACCACAGAACTTTAGAATGCATGAATTCTATAATGAAATGGCTTTAATACAACCACAAGAAAGAATTTAAATACAAAGAACATCTACTCCAATGCTTGAAGTGATGAAATGAGAAAATACAGTATACTTAAAAAGAGTAGTAACCACTAATTTTGTCGGGCTAAAGCTGTTATAAAAAAGTAACTAATACTATGGTCAGGCTTCAGCTGTTATTCTTTTTCAATGGCAAAGACACATTTCAATTTCATAATATTTTTCGCCCTGACTGTCGGAAGCTCTCATTGTTTCCCTCACAATAAGAACTACTGGTTAATCTGAAAGCTTAGGTATCAACGAATACAGAAAACAATATTTCTCAAGCCAAAATAAATAAATAAAGACATTAAAAAAAATAAAGAAAACTCACGGCTGAAGTTGAGGTAGAAAACATTTTGGGTGAAGCATCAACAAGGTACACCACACATTCTTTAGTTGACTCTCGTTCCAGCAAATTAAATTTATTTTTTATTTTTGTTATTCAAATACAAATAACAAGCAAAGAAAGTTTTGAAATATTAAAATATCAAATGGGAAGCAAAAACAAAAGAAAACCTGAAAGAATTCATTTTCTGGGTCGTCTTCGTCGTCTCTGAAAACTTCATCTGTGTCCAAGTCCATTGTTTTCTCAGAGATAAATGAAAGGTTTTGGTATGAGTGCTTCACGAATTGTAAAATTCCGCCCGCGTACTTATATAAATTCGAAAGTCGAAAGTTCAGTTCAGTGTCTGACAAGCTATTTCAAGAGTCAATACTGTCAGTGGGCCGGGTTAACTTATCGTAAACGGGTCAAATATAGGGTCCATGTTAATGGTGAGAATAATTCCTTAACTCCCCAACCTTTTTATCATTTATTGCCCCCCATAACTTTGAAATCATCTCTCACATTCCCTTCTCGCCGTTATATATCTCCAATTGTTGATTAGTTTACTTTAAGGTGGTTTTTTTTTCGTGGATCGGAAGGAATGGTAATAGGAATGAGAATGAGAATGGAAAAGGGAGGGGAATGAGGATGGGGATAGGAAGGAGAGGGGAATGGAATGGAATAAGATTACGTTGTTTACTTAATATTAAGAAACCAACTATTAGAGGAAACTTTTTTTTTTTTCAAAAATTCACAATAAAAGACAGATACCTTTAACTTGATTTCGTGAAATAACTTAAGGGTGTATTTGGTTCAGGGAATATTATATTATTGAGAAAGTTATATTAATGGAAAAATAGATTATCTTGAAAATTACTAAGAATATTTAGGAAAATATGTTTGTTTGGTTGGAATAATGGGTAGATATGTTATATTAATATGTTTAGTTGAGAGAAATAAATTGGTGGGTATGTTATCAAATTACTAAATTGCCCTCATTTTTAATTTTTAATATAATATTATTTTTATAATTATTTTTTGAATAATTTTTTGAACCCCTTATATTTCAAATTTAGCTAAAACACTCCAGCAACAAAAAAAGTTTAAAACTCAACAAAAACACCGTCACCCACCCAAGCCACTATTGACGGCGACGACAGTGGAGATTTGGCTGTGAAAAGGCCAGATATTTGGCCGTGAAATGACGGCCATTTCTCGGCCAAAGATCTGGTCGTTTCAGTTTCACGGCCACATCTTTGGCCATGAAACGATCATTGTTTCACTACCGAACATCTAGCCTTTTCAGGGCCAGATCTGGTTGTTTTCAGCCATGGATCAGCCTTACCCAAACATGGTCGACCAGTCATGCACCACTCCGTTGCCACTATCGATGGTGGTGGTTGGTGGCTGGTGTTGGTGTTGGTGGTTAGATTTGGCCATTACCCTTGGGTAATTTTTTTAAAGTCCAGAGGTATTTAATTACTAAAAAATTTGAACCCTAGGATAAAATATTCTATGAATGTATTTGTGAATTAATTTCAAAATAAGGGTATTTTTGCCCAAAAATTTTATTAATAAGAGACAAAATTGTGACAAAAATAAGATTACCAAGTAATCTTAAAATACTTACGAAAATAGAGGTAATCAGATTATCTCTTATATTACCAACAGTAATTACTATTAGTTTTAGAAAATTACCAGAATCTTATATTACTTGACAACTAAACGTAGTAATCAAATAATATAAGATGACATTATCTTAGTAATCCCTTATTACCTCCAACCAAACACACCCTAAATATCAAGTATACTGCATTGTGATGTCATTAATCCAAAATAAATAAATAATATATGTATAATTCTGTAAATTGAAAAATTCAAAACTAAAATGCAAAATATATTAAAAATGTTGGTCAAGTTATTTTATTTAAATAAAAAGTGTATTTTGTGAAATCACATCAATACCCTTGACAAAGTCCTTTCTTTCTAATTTTGGTATATTGTGATGATTCATAGTTCTAATCTAAAACAAGAAAAATATACTCACAAAACGTCAAAATACTTTTATGTTTTTTATGACTAAGGGTGTTTGAGCCAACTTGTGCGCATCTCTACTAACTACCCAGGGCCCTAAAGTTGACAACCGAGTAAGCCCTTTTGTGGTCACCTCTATTAGGACCTATAGAACTCAAACTTAAGAGCTCATGGAATTTCTTTTTGCTCTTTTACCATCAGGTCACCTAGTGGTGGTCAAAATATTTAACGATGCTTCTAGATTTACCTCATTATATTTCTAATATACCAAGTAATGTGTTTATGTGGCATTAACATATAAATAAATTGATTGTGTGTTTAAATGATATGAAATTGCCCATATGATAACACCTTATTTAGGATGTGAAATTTGGGGTAAATATTTGATAAGAGTAGTATATACTTCAATGAAATCAAAATGTAACTAGACATGTGCATTTAACATGCATTTTAAATTCAATTATTGAAGAATATTAATTATTGATGATGGACTAATTAAATTGAACTCTTATTTTTGGGTAAACCCGATAATTGCATCTCCCACGACTCGAAGATAAGACCTTCTATATATAGCTAACCTCGGTGGCTAAAGGACTTGTCATCCAGTCACAAAGGGAGAGGTAAGTTGAACTCTTATTACAACAAAGAGAAAAAGGGATCACCCTTTGTTTATTTTGAAGCTACATAGTCTATAAGCACACAACACTTACTAATTGTAAATTCTAATTAATCATACATCATAATTGATACTACAGTACATACATAATCTCTTAGATCTAAACTCCAAATTAATACTTTTAGATTTCTAGAAGTTTAGTTGAGAAAACATTATATTACAAGATGCTTAGATAATTAATATTATGATTTTTTAGCCATGCATTAATTTGAAGCCTTATACTTTGTATGGGCTAAAAATCGTCTTGGCCTTTTCAGGCCCAAGCTAGTATTTTCTACCATGTAGGCCCAAGGCCGTAGTTCAATTTTGGTTGGTCTACATCAAAATTCATGTCATGGGCCAAACGCACAGCCTAAACTCAACCTCTGTCCAAATTGAGCATCACCATTAGCCCACCTAGGGCTAGGCCCATTGGTCCAAGATAATTAGGACTCTTCCGATTTGGGTTCTATCCTAATTCACCTAAAATTTTGTATCTTATGTGAATTAGGACTCTTAATCCTATTGAGGCAAGTAAATTAAGATCTTTTCCGATTCACTAAACCTCTACTATTATGGACTCAAAGTCCTACTAGGATATGAAGATCTTACAACTACTATATAAATAAAGTTACACCTCTATTTAGGCATTCAATCTCAATACCACCTATTTGCATCCAAGCTCTTACTCCTAAGAGTTATACACCTACGCCGTGGTTCTAGTCTCCGACTAAACTTCCAGTAACCTTTCCTTCCTTTAGCCCTCACTAAATTGCCTCATTCAGCCTTACTGACTTGAGCGTCGGAGTGCTTATGGTAGACACCACACCGGTGTTTACATAAGCTTCACACTTATTTACTTTGTGTGCAGGTACAGTGGATTGTCAGTGGCCTTAACCTCACAAGATTAGACATTTTTCTGTAACCGTAAATTTTAGCATCTATAATTTGGTGCCCACTATGGGGCCTCTGCAATCAACTCTCGTTCAACATCTTGCTCTATAGAGAATCACGTCATGGCTAAAATCATAGACACTGCCTCAACAGACCTCGTAGCTAAGGTCGAGGTTGTCTCAACACTAATGCAGCAATAGGCCAACAAAGGTAATAATATTGGAATCTGAAAACAACAACATCCGAGCCGAGAATCAAAGCTTACGGGAAAAGGTAACTCAATTTTATTCTCTAGATTTCCCATTCAACCAGATACTGGAGAACCGCTTCCGCGTCCTGGTGAATACCATGCAACCACTCATGACCCCAGATGCCAGATCCTCGACCTCAGACCCTCAATCTTCCCAACTCCAATCATCCATAACAGATGGCCTAACACCCATCATCATAGACACAACTAACATAGCCATGCAAACACGACCCTTATCAACTGACCCCTCAATCACCTATGACTAGCTCACTCAAGCCGTCCCTAGCTAGCAGCAACAAAATATCACCAACATCGACGATCCAATCAATATAAATGATCCATAGTACCTTCTAGCTCAGCTCTTCTTTATGGTTCAAGCAGTCACCCCTACCATACACCTCTAGGCTCGACTCACTCTCATGGGTCAAGTAGTCTCCAAGTCATGCCTTTAACCATCCATATTGGCAGAAGCACTCAAACTGTCCTACTTGGGATTACTCATCCTGAAGGGATGAATGGAGCCCTCAACACCCAAACAACCAACCATCAAGCTACACCCACTAACTTGACTTGCCCTACCAAACTATGTCGACTCACCATTCGTTGACTCCATAGCCTTAGCCGAGATGCCTTAAAAATCCTCCATCCCAAACATAAGACCTTATGACGGTATAATTAACCCAGACGATCACATTGCCTCCTACAAATAGAGGATGTTTGTCTTCTCCATACCATAGGATCCTAAGGAAACATGCATGTGCAAAAGCTTTGGTTCCAACCTCTCAAGACCAGCTTTTCAGTGGTATACGAACCTCCCCAAAAACTACATAAGCTCATTCGCCTAGCTTACTGACACATTAGTTGAGCAGTTCACAAGCAGCAAGAAACTTGAGAAGCTATTAGCCAACCTGTACAGGGTATATTAGAAGAGAGGAAAGCCACTGCGAGAATACGTAAGTAGGTTTAATAAGGAGAAAATATCTATCCCATCTTCTAATCTTGAAATAAAAGTAGACGCCTTCAGGAAAGGACTCCTCCTTGATGGGGAGCTTTACAAAGATCTCACCAAATTGGGCTATAATACTAAGGAGGACGTTTTGGCCCAAGCAATCATTCAAATAAGGTGGGAGGAGGATGAGGTAAATCATAGAAGGTACATACCCTATGATGCTTGCTGACAGAGGTGAAGCGATAAACACTTAAAAGCTTGACAGTATGAAACAAACAACCTACCTCCAACTCATGGTTCAAGCAAAAGCAATAAAAAATTGTATTACCGCCCACTAGCCTGACCCGTATACAAACCCTCTAGCTCTACTCCATTCGTGGTCCCTGAGTATAATCTTAATGTTGAGCTTGCCTAAGTGGTAGCAATAATGAAGGGGATGAGTCAAACAATCAAATGGCCACCCTGTAAAAGAAAGAATAGGCTGGAAAAATATTATGTATTTCTTATGTCTTGCTTGAATTACAATATCAACATATAGAGAGAATTTACATGAAAAGATAAGTAGCAACTGTACAAGATATAACAAGAATGAGATAACAAGATAAGAAATCCAAAGAAGATACAGATAAGCAGTTGCTACGATTTGAATGAAGATAGATAAAGATGTTGTGATATGAATGAAGATATAGATAAGGCTTAACAACCCCTTTCAAACTGTCGATTCTACAGACAGAAGTCGCAGTTTGTCTCGGTGCATTCAAAGAGTCTACGTCCTAGCGACTTGGTGAAGTTGTCAGCAAGCTAGTCATCACTTGAAAAAAATTTAACTTGAATCTTACCATGAGCAATCAGTTCACGAATAAAATGATAGTCTAATTCAACATGCTTTGTACGAGCATTAAATATAAGATTAGAAGTTAAGTAAATTGCTCCAATATTATCACACCATAAAGTTGCTAGAGAGGAACATAGGAAACCAAGCTTACTTAGTAAGGAGTGGAGCCAAACCAATTCAGCCGATGCATTTGCTAAAGCCAGATATTCACTTTTAGTAGATGATCTAGCAATTGTGGGTTATTTCTTTACAGTCCAAGAGATTAAATTATTACCCAAATACACAGCGTATCCATTTGTAGGGTGTCTGTCATCAGGGCAGCACCCCAAATTGCTATCAGCAAAACTCTGTAATTGCAGATTTGAATCCTTGGAAAGGAACAGGCCAAGTGAAGTAGTATGGTGAAGATACCGCAACAACCTTTTAAGAGTTTTCCAGTGATCTTCATTAGGACAATGCATAAACCAACATAACTTGTTAATAGAAAATGTTATGTCCGGTTGTGTCAATGTAATATACTAAAGAGCTCTGATAACTTTGCGGTAGGACACTGCATCCGAGATTGAAGGAGTGGAATATTGACTAAGTGGAGGACTGTTGGCCATAGGAGTGGCATAAGGTTTACTAGCAAACATCCATGTCTGGTTTAAAAGATCCAACACATACTTCTGTTGTGATAATCGTATACCTTTTTGCAATTAGTGTACTTCTATTCCCAAAAAGTAATAAAGAGTTCCCAAATCGTAGACGGGAAAGACTACTTGAAGCTTTTGAACAAACCAAGAAATTTGTTATGGATTGGAACCTATTACAAGAATATCATCAACATAGACCAAGACAAATAATTTTGATTTGTCAATATTCAAAATAAATAATAAGGCTTTTGCACGTGAAGCCACAAAACCAATTTGTAGTAGGAATTCAGCAAGACAATGAGATCAAGCACGAGGGGCTTGTTTCAGGCTATAAAGAGATTTATTCAACTGGCACACAAGGTTTGATTGGACATGATAAACAAATCTAGTCAGTTGTTCCATGAATATTTCTTCAGCTAGAAAATCATGAAGAAAAACATTTGATATGTCCAGTTGTCGTGTTTTCCAACTAAGAGAAGTAGATAGGCCAAGACTATGCGGATTGTGGTTGTTTTTACCACCGGACTAAAAGTTTCAGTGTAGTCGAGCCCACTCTATTGTTTAAATCCTTTGACAACCAAGTGTGCCTTATAACGATCAATTGTACCATCCGAATTTCTTTTAATCTGAAACACCCATTTATTGTCTATGATATTTTTGTTGAGGGGTCTAGATACTAGATCCCATGTTTTGTTGGCAAAAAGAGCATTGAATTCTGCTTGCATAGCCTTTCGTCATTCAGCATATGGTCGGGTTGAGTGTAAGAGAAAGGTTTGGTTTGAAGAAAATCAGGTTTGAGTGACGGGGTTGTTGGGGTGAGAGTTGTACGTCTTTACATGGTGCTAGGTCTAAGAACCATAACATGGGTACGTGATAAAGTAGGTGAAGATGATGGTGTGGGATTGGATGGTGTGGAAGGATTTGTTGGCAGTGAAATAGTATCAAATGGTGGGTCAGGTGGGGCAGAATTAGAAAGGGATAGTGTTTGAGTGAAATTATAATTAATAAGAGAAAGAGGAGATAAAAGAGTTGGATTGATACTTGGAAGTCTGGGTGGAACCAAGTGAAAGTCCTTATGCCGTTCTAATTCAAGTCATACTGAAGTTGTAGGTTGCACAGAAGTTGAAGTAGCAGGCTGTGTAATAAAAGGAAAGAATTTTTCATTAAATTTAATATGACGAGCAAGATATATAAACATAATGATTTTCTTGATCAAAACAGTGATATGCATGATGAGAGGGAGAGTTACCAAGGTAAACACACAATTTTGTTCTATATGAAAATTTATGGTTATTGTAAGGTCGTAAAAATGGGAAAATTGCACAGCCAAAAGGCTTCATGGCCAAGTAAGTCAGGGTGGCTTTAAACAGAACCAAATGTGGAGATTTATTTTCTATTAATGGACATAGCAGCAACATCAAAGGTATAATGCCAATATTTAAAGGGAACATGACTATGAGCAAGAGTAATGTCAAGCCAGTATCCACTAAATGTCTTATTTTACATTCAGCAATGCCATTTTGTTCATGTGTATATAGAGTTATGGACAAGCAATACGATGAATTATGCTAAGAGATTGAAAGTATTTATTTAATTTTTGGTACTCTCCTTCCCAATTAGAATGGAAGGCTTTAATTTGTTTGTTAAATTGTCTTTTCACAAGAGACTCAAAATTATGAAAAATAGAAAATACCTCACTTTTATTTAAAAAAAATGAAACCAAGTATATCGGCTAAAATCATCAATAAAGAACAGCATAACGATGTCCTAAACTAGAGAGCATTGGAGCAGGTCCCCAAACATCAAAGTGAATGATGTCAAATGGTTCTTTACTCGAATGCTCGACAGAAGCTAAGGGAAGACGAGCTAATTTTCTTAAGAAACACGAGGAACAAACATAATTTGATTTGCTTTGAGAAGAAGGTAAACCAAATTGCTTTGTTATTTTATTGACAGTGTGGGAGTGAGGGTGATTGAGACGAATATGCCAATCCTGATCTGAGCTGTTCACTAGCGAATGCTTGTTTTGGATTCGATGGTTGACGAAAGGAGAGAGGCATTACCAGTATGAGAAATGTGCAAACCTTGTCTATTGCCAACATGGAGTTTATCTTTACCCTTGTATTCATGGGCCATGCTCAAATTTGCAAGATCCAAAGTAACATGATAATTGGCAACAATGTCTGGAAACCACGAGATAAAGTCAGTTGATGCACCAGAATAAATATGGTTGGCTTGAGAATTGAATGATTGGCTAGGAGTATAGCGCCTACGGCGTCGATCAACAGTATAATTTCGTAGTCCACAAATTTGACATGGACCATGTGGACGCCTGTTTTTCTGAAACCTGTTGTTAGTAAGTGATCGTCTTCACGTAGCGAAAAAGCGTATTTTAAAATGAAAAAGATCACTTACACATCCCAAAATCCGAGCACAGATTATATTGTTTACATGCATAAACTTAAAACGTATAAAAACAAATTTGCATAAAATAAACAATCTATACAAGGATCCAGAACACTTACGCACATTTGGAGGCTCCTCCAAATATCTCTGGATCTGATTTCGTTACTCGATTCAACATAGAAACGCACTCACATTATCCACACAAAGATAATCCGTATAACCCTTGATTATTTTGCTAGAATAACCAAAGGCTTCAAAAATCAAGGAAGATCAAGAGAAAAAGGAATTTTTCTTTTTGCACTAAAGAGTGAAACGTGCGAGAGAGTGTTTTTGGGTGGCTAGGGTTATTTATTTATTTTGTAAAGTTCTATTCTGTTTTAATTTAAGTTACACTTATATAGTGCAACTAATTAAAACTTTATTCCATTAAGGAATAGCCATGGGCACCAACACAAACTCACATTTGCAACCAAACACCCTCTAATTGGTATTTTAAATTTAGTTAATTATTATTATTAAAATCAATTAAACATAGGCAACAACATCAACAAATTTAATTGCACTGTGAGATTACCAAAATACCATTTCATCTCAAAAGACGAAAATACCCCTCTTATAGACTAATTCTTAAATTGTCTTCTAAATGTATGACCTATAGACTCCTCATCATATTGGCAGTGAGTAGTATCATGATTAACTCCAATTAATCGTCTCACTACACACAGAATAAGATTGGCCCTTAGCAAAGCATTATGGTCACCCGATAGATTTAGATTCAACAAAATCACAGCGTGTCAATGGTATGGTTATCGTGCAATCAAATCCTTTCATCATCCGTTATGTCATCGAGGCTGAGGTATATAAATAGTGTTAACCTTAGATATCCTCGATTGTTTGTATTCAATTATTAGACCAATGATAGGAATATTAAATTGGATTGAACAACAATTCAATCCCACAGTGGCCACAGATTTAGTATCATTGTCATTTACTGAATTACCCAGTGAGATAACTTCTCCTATATCCAAAACTGATGAATCCTTTGTCGATCCACCATATTCTCGATACACTTCTCAATGTACCCGATCACTACCGTATTGATAGCTTTGAATAGAACTACGTTGGACTAGTGTCAAACTACACCAATTGATGTACAAGGCGCTCTGGTGATCTCAAGTCTAAGGATCACATGCACCACTATCCGTTAGAAGAATTATTCCATAGACACTAGGGTTACCATCCATATGGAATCCTTTGGTGGGTCTATCTAGTGAACCTGCCTATATCAAGCACCCATGTGTTGCACTAGGTTGCCGATAAGCAACCTTAGCAAGTGAGATCAGTCACTGTCTTTTGAAAAGGTCGTTCAACACTATGATAGTCTTACCGTATTATTTGTGTTCTTGATCAGAATAATACTAGAGCTACGGATATTTCTAGAATGGTCACCATTTTTGATCATATGATTCTCACTATCAAGATTTGAAACACTTGATACCCTCGTCACGATTCTACCATCCTAAGGACATATATCATTACATATAACTATGATTTACACAATATGGAAGAATATGTCTTTTATTGATAAATAAACATTATTATAAAGTCAATTTTACAATAATTGATTGACTCTAGGGCACCTACTCTAACAGATCTAACTGGTGAAATCGATGATGTAGGGAGGAGTGGAGCTATTGTTGAAGATAAAGATGGAGAGTACCGCATGATGGAATTTTCCAAGGGAGGTTGTTGCGTGCTTTTCAGAAGAATTTCATGAGCAACAAGTTGTCCGTGTAATTCATGAAATGGGACAAGTGTTGGTTGAAGATTGAGTGCAGTGATTATACTATGATAATCACTCCCAATGTTTCGATAAATGATAGCACATTAAATTCTGCTGGGGTAATTTGATGACCAACGATTGCTAATTCATCAACAAGTGATTTGGTGCGTTGAAGGTATGCAGTAATAGATAAGTCATTCTTTTTCAATTCTTGAAGTTTTATATTTAATTGCAATTGGCGGTTTTGAGAAACATAAGGAAAGCTGGTGGAAAGGGCTTGCCAGATTTGGAAGGAGGTAGAGAGATTGATGAACTAAGGGAACACTTCTTCTGTAAAAGAAGACAATAACCAAGAAAGAAGCATTTGGTCCTTTTGGAACCATGTTTGATATGCAGGATTAGGAATTTCTTGTGGTGGTGTGGTGCTAGAAAGAATTGTTTTTGGTGGGGGTGTGTGAGGAGCCATCACTAAAACTATTGAGATTTTGATAGTTAAGGAGAGGAATAAACTGAGTTGTCCAAGCTAGAAAATTCTTTGTATTAAGCTTGACAGATAAGTGTGATGGGCATTTGGAGAAGAAGCAATGGGATTAGCCATAGTTATATGAGAGTTTTAAAGATCTTGAGGTGCAATACTCACAACTCCGATACCATGTAAAAGAAAGAATAGGCTGGAAAAATATTCTATATTTCTTGTGTCTTGCATGAATTACAATATCAACATATATAGAGAATTTACATGAGAAGATAAGTAGCAGCTGTACAAGATAATAACAAGAATAACAAGAATGAGATAACAAGATAAGAAACCCAAAGAAGATAGAGATAAGCAGTTGTTAAGATTTTAATGAAGATAGATAAAGATGTGATTTGAATGAAGATATAGATAAGGCTTAACACACCCAAGCTTAGACCCGATGTTAAAAGGGACACGATCAAGTGGTTTGAGTTCCACCATGACCATGGGCATGCTACGGCTGACTACATCGCTCTCAGGTTAGAGGTTGCAGCTTTACTTAAAAGAGGACACCTTCAGAACCCACTAATGGACAAGGGCAAGAACGCCATGAAAAATAGGGATGAGAAAATTGGTCCTTCCCTCCCCTGGATCCAAAGCCAGAAGGTTTCTGCCACATGATATCTGACGGTTCAGAAATCAATGAAGTAAGTTGCTCCTCAACAAAGAGGCATGCCCAAGCCAGCCATCACCCCGAAGCCAACTAAATAGGTCATCCAATTCGAAGATGATGAGCCAGTCACTCTGACTGCCCCACACCATGATGCTTTACTGATCACCCTACAGATAGCGAGTAACCTAGTCAAAAGAATATTTGTGGATGGAGGCTTCTCAACCAATATACTCTTCTTGGATGTTGTCAAAATAATGGGTCTGGATGAGTCAAACATCAATAGGCGCCCTACCATTCTAGTTGGTTTCAGCTCCAAGTAGAAGTACACCATCGGGGAGATAACCCTTCCTGTCTACACCAACGAAGTAAACCAACAAACCACTTTCCTTCTGCTAGATTGCCTTTCACCCTACAACATCATCCTGGGTCAATCCTGGATCCATGATATGAGAACCGTCCCATCAACCTTCCACCAGACAATCAGGTTCCCCACCAGATGGGGAGTAAGAGAAATCAAGGGCGACCCTAAAGCCTTAAGAGACTATTACAAGAACACTTTCAAAGGTAAGTCCTACGCCTTATAGCAACTACAAACAAATTTGACTCGTCTAGCCGAGCTAGATTAACGCTCTATGGAAGAGTTGGATGAGATCTAAATCCATCCAAACTATCTTAATCGAAAGACTCACATTGGATCTCGACGAAGTCTTTAAATAAAAGAACAATTAATTCACTTCTTGAAGCAGAATCATGATTGCTTTGTGTGGTCCTACGCAGATATGAAAAGGATCAGCCCTAATAGGAGGTTCACTCAATTGGCTTGCTAGTATGGTGGTGGTTTGAAAGAAGAATAGGAAGTGGCAAGTTTGCATAGATTTCATGAACTTGAACAAGGCATGCCCCAAGGACTCCTTCCCACTACTGCACATCGACATGTTGGTCAATTGTACAGCCGGTCATGAGTTACTCAGCTTCATGGATGTCTTCTCTAGCTACAATCAGATTGTCATGCACCAGAGTGACCAAGAGAAAACTACTTTCATCACAAAGAGGGGAATTTACTATTACAAAGTGATGCCATTCGGACTCAAGAATGTTGGGGCCACTTATGAACGGTTCGTCAACAAGATGTTTGTAGAACACTTAAGGGACACTATAGAAGTATACATCGATGACATGCTTGTTAGTCATTGATAGCCGAGTAGCACTTAGACCACCTTAGTCATGCCTTCACAATCCTCAGGAAGTACAATATGAGAACACAACCAAGTGCTCATTCGAGGTCTCCTATGGTAAGTTTTTGGGATACATGGTGACTTAGTGAGAGATAAAGGCTAACCCTGATCAGATTTGAGTTGTCTTGAACATTCCCTCACCCATATGCATCAAAGACATCCAGCTTCTCTCTAGAAGAATGGCAGCCCGAAGCCAAGCCAATACATCTCTCAGTCAATTGAAAAATGCCACCACTTCTTCGTAGTGCTTTGAAAGTCAAAGTAGTTTGAATGGACCCCAACCTGCGAAGAAGCCTTATAGTAGCTCAAAAGGTACTTGACTTTTCCCCTTATACTTTCTAAGCCACTAACCACGAAAAAATTGTATACATACTTTGTAGTCTCGAAATCAACAATTTCTGCCGTTCTAATTAGAGAAGACAATGGGAAACAATTGTCAGTCTATTATGTAAGCAAGTCGCTCCTCGAAGATAAGACCCAATATAGTCAATTAGAAAAGATAGCACTAAAACTCATCCACGAATCAAGGAAGCTCCGACCTTACTTTCAATGTCACTCCATTGTTGTCCTCACCACTTACCCACTTAAGAAAATCCTCGCAAGCTTGAGCTCTCGGGATGACTCACTTAGTGGATAGTTAAGCTAAGTGAGATCGATGTCTCCTTCCAACCACGTACCGCTATCAAGTCTCAAGTGTTAGTAGATTTCATAGCAAACTTCACTCTTAGCACTTCCACTCAAGTGGAGAGAGAGCTACTATACCTAAAAAGTGTGACACTTTTGAAGTGGACTCTCTCGGTCGACAGGTTGAGCAATGTAAATGGAAGTGGTTTGGGTATAGTACTAGTTACTCCAGATGGAGAAGTCATCTAGTGGGCCATCCGATGCAATTTCAAGTGTACAAATAACGAGGCCGAGTATGAGGCTCTGATAGGCGGTCTCTCACTCGCGAAAAAGATAAGAGTGGCAAGGTTGGAAGTCAAGTCTAATTCCCAGCTCGTAGTAAATCAACTGCAAGGCATCTACCAAGCTCGAGACTCGAAGATGACAACAAACATGAACCTAGTCAAAGAGCTCTAATCGGCCTTCAAAGAGTTCAGCATCTGTCAAGTCCCAAGAATTGAGAACACCCATGCTAACGCACTCCCCAACCTCTGCTCAACCCTTCAAGGTATTTTCGACTCATCCATCCCACAACTATTTCTCCAATGGTTGGCTGACTGGAAATAACCTCAACTTGAAACAGAGCTGACTCCCAAAGAACTCTCTAAGGTTATGAATATTGAGTCGGTCGACCCATGGATGACCCCCATCCTCAAATACTTAGAAAAAGATGAGTTCCCAACCAACGAGAATGAAGCATGTCGATTGAAAGCCAAGGCAGCTAGATTCACCATCTACGAGATTTAGCTCCTTAAGAAGTCATTCTCCAATCCCCACCTTAAGGGCATCACTCTGGAAGAAGCCTAGTACGTATTAGCAAAACTCCAAGAGGGCGAGTACAGGAACCATGCTAGGGAACGCAATCTAACACATCGAGTGACAACCTTTGGATTTTATTAGCCCACTATGCACTTAGACTCAGCCTCATATGTCAAGAAGTGTGATAATTGTCAACGATTTGCTCATGTCTCGCACCTCTCTCTTGAATGACTTAACTCTATCCTCACCCCGTGGCCATTTATGAAATGGGGGATGGACATCGTTGGCAAGCTTCCAACTACACTCGGGTAGTGAGTGTATATGCTAGTAGTCACAAACTGCTTCACAAAGTGGATTTAGGCAGAGGAATTCGCCCAAGTCCGAGACTGAGAAGTAAAAGGTTTATCTAGAAGAACGTTATCTGTCGGTTCAAGATTGAGAAAGAGACAATCAGCGACAACGTGTCCTAGTTCATCAGCTCTAGCTTTAGGGACTTTTGTGACATGTGAGGAATCAAACTCAGCTTCTCAACACCTCGAAACCTCAATCAAATGGCCAAGCCGAGTCATCTAATAAGACTATCGCGCAAATAATGAAGAAGTGCCTTCAAAAACCAAAGGGCGTGTGGGCGGACCAACTACTAAAAGTCCTATGGTCTTACAGAACCACCGCCCACTCGTCCACAGGTAAGACACCTTTCTCCCTTACATACGACTCGAAAGTAGTCATCCCAGCTGAGGTGTTAGTCTCATAACGTAGACTCCAATGGATGAATGAAGAGTTAAGCAACCAGAATCTATGCTACAACTTGGACACCGTTGATGAGCTTTGGGAACAAGCCCAGATCAGAAATGCCATCTACCAGCAGCGGGTCGCTCGACACAACAACCACAATGTCTGAGTGAGAACATTTAAAGAAAGCGACTGGATCCTCTGCAAAGTATTCCAAAATATCAAGGAGATCAATGCTGGCAAACTCGATCCTACCTAAGAGAGACCATACAAGAACACCAAGTCAGTCGGCAAAGGCGCATACAAACTCCGATCTCCTGAAGGCAAAGACATCAGCCACAATTGGAATTCCATCCACCTCAAGCGCTATCACTTCTAATAGACCGCATCTCAGTTTCATTTTGTTTTTGTTGATGAAAATGATAAGTGGGCCTGTCCACCTCCTTCACTACCATTCGACCTCTAAGCCTCGATTAAATAAAAGTACTATTCAGTGAAAACTATGTTCACCTTCAATCAATTCACGTCGACTCAGCACATAAGGACTAACGTCTTGAAAGTTTCAACTACAAAGTTGGTCACGCCGACTCACCCCATAAGGCTTATGCCTTTACTTTCATAACCAATTGATCACACTAACTCGACCTAAAAGGACTAATGCCTTGAATTTCAACTACAAGTCGGTCACACTGACTTTGCCATAAGGCCCAATACCTTGACTTTCAACTACAAGTCGGTCACGCCGACTCAGCCACTAGGTCCATGCCTTTACTTTTACCACCAGTCGGTCATGCTGACTTGGCTCAGAATGCTTAATGCCTTTGCCCTCACATTCAGTCAGTCATACCAACTAGACTTACTCTACACTTGTTTTATTATTTACAAATAATTACAATTATTGAAAGTTAATGGCTTAACGTCAATCAGTCATACCAACACGGCCCCATGACATCAATATGTGAATATTTCTAACGATTCAAATTCATTTAGTCACACCGACTTAACCTCACGGCACTTAGCTTTTATTAGTATATGTGTTTACACATTCAATCGGTTACAATAACTAGGCCTTAGGGCACTAAGTAAATTTACACCTTCAGTCGGTCATACCGACTCGACCTCAGCACACCAATTTTTAGAAAGCAAACATCATACGTCGACAGAAAGAAAAATGACACATGATGACAGGCCAAATCAAAAGTATCAAAGAAGTATATTAAGAAGCTTTAAACGATTGAGAGTTGAAAGCAAAAGTCAAAAGGGCACCACGTGCCTTAGAGTTTACAAAAGTAAAGAAGAAAATAATAAACTAAGCGTCCACAGGACCCAACAGATCATCCTGAGCTGACTAGTCATTGGTCGACCCAACCTCCTCTTACCTGGCTGACCCCTCAACAGTTGATGCTTCCTAAGCAGCTTCAGTCAAACTTGCTAGAGCGTCTTCCAAGTCCTTAACAAACTCCTCCATTTGATCTTTGGGATCAAACTCGGCTCAGTCCTCCTCCACTCGATTGCCTCCCCTTGCCTCTCTTGGCCTTAATCTCCTCCCAAACTCTATATCTCTATCAAGATCCTAGTGAAAAGTGTTCCCAGCCTTGTATTCCCTCATCAGTTTAGCACAAGCTTTAATCATGGCATCTTCAGCAATAGACTTGCACCGTTCCCTGAGGGCGATCGACTCTTCATCATTCTCAGCCAACTCCCTCTTTAGTTCGGCCAATTCCAACCCCACCTGCTGCTACTTGGCAAAACTTTCCTTCACATTCTTCAACGCCTGGGCCTTTCGGTTTTTTAGACCAGTGTTGGACTTGGTCAGCTTCTAGATTCTTACATCCTAAGAGACTACGACTTTCTTCGAATAGAGGCTCCTATTCAAAGCCTATATGACAACTTGCAATTAAACTTTGTAACTTAACAAAAGAATTCAAAATCAAGATATACCTAGAGTTGTTGAGTCACTGCCCACTCGGCTGTAGCAGTTATCCCCATCTAGTTCAGTCTGTTCTCATCACTAGGAATCAGCTAGATGTCCCATCCCGGTTGTGTCAAAGTAGACCAAGGCTGTGATAGGGAAGGTAATAGTCAACTTCTCATCCTCATCAAACTGCACCTCCTTCAATGACCCCGCTTCAGCCGACGACTATCTAGTTAGAGTAGTCATCTCTGTTTGCTATACTTGGACCTTCTTTGGGACCGACTCCCTCTTTCTCTTGGCTCAACACTGCACAGTAACCTCACTCACACTCGGTATATCCACGTTAAGATTCTTCATCAACCTATCTGCAATGACAAACTCTTCAGGTGTTAAAGGATAAAGAAACAAATGTCGAAAGAGTATATGGTTGCAGTAGCAAATCAACAACATGTGCCATACTTGCTTAGATGAGAGGAACGAGATACCTCTCTGAACAGCCTCAACTCCAACCCACAGATGATTTGTTCTCAGGTTGGATTCCTTTAACACCACTCACCAATCTTTCTACTCCTTCGAAATGGCGAGAACTTCTCTCGTTGTCACGTCCAAGTTATCTCCACTTCGTCTGGCTCAGTTGTAGTTAGGATCTGTAAGAGAAATTGAGAATAAGACTTAGTAATCACAAGTATAGACTATAATCAGTCGCTCACCCGTGGCTCTCCATGTGTACGGTATCTCGCCCTGACCTCTCTCGCCAAATATGGCTTCGCCCTTCAAAAAGAAGAACCACTCATTCCAGTTCTTGTCACTCGACCTTAGGTTGGTCATCAAGTGGATGCGGCTATGCCTTAGAGTTATGGCATATCTACCCTTCTCTCAGTCGCGCTCCTTCAGATAGTAAGAGGACAGCAACTCGTGTAGACCGAACATCACTCGGTTCTGAACATACATCACCTCCAAGGCAAGTAACAATCTTCACCTGTTTGGCATGATTTGTGTCGGTGCAATCATGAAGTGATTCAACACCTAATAGGCGAGTCGAGGTACAAGTAGACATAACCCATGGTGAAACCACAACTCATACACACTCACCCATCCTTTTGCCTCCTAGTCAACCTTTTTGTAACTCTTAGGTATCCTAATCTCCACAGTGCTAGGGATGTGATATTGGGTCCTAATATGCCACTCATCATGCTCCTTGAGTAGAGGCGGATAGTCAGTGCCCAAAATCCCACTACCTGGTCAGCTCGACTCGTCTACCGATTTGTCACTCATTGAAGCATCACTCCCAAAACTATCAGATTCATCGTTCAATTCTTCCCCACTCATCATTTGCCTCTCAAAACTACTATTACCGAATCAGTAGCATCACCCAACTCGGAGACAACCACGTTTAACCCCTTAGGAATTCCCACAAGAATGTTACCTTCTTTCGATAGTACCACCATGATAGCAGCACTTTCATACCCACCTCCCATTTCCATCTCCATATGGCTCTCCTCACTTGACTTGGTATGCGACGACATTGAAGCAGTCCACACTTCAACTTCCCTCACTACACTCGACTCGGTCTGGTGGACAGACCGAATGACCAAGTCAACCTTAACCTCAACTAGCTCCTTAACACACAACCTAGCACTTCACTCGGCTTAGACAAGGACACCGAGACGAGCCGAATAGAGACACTGGGTAACTTAGCTTCTTCTTCTTTCCTCCAAAACCCAGAACACCAATGCTATTCACCTCAAAAAACACTCCCCTTTCAAAATCCATTTCTTTCTCTAGCAAAAACACACCAAATAGATGCCACTTATAACCTAAATCAACCGAAAATTCAAAAAAAAAAAAGCCCCAAAACTGTATTCTAGGAAACCCCAACCTATTCACCACTAAAACACACTAAAAATCCCAAAAATCACTCTAAATTGCCTCTAAAATTCTAAAAACTCGAAGAAGATTTAAAAAAAGTGCAGGAACTACAAAAACTTGAAGAGAAACTAGAGATTTACTGTGAAAAAAGGATTGGAATCGCAAAAGATCAACTCTTCTACAGAAATGATTTTTCTTTCTGGAAATAAGGACGGGAAAATGAATAATCACCCAGATGAAACTTCTTCTTTTTCTACACCTCCAGCCTGTCAGAGGCAACACGCAGCAACATCCAATTGGACGCGACCATTTGAATTCCCGCTCAAAATAAAGACAAAATCCCACTTATACACGTGTCAAGTGATAAGCTCACCTTGCGAGTTGCAATCCATTTCCGGCTCAAGGTCTACAAAATCCTGCTTTACACGTGCCTCATTCTCTTGGGGCCACCAAATCACACTCAGACAAAGCTGACCTCTCCTAGACAAGCTGACTCGAGCTCTAGTCCTTGAAATGGGGAAATCTTCCACTCAAGAGTTCATAAGTAGACAACACTCGCACTCGCTTGATCGGCCAAGTGAAGAAATCCACGAGAGATATCTTGCATCCTCCCACTCGGATTGCTTAACTAAATGAAGATATCTACAAAGGTTGCACTTGGCATCCTATCACTCGGCTCGATCAGCCAAGTGGGCACATTTACGAAGGTTGCACCTGACATCATATCACTAAGCTTGGTCAGCCGAATGGGTACATCTACAAAGGTTGAATCTCGCATCCTACCACTCAACTCGGTTAACCAAGTAGGGACATCTACGGTAAAGGTAAAGATACTTTGCACCATTCCTCAGGACAAAACACCTTTATTCAGTCGAAGGCACGCTCACTTAGCCTAAGATACCATCATCTGGCCTGGTTAACCTTGTTAGACTGACTACTCTCCAAGCGAAATACTCTTTAGCTTAGAGAGTGGGGGGCTAACTGTATGGGCCAAAAATCGTCTTAGGTCTTATCAGGCCCAAGTCAGTATTTTCCACCATGTAGACCCAAGATCATGGTCTAATTCCGGTTGGGCCTACATCACGCACGACCTAAACTCAGCCTCTCTCCAGATTGGGCAATCACTGTTAGCACACCTAGGGCTAGGCCCATTGGTCCAAGATAATTATGACTCTTCCTATTTGGGTTCTATATTCCTAATTCGCCCAAGATTTCGTATTTTCTGTGAATTAGGACTCTTAATCCTACTAAAGCAAGTAAATCAGGATCTTCTCCTATTCACTAAACCTCTACCATTATGGACTCAAAGTCCTCCTAGGATACAAAGATTCTACAACTACTATATAAGCAGGGGTCACACCTCTATTTAAGCATTCAATCTCAATACCACCTATTTACACCCAAGCTCTTACTCCTAAGAGTTATACACCTCTGTCGTGGTTCTAATCTCCAACTAAACTTCCAGTAACCCTTCCTTCCCTTAGCCCTTACTAAATTGTCTCATTCAACTTTACTGACTTGAGCATCGGAGTGCTTGCGACAGATACCACACCAGTGTTTATATAAACTTCACGCTTGTTTACTTTGTGTGCAAGTACAGCAAATTGCCAGTGGCCTCAATTTCATAAGATCAGACTCTTTCCGTAATTGTAGACTTTAGCATCTACATACTTCTTTGTAGAGAGATGTCTTCTTGTGTTGCGATTTCATCAAGTAATTTTGAATGTTTTATCGTATTGTTTGAGGTGGTGAGAGTCCTCATCTTCTCCTCACGATTGATCTGTGGAGCTTTCGCTGGCTTTACTGGCGGTGGAGGTGGCTTTCGCCATTTACTGCACGTAGTTGAAACTAACTAATTACCATATACATTCATTACTAAGTGGTAAGTGAAAATTGTTCTTTATTCGTCTGTGTAGCTTGGCCTCTGCAATTACGTAGAAAATATGATAACTGCTAAGTAATAAACCTATATATATGTTGACTTTGTGAGAATATACATTATAAGCAAAATTTGGCAAGTAATATATATATATAATGCAAGTGGGATCATTTAGTGCTAGCAGCAAAATAATTACTGGTAGGGCTACCAAAAAGATATTACCCAAATTAAACTAATGATAAAGGAGAGAAATTGGAAGATTTATAATCTTTGAAGATATTTCGAGTAATTTCTGGTGATAGAAGAAAAGTTTACATAAAAACTTAAATATGGAAATAATTATTTGAATCAAACAACTCACCATTGGCTGTATTTAAAAATTTTATCATTGATGATGCTTGTCGATTATCTTGAAGATGAATGCGATCGAGCTTGCTGTTATCAGTTGACTTTAAGTCTAATTAGGATTGTACTTATCAATTCATTCCATCTTTAACTTACCAATAAACAAATTCAATTTCATATCCTAACTTTAACTTTCCAATAAACAAATCCAGAAAAGACATTCAAAGGTGCTTTTGGCCATCTTATTGAGAACCAGGAAGGAAAAGAAAATCAACAATATTAATTTGTTCTTTGATTATTTTTCTCTAAATATGAGCGTGGCTAATTGCTTGTAATCAGACAAGAAAGTTGGAATTTGATAAGACTCCCTCTGAAAAAGAGGGCGACAAGAAAAAGGTGCTGCCTCAATTATTGGCATATAGCTAGTCATCACTCAGTTATATTTAATGAATATCTTTATAAGTACAGTACCATATAAAATTTTATCTTTGTTTGTATTAGCTTCAAGACCTAAGTATTGGTGTACTGTGTGCGTAGGATATATAGCAGAGATAACAAAGGAATGACAATACCACTTTTTGATACAAAATATGTGATAATTTTTTTGTTATTAGATTAAGATATTTTGGATAATTGAGATTAAATATAATTTATATAATTAATACACTTTGAAAATGATACGTATACGTATATACGCGCAAAGATTCTCTATTGATAATGTTAGTGAGAGATAAACTTAATTTATTGATAATCAAACAATTAAGTTAGAATTTATCTAATGTAAATCTTTTAATAACTTCTTACATGCATTGAAATTATAATACCTAAAAATATATTAGTAAAAATACGAACATCTACATTTAAGAGATGTCTTCCAGCAAGAAGAATTTACTAAGACTTGTTGGCAAATTCTTATCTTCATAAATTTTGTTTTTAAACAAACAATACTTCGAAGGTTAAAAGATTAATATGTTTTTTTTTTTTTTTTTTTTTTTTTTTTTTACCGTTAAAATTTGGTATATATATATAAAAGAATGAATATTGGAGAAGATTTTATCAAGGAAGATTGTTCTTGAACGTTTAAGTATGTTCAGTCGAAGAACAAATAAGACTACTTAGTTCAAACTGTATTTGATCGAAGTATGAAAGGAGAGAAAGAGGCAACCTCACACATACAAATTTTGTTATTTTCTTGCAATATGTTTACATTTATTCTTCTTAACAAATTAAACACACCAACTACAACACCAAACTCATTGCAAACTATGCTGTAATTAAACAAACACCAAGATGCAGCATGCACGATCACCAAACAATAATTAAACCCCAAACCCTTTGAGATTTCTAACTAGGAGTTTAATATGTAGTAATACAACTTAATATGAAGCCTAATTAGATTTGTTTGCAGAGCCCTGACTTTTGGCTTTGTTGCTTTTCTGATCAAGCTGTTTTGAATCTTTCTTTGAGCTGCTGGGAGAAGTCATCTTCTCTTCACCATTCGTCTGCGGAGGTTTCCCTGGCTTCGGTCGTGGTTTAGATGGTTGAGAACATTTTCTGGCGTGGTAACACAAGAAAAAAAGAAATTATAAGATGATTTTGTACCGATAATTCAACAACTCAACAAACAAGGTTTGGATTGATATTGATGAGCTGATCTAGTTGTCAAGATCCTTACTATCAGTAAAATTCCCTTTGTTTAATCAAAGAAGAATCGTACGTACATGTGTACATGTATGGTACAATATGATACCTTGGCAAACCTAGAAAATATATGTTGACTTTGTGAAGATACAAATGAAAGAATTAAAAGAAAAGATTCCATATAAGCAAAGGGAAAGAAAAACCACATACATGATCCCATTTTTTGAGTGCTGGTATGGCTTAAAAGTTGGAGGTTGGAGCATGGTCTTAGGCATGAAGCCACCTAATAAGAGAGCCATAATGATGAACAAATTTGAGAATTCCTTTCTTTAAGTTCTTCCTGAATGCTCTATAACTTAGCTCTCTCTGTGACTTCAAATTAGAGATATACAGCAAAGATGGATAAGTTTTATATATGCAGAGATTCTCAGTTGATAATGTTATAAGCTAGTGGGATTAGCTTTATGATACTGGTAGGGCTATTAGATGATAAATATGTCGATGACTCTGATATTTTTAATTTCCTATTAATTTTAGTGCAAAAACATCCAAGTTATAAAATTGATATTAGAGTCTCTATTTGTACAGGGTTGGTCCATGGTTTCATACTTCTTTCTTTTCATCTTTTTTACCTTTTTCTTCTTATTGGACATGTTGGCGTGGACATATGAGGTGGGTATATTATTGAACATGCAGTCATTGATGATGTATGTGAGATATTGAATTATTGAGCCACAGTGGTTATCTTGACTATGAGTAATATGTTCACTTATTAAATGTAGTCATCAAATTTATTTGGTTTGATATGAGCTCTTAGGTATATTATTCAAGAGATCTTTAAGTTCAAATCCATCCTCAAATGCTAATAAAGGTAGTTATTGGAGCTCTTACATGGTTTGTAGTTTCAGAGTCTCAAATGATTAATTGAGATGCGTGTAAGTTGGTCTAAATACCACGGTCATCAAAAAAAAAAAAAATTATTTGGTTTTCATTTATCGACAAAGTCATTCTTAATTACCTTTCCAAAAGCAATAAAGACTTTAAGTATTGGATTAATTTAGACAATTTTATCCGAGAGATCTAGATTAAACCAGATGAAATCATAGCCAAAAAGGTAAAGAAAATCGCCAATGTTTGTTCTTTTTTTTTTTCCAAATATGAATTAATGTAGCTAATGTCATCAAAAAATAAAGGTAGAATTTGATGGGGATTCGATCGACTACCACACAGAAAACGAGGGGAAGAAAAAAGAAACAAAAACATTAGTAGCCTCAATTATTGGTATAGCCATGATATTATTACTGTCATTTCAAAGAAACTAAAGTTATAATGATTTTCAAGGGCGAGTTGACATGATGAGCAGTTTAAAATTTCCCAATTAACCAAGTTACTAATAATAACGATAATAATCGCAGCTCAAGTATGCATAAACTATTAAAGATCAAATTTGTATAAATTTCATGAATTGACAATATGTTCTACAGTGGTTCTATAGGCAGGATTGACGCTTGATTCTCAACTGTGAGAGATTATCATCTTTAACATATAAATTATATAGTAAAGTAAAACTGAACCAGGACTTCATAGATTTATAAAAACTGGTTAATTTATTTCTGATCTTACAAAACATGATTTAACTGCTGAGAAAATTAACGTCTAATTTAACTAGCTCCAAACTCTTTTAGATTTGGAGTTAGAAAACTAAACTTGCATACACACGTTTATTAGCTTAGCCACTATTTTAAGCCATAGATTTCTCTGAAGAACCGTCATCACGTTTTGGTTTGCCTTTCTCGTACGTTTCTTCTACAACAGGAGTGTTTGAAATTCCCCTGCTGTGTGTAGTAGTCATCTTCTTCTCCTTACTGTTGGTTTGTCCGGGGGGGCCTTTCTTCACCGGCGGTGGAGGGGGTTTACAACATTTTCTGCCTCAGAAGAACAAAAAAATAAATTAAAAAAAATTATGAGATACGCAAATACAATTTAAATTAAACCAAAGATGAGACGATCAAATAAAAATTTCTGATAAACTAATAAAAAGTTCCATGAAAGTTTTTGACGTACATGATGCCGTTTTTTGGATGTTTTTGTGGCTTGAAAATGGGGAGTTGAAGGTTGGCCTTTGGCATGATGAGGTTAGCTGAGATGACTGAGAGAGCCATGATAAGAGGAAACGGAGAAGACCTGCAAAGGTAGCTGTGAGTTCAAAGTGATAAATGCTAAGGTTGGATTTTATATTGGCAAAAATTCACTGCTAGCTGATGCTCATATTACTGCAAGTGGAATCTATTTTATCATTTTATGCCTGTTTTTAGGGCTATAAAATGCGAAAGGGGCCACCGCACTGGTGGTCAGTGGTCCATTCATAAATAAAAACTTATTATTATTATTATAAATATCCGACTGCTACGCTACGATGCCAAAGCTGCAGAGATACCCAGTTAGTTATTTTATTATTATTGTTATTATCTCTTTTCCACTTTGAAAGTTCTTGACTACTTGACACTTGACAGCAAAGATAAATTATATTTGAATAAATGAGAAACAAAAATATATATAGAATAAGACGATCGGGAACTAAGACCTAAAATATACTACCCTGTACTATAATTTAGGCTTCTAGAGGATTGTTGTATAAACTTATTATTTACTCTAATCCCTGTACTACCTACTGATTCGATTGAGACAAGGATTTTCTTCATTCTTAAAACGATTAAAAATAACTAAGCTCTTCTTTTTATGTTCTTCCTTTTTCCTCTTATTGGATATGCTCACATGAATTGTTCTATATTATATTGAATTATTCAGTCATTTGGGATTAATTATCGTAAACAGTGCTAATAAGTGCGAGTAATTAGTTGACTTGAGTCAAAGTCGGCTTGCCCTTATCAAGTCTTCCCCTCTTTTACCAACTTCCCAATTTAAAGAATATGAAGACCTTGAAGTTTGAACCAAGTCAGAATTGATAGACAAAAAGCAAAAGGACAGCACTGATAATTTTTTTTTTATTTTTTTTTTCTCTTTTTCCCAAATACATATATCGTCCATATTGGATTAAAATCAAACAATAAAGCAAGGACTGGATGGGACTGCCTCGGGTACGTATAAAAAGAAAATAGTAGCAATCCTCAATTATTAAGATTCATTCATAAAGCTTAATTATGGATGATACTTATATGACATATTTGATATTTTGGAAATAGTTATGGAAATGTGGAAACATTAATCCATATGTAATGTATGTCATGCATAAACATGAAATATAGAATTAGTAATAAAGCATAGTATTACTATTCAATGTTGGATAGACGTAAATTGGGGTTTTGATATATATATATAAAAGATAATACTTATATATATAGTTTTTTTATATAAACCACTCAGGCAAACTAATGTGTTTTAAGATAATTGGATAATTTTAAACTAAAAATAAATTAAATAATTAAGGATGATTTTAAATTAAATAATTAAAAGAGATTACACAACAAACATAAAGAATTGTCAGTTTAGAATGAATAATTTATATAAAGACTAGTTTATATAGATAGTTTCTATATGCAGCATTACTTTATATATAAGTGTAAACATAATTTTTTGATATTGAATGTGGAATTGATATGTTACGCACTAATCGTATGTAGCCAGCTTCTTTCCATCTAAATTGGATCTTAGATAATGATCTAGAGTTGAGAAAGGGTAATGTTACTTCTCAAAGTATTCATAAATTATAAAAACATAAAAGATCCCTTCTTTTTTCATATAATAAAATCTTTCAAAAACAATTTTACATCGAACAAATTCTCTATCTTCATTAAGCATATTAAGAGCTGTAATATATATACTCCGTCACTTGTACATCAAGTTGCAAGCTAAAGAATATTACATCGATTCTCAACGGCTGGTGCCATGTAGCAAAAGTACTGGCTTAAAGAGAATCAGAAGTAAATTTTTAATGTACTATAATTGGAATTGGATTTTGTTTTGTAGCTCTAAGTGGCGATCATGCAGGGGGGGATACAGGTCAACGAGAATGAAAATGGACATTTGCACGAATAAGAGAGAGGTCTCATGTGGGAATTAAGAATACTTGCCAAAAGTGGATCAGAATCGCTTCTGAAATCCATCATCAGATATCAACTATTATAATTAAAGTGGAACTCAACATGCATTACAATAAAGAAAAAGAGTTGAATAAGCATTTCAGGTATAAAACAATTACCTAGAAGTTGACGGAATTAATCAAAAAGAGGGATCTTGTAAAAGCTTGTTATTACTGCAATGTAATCTTTTATCATTTTTCACTTGGTATATTTGCAGAGATAACTACAATATAAATAAATAAATAAAATTATTTTCCAAAAAATTTAAAATTAATGATAATTAAAAAACGAGAGTTAACATTATGCCAAGAAACTATATAATCTTATATGCTAAAAGATGAATTAAGAGTCAGATAATAATTACAAAGAGTTAATAAGCAGATAATTAACTTGATAATTTTAATCAAACGTTTATCTAATCTTATTTTAATTGCTCTATATAATCTCACAAACACCATTGTCAAATTTCACCCTACTCAAGCTAATCAAGTTTTTCAGTATTCGTATTCAAATTCAAGCTAATATCTTTGGTAGTAAAACCTGACATCTTGTTGGTTAGTCTTGAATTGATTATTTTACTTGGAATAGATAAAAAAAAAAATGTTATAATTATACAATCAACAAAAGTTCGTTCATGTTTATCTTTTACTCGTATTTTTTTTTTTTTTTATGATTTATATAAATCTTAGTAGTTAACTATCAAAATTAGTATTTCTCCATTAATATTTTTATAAACATAACTTATTAATGTTTACTAAACTTTAATAGGATATTTTTCGTTCTCTTAAGATATAAAGCATAATGGAATGCCTTGAGCAAAGTGGTTAATTAATGTATTTAATTTTCTATACCTAAAAAAAGATATAAAGCATAAGCTTAGATAAGCAACACTGTGGTCCTAATGCATTGGAGAACTTTTGTCTCTCACAAGCTATTGTATTCAACATGGTATCAAGACTCAATTAAATTGAACAAAAATATTTTTTTGCCAAAAGCACTGTATATAGTTATATGAAGAAGTGCTTCTGAAATCCATAATCAGAAGTATTTTAATTAAGGTGGAACCAAACAAATGCATGCATTACAATAACGAATAAGAGTTGAAGCATTTCGGGTATAAAAGCAATAACCTTATGAGGCTACTAGAAGAGTAGAAGTTGAAGGAATAAAAAAGCTGAGGCATCTTGTAAAGTTTTAATTCACTCGGCACATATACATGCAGTGAACAAATGCCTTCCTTTCTTATTTTAGATTTAGATGCCGGAGCAGAAAATTAGTCGATTTTTTTTATGGTGGTGAAAGCATATGTTATCAACAATGCGGTATAGCAATTAGCAAGTAAGGCATGAGAGAATTTCGTAATTAGAATAGATTATTTACTTAAAAGGTACTTAAAACACTCTCTAATACCGGAGTTTTCCTCACCACCAGAATAAAGCTCTCTCCCAACGCATATGCATAACGCTAATATTTTAACCACCACTAAATAACATGATAATAAAATAATAAAAGGAGGTTTTATGAATTTATGAGTTCGAGTCACTTCAATCACTAATAGAGATAGTTATTTACGTTCTTACATAGCTGACAGTTTCAGAATCCTAAAAAATTAGTTGAAATACGTACAAGCTAACCTGAATAACCTCAATGATTAAAAAAGAAAAAAAAATGTCTTAAATAAATTGTTTAACTTTGGTCTCCCTCATCCATTAAACATTACACTTTAACTCTTTAAACATAATTTTCCGGTTCCGTCACTTACACTTTGACTCCCGAAACATAATTTTCTGGTTCCGTCACTTACACTTTGACTCCCTGAACATAATTTTACGGTTTCACCACTTACAGTGGAGGCCACCCCAAGCCTTATAAATTTTTTAAAATTTCATGTATGAAATAATAATTTTATCCTTTAATAGCTATTTATTATCTGTCGGGCCCATTACTTGTTCAGTTATAAATTTATCCCCCTTTAAATGCAATTTCTTATATAAATTTTTTTTACTTTGATCTCCCACAATATTAAGCCAGTTTGACCACTGCCCATATAATTCCGAGATTTTGCATCTTTTTCCTGTTGATGAACTCTCTTAAATGCATATATAATGAAAATTAATTGTTAATTAGCTAGTGTCAGTTCTGATGCAATGAGAAGAGATAGATAGCACTTCCTAAAGCTTCTGTTAAAGAATTACATGAAATTAACTAGTGACAACGAAGGAAGAACTATTCTTGCATCAAAGGTGGATAGTTTATAAAAGTTAATGGAGAACAGAACAAGAGAAGCCAGTAATAAATTTATTATATGCATGGCTGAGAACAATTGGGATTTGGGAATCTACCTGATTTGCTGTAAATAAAGGGATTCGGGTTCCCCTTATCTACCCAAATTCTTTTATATATGGATATGAAAATTATATATATATATATATATATAGAAAGTCTGCTCTAATTATAGACATCTCTTTGGCTTAATTAGGAAAAAGCCCTCTTGAAATTTAAAAACCATTCTCTCTCTTGAATTTTCATAATGTATATAAATATATTCAGAATAAAATAATAGGCTTGTAATCAGGTCAAACTTCTAGAGATGTAGATTAATTAAAGATTTAATTTACTATATACATATATCTGGATCGAAATGACCTTGGTGATAGAACTATAGTTTCATCCTCTTTTTTATGTCAACTATTCTCTCATTGTTGGACAAAGATACAAAATTTCCGCAACATATATTTAGCATACGGGAACAAGAATTTTTTAAGGTGTAAAAGAATTGAAAAGGAGAGTATGGAAGAACTGATTCCTTTGTTTTTCATAGAGTATGGTATAACTGTAGTACTGTACATCTATATATAAAAGAGCATTTACAACGGATGCCTACATTTATATGAATAATTAAAATTAAAAGATTACAGCTATACAATCTTATAACATAAACGTAGGATCGAATCTTCCTCATTTGTTAGGCTCCTGATTTGTTGTTGAGAGTTCACCAAACCTGCTGCTGTGATTTTGGTTATTACCGTTGCTGCATATCTCAATATTCTGATCTTCAATATCTTCAGCCTTTAATTCCGTTACATTGACTTGATTCTCTACAAGGTATAAACTAACTACAATAAAACCTCTCTATAGTGATATTCTATATAGGAATAACCTTCATATAATCATAAAAAAATATGATCTTAACTTGGGTCAGTTATAAATAAGAATAAATTTTATATTGTAATAAGTTATAATTTTTCTAAGTCCCGTATTAAGGAACTTGCCCCTCCGCATATATATATATATATATTACAAAAATATATATTATATATATATTACAAAAATGATTTGTACTATAGAGTTGTTACCATATCTTTTATCTTGCGGGTTTATAATAAGTCGCCAACATTGACATCTTTTTATTGAAACCAAAATATTTCTAGTTTCTCAAGTATGTTTAGAACTTCTTGACACGAAACTTTTTATATTTTCATATTATCATCCTCAGGATTATCTCCTTCCTCTTCTTGTCTAATTCTAGTAATATTTTTTCTTTAGTTAAAGCATACATAATTTGTTACTCATTTGGATGATTGAGAAACACATTAATATCTATTTGATTAGTGTAGTGAAGTCATCGTGATTACTCAATTCTGCAATAACTCTTTGATATCCATTTTTGTACTATCCTAATGCTATTAAAACAATGAATTGAAATCCTAATGCTATTAAAATATGAATGGAAATCCTAATACTATTAAAACATGAATTAAAAAATTAAATAAAAAAATAATTATTATAACTACACCTCTATTAAATTATAATCTCCTCATAGTAATAAATTTAGTTAATCCCAACATTATAACTATAGAGAGATTATACAGCTATAATATAATTGTTTAATTATTTTGTATTTCATCTTAAACATACACTTTAGAAGAGAGTTCTAGGTGCAGATGTGATGTTGATCAAGACTTGTGAATTTGTTCTTTGTTTTTGGGGCACCTTTGATGAGGAACCAGATGCAGATCTTGATAAGATTAATACTAGATCTTTTATTATTATTTCTCAACTTTATTACATAAACATCACTATTAATTCTCTTACAACATATATAATAGTTACTCATATGAAGCCTTAGATTTGTTAGCAGAAGCTGCTTGTTGGCTTTCTTGTTTGAGTTCTTTCTCAGTATCATAATTCTTTGAGCTCTTGGGATCAGCACTCATCGTCTCCTCATGACCACCATGGTTGGTCTGCGGAGGATCTCCCTTCCTCACCGGCGGTGGAGCAGGTTTACAAAATCTTCTGTCACCATCCAAACTTAAATCATCAGTTAGCAAACACGGATAAATATTAAACCAATATATATAAATATATAGTGCGGATGTTCTGAAATTTTTTTACGTGCAAACTAAAGGTAAACGTTCAAAAATCAATTTTCAAGACGTTCATACTTCTATTTCATACTAAATCTTTGGAAAAAATTTCAGACGTCCGCACCTTAATTTTCCTGTATATATGTGCCTCCATAGACTGAATGCGTGAAAATAAATATAGAAAGAACGAAAATAATGTGTTCCATGAAAGGAGGGGCAAACTTACATGATCCGAATTAAATTTGGGTTGAAAGTGGGGAGTTGGAGGATGGACGTCGTCCTTGACCTTGGCATGAGGAAGAATAACCTACTGAAGAAAGCCATGAGGAGAATGCAGAGATCATCAGATGGATAGCAGTGAGTTCTAGCTTTATATCTATCTATTTATTTATTTATATATATGGGATTTGGAAACAGGCTCTTGAGATGTCAGAGGATGTATAAGCAACTTGAATATGAAGCTTAATTAGTATAATAAATTAGATGCGTTGAAGGCATAAAAGACTGTTACAGATGGATAAGAAATATATATAAAATTGTATAAACTATTAAGAATGATGATGTTGATAATGTCTGTGAATTTGTTCTGATGGGAGATGGTTTTGGTACCCAATGCAAATTTTATATATATAATCACAAATTAACAATCTCGTTAGTTTCTAACTTGTGTCATAGTTTAGTTAAGTTAATTGATTCCATAGTCAAGGAGCTAATTTGACTTCTAAAGTTAACTAGACAGAATTCACAGAAAATTGTACTTGTGTTTCAGCACGGAATTTTGGATGGAAAAGTTTAGAAAATTATTAGTTATATTTACTAATTTTTATTTTTTTTTAATTATCGGAGGTGTTTAAACGTACTTATACATACTTTAACTAATTTTTCAAGACCTTAAAACTGTTGAGTGAGAGCCCTAATAATTATTCTAGTGTCTAAACAACATAAATTGAGAAATTGATGGAATCCCCTTTTGCTTTTTCATCGTCTAAGTCGCCGTGGATGGTTTATAACACAATTTGGCACTATCCTTATTGTCTCCTCCTTTGTCATGTCAGCTGCTCTTGGGCTTGATTTGAGTGCGTTTTACATAAGATTAACCAATTCTTTACTTTGTTAACCCCGATAAAATCCTAATTAAACCAAGCCCATTTCACAGTTCAATCTTAATTTTAAATCCTCTTTTTTTTTTTTTAAATAACAATAAAGGGTTTTAAGATGCTAGGATAATTAATTTTTTATGAAATTTATAATTTTTTTTTTTTTTGTCTTGTTAATCATTGTATTATAAGGTTTTTTTTTTTTTTTTTTTGAAGTTTTAAGCATAACAATATTTGCCACTGGTTTTCTTCCACATACGCAGGCCCAAAATGATTTGGGTTATGTTTGGACTTTGGAACTACTCTTAACCGGATCTTTTTGACCCGTAAGAAAGTAGTTTTCTTGAAAGTTGAACATATGAATGGGTATGATGAGTTGTCACAAAAGCACTTTTGGAGAAGGCCGTTACATATACATACGAAAGCTGATGGCTTTCCAAAATCACTTTTGCAAGAAGCTGCGCGGCCACTTAAAAAAGATTTCCATCATTGGCGTCTTTCTTCTATTGTATGCTTAAGTTTCATAAACATGAATCATGATGCCTCTCCTCTCCAAGTGCTTTTCAATAGCGCTTCAAAATACCAAACAAAGTATAAAATACAAAAAAGTCTACCATACATTTGATTCGTTCAACAAGGGAGTGCATACACGCAATGCATGTTAATTTGGCAATATACATAAACTATAAATCTTTTTAAAAAAATACTATTTTAAATGCTCTTCTAATTTGAGAATTAATATTATTTTTATTTACAAATATATATTTTTTAAATTAAACAAACGGCAAGTGCTTGAGCCGTTGAAACGATTTGAGCAATTAATAGTTGGGCTCAAATTTTTGGGCCTTATACCTTTGCCCAAATATATAGCCGTTTTAAAACTATCTTAGTTTTAACTTATAGCCGTTTGGTTTTCTCTTTTTTTTTTTTTTTTTTTTAAATTAATTAATTTCAGTTGTATGTGTCACGCTTCAAGGTAGCGCGTCAGAAAAGGATCCAGGTGAAGGAGGGCCCACCTAGGCACGCTAGGGGAGCATGGTCACGTGAAAGGGGCGAGTCCGCATGATCGTGTGGTGGTCGCGCACACATCGCGACACAAACATAGGGGCGACTAGAGCTTCCACACGTGCGCCGAACTTGACAAAACGAGTGAAATTACCTTCAAAGGCTTAAGCTGTTTTCCCTCTCTCTCATTGGATGGTCATGGACAGAGACGGTTACTGAACCGAGAGCCAGGACAGCAGCCACGTGGCATGCAAACGTCACGGTCGGTCAGAGACACAGAAAAAGCACAGAAAGAGAGAGACGAGCGGTTACGGGATCAAGCAAGCAAGGTCAGAGTGTTTGACTCCGTAATATTTAACGTGTTCGTCTGTCTTGTTTACTATAGACTATAGTAACTAGAATTCCCCAAATTGCCCTTTCTTTATTTCTGTTGAAATGTTGTTTTCTCAAGTTTGTTGCTTCATATAAAAAAACAAACAAATAAAATATTATAATAATGACAGTTACATTCTTATCCAATTTGTCATGTAGTTGAACATAATAGCAAAAGGAAAAATTCTCCTAAAAAATATCTCATTTTTCCTGTTCAAAAAACTTTATAAAATTTATTAAAAAATTAAAAGAAATTTTTGTTGATACAATTTATAAACGTCAAAGGCAGTGGCAAAGTTGGAAATCAATGACGAATAGGGGGCAATTATTACAACTGCCCACATTTTAGGTGACCATCTCCGAAATCCCTCCCATTTGCACTTGCAAACTCATGCTTCTGCTTTTCTTTCTCGACTCAAAATCAAAACCGTTTATGATAACCTCGGCCGGTTCAACGTCAACCGGTTCTCTCATCTCCATTTACACGGATCTGATCAGATAAACAACTCCACTCTAAATCCACAATTCATTCTTTCATTATTCTTTCGTCATTCATTTCCGTTTTTCATTTCTTCATTTCGCCTAAAACGCAGTCGTTGTAGCTAGATTTCATCAGCTCAGAACTACCAGACCTGTGCATTGATCTTCAATTTGTTTCGATTTGTTCGTTTTCTGAGCTCATTTTAGCTGAATTCTTCTCTTCCACGATTCGGTGGTGTTTGTGAAATTGATGAAGTAGACAGAAGCTGAATTGAAGGCATTTTGAGGAAGATGACGTCGGGGACGAGATTGCCGACATGGAAGGAGAGAGAGAACAACAAGAGAAGAGAGAGGAGAAGGAGAGCTATTGCGGCGAAGATATTCGCCGGTCTCAGGATGTACGGTAACTACAAGCTCCCGAAGCACTGCGACAACAACGAAGTCCTGAAAGCTCTCTGTAACGAGGCCGGTTGGACCGTCGAACCCGACGGCACCACCTACCGTAAGGTAACCGTAATCAATCACTTCAATCCTCTCCGTTTCATAATTTTATTTTGCTTCATTTTTGTTTGTTTGTTTATAAGTTCTTGTTTACGGGAACAAAATACACGTAAATAAATTAAATATATAAATTGAATTTGTATACTAAGATGCGCCGGCACCGATCCCGACTGTGGGTGGATACTGTTTGTAACAGTAACTAGTGGGGCAGTAGCGCCGGCGCATGTTAGCGGTAAGCGTTATTTATTACCGGCGTTAGTTAGATCTGCTGTTCTGTTGGTTGGGGGCGTAAGTTAGATCTGGTCAACAGTCAGCGGCTCTCTTTTGTTGGACGCGTGAAAGCAGAAAAGATTCTCTTTTTTCTTTTTTCTATCTCAGAGTAGTCTGTCTGAGTGAGTGAGAGAGGACATGCAAATGTGAGGGCATAGATCTAGAGAAGACAGAAATGCCCTTATCAAAAAGCTCAAATTACCTTCCTCAAAAGTCCATATGGTCAGGCAAATTTTTCTCTTTTCTTTATCAATGAATTCGTCTTTAATGAAACACAAACAGTTCGCTTTTCAGTTCTGCTCGGTTTTCTGTTTCGGGGAACTGTTTTGGTGTATATAATTTTCTTCTTTTGTGGGATTGCAGTTCAATTATTGGGGTTTTATAATTAATGTATTAACAATGGCTATTGGTCACGTGGCACAGCTCCGGCTTCATGAGTGGTTGCTGCTGGAGAAAATTAATTGAAGTGTGTTTTAAAACATTCTTTCAATTTTATACTTGAAAAAAGACTTACTGGCATTTTTCTATCTCATTCCGAAATTTTAATTTAAACTTGAGAAAGCTGCATGATTGAGGGCTTGGATTAGTAGTCATTGACGTGTGAAAATTAGAGAACATTTCAGTTTAAAGGGTTATGTTAAACTCCCTCTCAGTGTTTCCGTAGATAACTCTGATTCCCATTTCAGACATATATAATCCTAATTATTATGGAAATATTCAGCAAATTCCTCTAGTTATTTTAGGATTAATAGTTAATTTCTTAGGATAGATTTTTAATTAAATTACTAGAAAACGTAAAAAGAAAAAATTGTATATGTGGTCATCTGTTCTTAGTGGTCAAGAATGTCAGGAGTCCATGGCCATTCCTGTTATGAATATGGATGTAATGCAGAATGGCGATCGGGGTCAGTTTATTATAAAGTAAACCAGTCTTTAGGCCGATGGTTCTCTGGAATCTTTTGTGCTTGGTTGCCGATACACTTGTGTTGCAGTTCATGGTCACAATCCTACAGGCTACAAGGATTTCATAGGACTGTAAAAAACCATGATGCCTTCGGAAACTAGGACAATAATTAAACCACGAACCCCTGCAGATTCTGTCATAATGAGGACCATTCAATATTTTGGCAGCGAAGGAAGTAAGAAACTACAGCTGGGGCTGTTATTAAGTTAAATTCTGCAAGAGAGCTTTCTGACTTCCCTAGTGCAGTGCAATTACCACTTGCCTTCCTTCCTAGGCAGTTGCTTTGCTTCCTGTGTTATCTTGACATTCTGCATTAGAGCTCTTACATTATTGTTGTAGGAGGGTTAGTTAAGAACTAAAAGGCAGTTTACTTTTGCCCAGTAATGCCATATGTCTTTTGTAGTAGGCAATCAATGCCCATGTAAAGTTGGAAAAATGGAGGTACTCTTAACTGCGATCAATTTCGATTCTCATTGACCGTGATTTTAGGCTATGTTATAACCTTGTTCTAAGTCAGTTCAATTCCTAATTCATCCTTGAGAATCCTTTGATGCTCTGTCTCAGTTACTTGCGACTAATTGTCATTTAATTTCTGCAGGGATGCAAGCCTCTGGAGCGCATGGATATAGTGGGTGGATCTGCTGCTGCAAGTCCATGCTCATCTTACCACCCAAGTCCTTGTGCTTCCTACAACCCAAGCCCTGGATCCTCTTCTTTTCCAAGCCCAGCTTCTTCTTCCTATGCTAATCCTAATGGTGATGGGAGTTCCCTCATTCCATGGCTCAAAAACCTCTCATCTGCATCCTCGTCGGCTTCCTCTTCCAAGTTTCCCCATCTATTTATTCATAGTGGCTCTATCAGTGCTCCCGTTACCCCACCATTGAGCTCTCCAACAGCCCGAACCCCTCGAATCAAAACCGACTGGGAGGACCAATCTACCCGCCCTGGCTGGAGTGGGCAGAACTACACTTTCTTGCCTTCTTCAACTCCTCCAAGCCCTGGCCGCCAGATTGTTCCTGATCCAGAGTGGTTTGCTGGGATTCGCCTTCCACAACCTGGGCCAACCTCTCCTACATTCAGCCTTGTTGCCTCAAACCCATTTGGCTTCAAGGAAGAAGCTATAGCTGGTGGTGGCTCCCGCATGTGGACTCCTGGGCAAAGTGGGACATGCTCTCCTGCCATTGCAGCTGGCTCTGATCATACTGCTGATGTTCCAATGTCTGAAGTAGTAACTGATGAGTTTGCATTTGGAAGCAATGCAATGGGGCTAGTGAAGGCTTGGGAAGGAGAGAGGATTCATGAAGAATGTGGATCAGATGATTTAGAGCTCACTCTTGGGAGCTCAAGGACCAGGTGAGCTGGAATCAATGTTTGATGAGGTATATCAATTTCAACTGTTTCTTTACTTCAACCACCCTTGCTGTGCTGCAGATAAAGAACTACACAAGGGTAACTGACTTTTATTATATGGACCTTGAATCCATTCTGGTACTTCTATAGAATCCTATAACTAAGGGGATCAAGGTGAGCTTGAGCAAACACTATCATGTTTTATATTCTTTTCATTTTTATGTTAATTTGTATTTTTTTTTTTTTTTAAATTATTACTAGCTAGTTGTCCAAGGCTTGACCGTCTGGGGGTGGTGGTTTCACAACCCTTTCATTTGGTCATGCCCTTAAAAGCTAAAATTTATTGATATACTTGTATGAAGTAGCCATCCTTAAATTTGGGTTTGCCATTGAATTAATCTTGATGAGGCTACAGATTGGGATTGTAACTCAAGGGCTGAATCATATGTGAAAATTTTGGATAGAGTGGACTTTTACCATTGCCTTTTTGTACATTCATTGACATTATCATGTGTTACATTTGTTATCCAACCCAATCCGATCCAATCTACTTCATGTTTTGGCTTTTATTACCTGCTCTAATGAGTGATTGATATTTGTTGTCTGCTATATAGCTAATAGAAATTTTATAGAATTGAAAGAAGCACTTTGTTGACAAAGACAAAAGAATGTGGACCAAACCACTACTGCCTTTGCTTCTGAAATTCTAGAAATTAGAATTGGCTACAGTCTTATGTCTCTTTTGAACGCCCCTTTCTTTTACCATCTTTTGACCAAAGCCACAGAGAGTCTTTTATATTTTAATCATGGTGTGCTTTTTATTTGTCTGGTCAAGGTTTCACCATGATCATGATCATGACATGTGATTGCTAACAAATCAATCAGAAATTGGGTCCCATCTGTCCTTTCCATATAATAGTTTCGGAACCTGGTCATAGAATGTTAATCCATTATCAATCATAGTTGTTCCACCATCAATTTCAAGCCCCTGTAGCGATTTGGAATTTACTGTTGATGCCAATTGGTTTGGTCGAATTGATTATGAAACCTTGGGTCAGTCTTGATGTTACTGTTTTCTGTTTCGAAATGTGAGTGATGGAACCTACAAATTATTAGCAGCATGAAAATTTCTGTGGCCCTTGTTTGTGCTTCGTCTTGAAGCTTCAACCGCCGAAATGGTGGGTTTATAAAAAATATGAATTATAACATACAACAATAAATCTGTAGTGTTTTAAAATTACAAGTTTCATGTTAGGTTGAGTCAAATTCTTATTTCATATTTTTAAACATGCAACACAATTTAGAGATATATTCATTAAATGGGGCTCTTAGGAATCGGTACCACTACTATTTCTATTTTATTATGCCTAGCTTGAATTAGGACGACCCATAAAATCCAATTATTTATGTAATCATGTACCAAGTTAAAGTAGACAAAAACATTTACATATCATCTGGGTGACACCAAAAATGTCTAATTTCATTGAGCAATGTAGCTAAAATTGGACTTTTCAATGTATTATCTCACATTTCTCATATATTTTATCTTAAACCAATGTTTTAAAACCCAACCCGGGGTGAAACACGACAAAGTTATTGGGTCCGGGGTTGACCGGTTTGATAAGAACTTCTAAAATTTAGCAAATACACTCTTAAAAATTCGTTAAGTCCTATAGGTTTGAAATTTGACAAACACACCCTAAATACAAATCAGCCAGCAACTATTTGGCGATGGCAACACTCCAGATGCAACTAGGGATGGGCACAAAGCCCAGCCCCGCGAGGACCCGCTCGAACCTGGCCTGAACTGGGCAGATTTTCCCAGAATCGTTCTGGCTTTGGGCCGGGATCAAGCCTAAGATTAGCCCAGAGAATTTGGGGACCGGTATATATATATTTTTAATATTTGAAAATCAATCATATATACCTATAATAATTTTAATATTTGAAAATCAATTATACATTATACAATGACAAATTATAATTGTGTAAATATTTTATGAAACTATATACAAACAGGTAATAAATAAAACTAGATTAAATATAATAAATCATTATAAATATTTGTAATATATATATGTTAATGCTATAAAACAAAAGTTATACATTCGACATTATATATTATACATAATATGCTATTATTTATAATCTTACGTTAATACATAATATATATGTAATATATTATATAGTATATACCATATATAAGATACAGGTCGGGATAGGTCTTGCCCCGCCTGATCCGTATATTATATATATATTTTAATATTTGAAAATCAATCATATATACTTATAATAATTTTAATATTTGAAAATCAATTATACATTATACAATGACAAATTATAATTGTGTATATATTTTATGAAACTATATACAAACAGGTAATAAATAAAACTATATTAAATATAATAAATCATTATAAATACTTTTATATATATGTGTGTGTGTGTGTGTTAATGTTATAAAACAAAAGTTATACATTCGACATTATATATTATACATTATATATGGTATATATATTTGACATTATACATTGTACATTGTCTATTATATATGGTATATTATATAAGTGTGTGTATATAACATATATGTGTTATACATTATAATTTATACAAAATATGCTATTATCTATAATTTTACGTTAATATATAATATATATGTAATATATTATTTGTTTTTTTGATTGATTATAATGAATCAATAAATCATTATAATTTTTTTTTTTTTTTTTGGTCCCTCGTTGAATCATTATTTCAATTTTATTACCTAATTGTCTTTGTTATATTGTGATAGCTATTTATTTCGAATTTATTATAATATATATGGTAGTTATTTATTTGAAATTTATTATAATATATATGTATAATGTACCATATATAATACATTATATATTAAAGAGACATTATATATATTAATACTTATTACTTAATACATTAATACTTAATATATATATATATAATGTATTATAATTATCATTTTGATATTTAGATTAATTATAATCATTAATCAGGAGCAGATCTAATACTTGTTGAGGGTAGGCATTTTAACAAAAAAATACCAATATGTATAATTGTGGGGTGGGTCTTTTTGGCAACTCATGTTTTAAATCTTGATACTATCATGTGTTGAATCTTTTGATTATAAATCTGTCATATATTGTAATATATTATCAATTTAGTATGATGGTTTTTATATTTAATATGTACATTATAAATTTAATTTCTTTTTTGATAAAGGTTTTTATGTTTAATATGTATATTATATATTTAATTTTTTTTTTTTTTGTTGGTATATATAATTTGGAGAAAAGGATAATAAAACTAATAAGGATACAAAAAGACAGAAAACCCCCCAAATGGATTATATATTTAATTTTTTTTTTTTTGGATATATAATTTGGAGAAAAAGATAATAAAATTAATAAGGATACAAAAAGACAGAAAACCCCCAAACGGGAAATTCGGGGAATCCCTGAATCCCCCGTTTGGGAACGAGCTTTTTTCGGGGATTCCCCGAATGGGCTTCGAGCCAAGATCGGGGAATCCCCTTGAGCTTTCAGGCTGGGGTCAGAGATAGGGGTCCTCGACCCCGCCCCAGCCCGTGCCCATCCCTAGATGCAACCTCAATCATCCCTTAAGCTCATTCCCCTTAAAATATACCCAAGATCTGGCCGAAATAGGTTTAATTTCGGCCAGATCTCACCAATGTCGGCATTGGCATTCCAGGCCAGATCTCATTGACACTGGCATCAACAACCCTCTCCATCACCCATAAATTACTCCCCTCTTCCTCCTGACCAAAACCCACCTCACCCCACCCTCGTTAGCCTCGTTAATTGCCTCTGCCAGTTTTGTTCGATTTTCGGTTGATTTACTCACTTTAAATCAACTCCGTCACCACCATTGCATTCATCGACACTTTCTCTTCAAAAGCCCCAACATCCCGACCGTCAATTGTTCGTCGATCATCCTCCCAAATCCTAGGATTTCGGGTGAATAGAAAAAATATAACCCGACCCGTTAAAGCTTCTGGGTCCCAATTGAACCAGTTAAATCGATCAAACAGGGTCAGACCGGGTTTTAAAACATTGTCTTAAACAACTAAGGTTTCAACTAACTGATCAAATCAAATATAAGCTCACTCGATCTTAACATATCTTTAAATTTTATTTTATTTTGTCATAACTTATTAATTATACAACAACTCAAACATAGACGGGGCAGTAATAGTCAACAATTATTAAAAAGAAAAAAGAAAAAGATTTCCGTCGTACATGAATACTTGTAAAAAATAAATAAATAAATAAACCCACAAAAATCAAAGAGAAAATCCAAATCCCAGTCGAAACGTTATGAACCTGAATAGTGAATTACGAAGTAATTAGCCACATATAACATGAAACTCCTATGTATACTTAGTGCACACGTGCATAAATATGTGTGGTGGAGAGAACTCTATGATTTAATATAAATTATGTACTTCATCAATTAATTTTTGAGTAACTTGACAGTAAAAATACATGAATGCTCCACTGTTTTAACCACAGAAAATAATAGTTACTGGAGAATGCACACTGAATGACACGATGTCATCCTGACCATCTATTAATTATGAATTAATATTAATCTATATGCATAAATTTGGTGCGCATTATTCGGTAACGGTAGCATTACTCTTTAACCACATTGTTCTATATGAAATTTAATTTCTCTGCATTTTTTCTAAGCTAAACAACCAATGGGAAACCAATTGCTTGATTGCAAAATGTAGAACAAGAATATAGCAGATATAATAACAACAGGGGAACAAGGAGGATATAATTTACACGTGCATCCAAGCCATCTCCACGGCAAGTATCTTGCAAGAAAACAGAGTGACAATTTTTTTAGCTCAATATGTACCGATCAGAGCCACGCTTATCAAATAAATCCGAGAGAGCAGCATACAGAATGCCAGCAGCAGGAGGCCTAGGCATCGATCCGAGAAGAATATCTGCGGCACTAATAGATGGTTGACCATAGAATCTAGAATTTTCTTGTGCTCGGGTAGCAACAATACTTCCTTCAAGTGAGCAACCAACAAATGCACCTGCAAGGTTAATCAAAAAAATCGACTCACCAATATTGACTCATCTAAGTAGTAATATGTTCATAGGGGAAGATTTTTTTTACCTTTACTGCAGCTGTATGTGTAGCAAGCAGCATAACCTCCCACACCAGCATGAAGATCAGCTTCAGCAGCCCGTCCAACAATGCCAGCAGCAGCACTCAAACCTGCTCCAAGTGAAAAATGTACATTTCCACTAAAAGTTTTGATGGCACTTTTAGTTCTCAATACAATTATGAAATCTGTGAATTCACCTCCAGCCTGTTTGATATTGAATAGAATATATGAGTTTCAAAATGCAAGTCATAGATATATTAAAAAAATCACGAGCTGCTGATAATCTTTCTGATTAAGCATATTACATCTAGTTTCAGAAAGTTAGAAGTATATCCAATTTCAAGCCACACTTTTCAGTTTCAAAAGTTAGCATTTTGACAATGATGTAATGCAAGCATCCAATGCATAGGAAAACAATAATATCATTCATGATCTAACAGTGGAGAAAAAACCAGACAGATTAAAAAAAAAAAAAAAAAAAAAAAAAGTAGTATTTCCAATTTCAAGCATGCAAAAACACGAGCATATGCCAACATTCCTGCACACATGAACAAAAAAATGGATGGAGAAGCATATTTTTGGAGCACAATGAGACTGTAAGTTCAATAATGTCAAGTAACTAATCAAAAAGCATTTTTGTAACCCCCAGATCCAAAGACAAGGTTATTCTATTTTCCCCTCAAAACTTACAAGGAACGAAGTACCACAAAAGGAAGCATCTTAAACAACTACAATGGCACTACAACATCCTATAAACTAAATAGAAAACTTCTTAGATAGTATTTAGTTATATTACCTGAGCTCCCCACCCAACACCAAAGGAAGAGATGGCAGATGGAGGAGACCAAGATCCATCTTCTCTACGAGTAACAACTAGCCCCGTTCCAATGTTGTAGGTCACCATCACACCAACCTTTGCAACAGTAAGGACAGCAAGGCCCTTTGCTTGTTTTAGAATAGCATCTGGTATGGATTTCTCAGGTTTCAGAGACCCAACCTGACCAATAAAAAACCATCATCCCATGAAAGATTCAAAATTTTAATAGAGTTAAAAATGTTTAGGATCTTCAGTGCATGATTTATATTGTCACATTCTTTCACCATTAGTAATATACACACTAAAAAGGCCAGAGCCACATGTATGGTCAACACAAAAGACCAGAACCATTGCAATTTGCAAGTCCTTCAAGGTACAAATTAACTATTTGAACATACAACCAAGCACCAGGATGAAGCAGCTTTATCCTTATCCAATAACTTATATCAAAAGCTGCTATAAATACTAAGAGAAAAGGCTTCATAAAATTTAACTCAAAATCATAAGAGGTTTCTGAAAAATCAATTCTCTTATAGATGTATAAATCTCTTTAATGTATTGACAGTTGTCAAATAAGGGAAGAAAATGTTATTAAGCTCTGAAAGTACCCAAAGAAATGAATCAGTACCTTATCATAACCCCGAATGGTGTTTGCTGCTTTGTAAATTTCATATTCCATGGACTGGCCCCATGGAAAATTAAGCCATGATCTCAGAGTACTGAGGTCAGTTAGATCATGGGTAGGCAATTGAGCAGCACGACTTACTTTGTCCATCAAATGTGACTGGACAGACTCAAGCCGTACACAGCATACATCGCACACTCGTTGCGGGTTCCCATTGCGGAACTTTACTGGCAACAAACTCCTTCCCTTAGAGCACTCGTTGCAAAATATCCCTCCACAAAAGCGGCAGTGGTGCCTAGAGCACATGATAGGATGGAAGCGGACATTACACAGCATGCAAGCAGCAGCAGCACTGTCAGGCAACCATCTGGGAGGCTCTGCCTCTAGAAGTTCCCTGGTGTTTCCAAAGTTAGCTTCAGTAAGAGTTTGAGCCATTTCTGCCCATGCTTGATCAAGAAGATGATTAGACAGCCAGGATATTCTGCACCTATTGATGTCACCTTTAGCAATGGCACTTGCTTTTCCTCGAGCTACTTCTAACATCTCAGAGACCACATCCCACATGGTCAGCTCCTTATTTTCGCCAATAAACTGATCCCAACCCAGTTCTCCATCAGGGAAGCATCCCCCATCCACACAAAGACCTCTACTCCATTCATCTTGTTCATATCCTGACATGGGAGGAACAGAGACAGGTATCCATGGTCCAGTTTCTTCAGAATGCGGTGTATCACAATAGAAAACTTTACCCTGTTTCTGAGTGTTAACACCTAAAACATTTTGATAACTATTATCTTCCTTCATGCCTTGAGATGCTTCACTTTCAAAATTTCGGGGCTGCATCATTTCTTCTTGCACTAAATCATTTGTTTGTATAAGATTGTTTTCCCTGCCTTTCTCTACATCTCTAGAAACCTACCCAGCACCCAAAAAAATCAGAACAATTTTTAATTTGCTCCATAACTTGTTTCAATACAGGAAAATAATAAGTTATATTAAATAAAAAAACTTAAAATCAAGACTTCTCAAAACAATTATATGAACAAAATGGTCCTGCCAGCAAGGAAAAAACTAACTCCATCCCTGAAAATTAAAGTGCAAATATGTTTCAACAAAATTGTGATGAACATAGTTCGTTTATCCACAATTTCGACAAGCCACCACTACCACACATCTTATATAATCCCTAACTATTCTGACACTTTCGACCTGCGTTTGCTCCATCCTAAACAAGTAAGCATACTATACACTCCTAATTCCTAGTATCATCCCTCATTAAAAAGTGCCCAACTTATCAGCCAATGATCAAAACAATGGCCTTGCACCACGGGAATTGTTAAAAACTCAAGCATTTTGTAAACCAACCAGCATTACCTCCATACTAGTTACATCAAAAACCCCATATCTAAATACACAAAAGTCCCCCATCTACCACTATATATCTTTCAAATAAAGAATCATTTTAATTTCTTTTTACATGTTCATAGTATTATTATCATCATATCTTTCATATAACAATTTAACCTTTCAAATTAAACCTTTCTTTGGCTCTTGATTCAACACAACTACTCCTTCCCACCCTATTGGCTAAAAACCAAACAAAAAAGGAAACGCGTTGAAACCCATGTTTTCTTTTCCTTGTCCTTCGTTTTCTCGGTAACCAAACAGTAAAATAAATACTTTTTTAAAAAGAAAAAGAAAACACCGAACATAACAAGATAACGACGAGAAATTTACCGGCTCAGGGAAGGGTTTTAGCCGATAGTCTTCGACTTTGATTTTAGGATACTGTACGCGTCCGTCCATTGATAAAAACTTCCTGCTTTTCTTTCTTTCTAGGAGAACTTTTAATTAATAGTATTATTTAATAAAAAGTCAAAATGATTATCATTAAAAAACTGTAAAGAGAGAATATGAACACAACGGCAAGTCGTTTTGAGAAGAAATCATCAACAACTTCTCAACGAGACTTCTCAGTGACGACACTACACCGTGAGTTAGGGTCCGATTTTGACGGTGGTTTCGGATTTTTCGTTTGAATTTAATTTCTCTGCATTTTTTCTAAGCTAAACAACCAATGGGAAACCAATTGCTTGATTGCAAAATGTAGAACAAGAATATAGCAGATATAATAACAACAGGGGAACAAGGAGGATATAATTTACACGTGCATCCAAGCCATCTCCACGGCAAGTATCTTGCAAGAAAACAGAGTGCCAATTTTTTTAGCTCAATATGTACCGATCAGTGCCACGCTTATCAAATAAATCCGAGAGAGCAGCGTACAGAATGCCAGCAGCAGGAGGCCTAGGCATCGATCCGAGAAGAATATCTGCGCCACTAATAGATGATTGACCATAGAATCTAGAATTTTCTTGTGCTCGGGTAGCAACAATACTTCCTTCAAGTGAGCAACCAACAAATGCACCTGCAAAGTTAATCAAAAAAATCGATTCACCAATATTGACTCATCTAAGTAGTAATATGTTCATAGGGGAAAAAATTTTTTACCTTTACTGCAGCTGTATGTGTAGCAAGCCGCATAACCTCCTACACCAGCATGAAGATCAGCTTCAGCAGCCCGTCCAACAATGCCAGCAGCAGCACTCAAACCTGCTCCAAGTGAAAAATGTACATTTCCACTAAAAGTTTTGATGGCACTTTTAGTTCTCAATACAATTATGAAATCTGTGAATTCACCTCCAGCCTGTTTGATATTGAATAGAATATATGAGTTTCAAAATGCAAGTCATAGATATATTAAAAAAATCACGAGCTGCTGATAATCTTTCTGATTAAGCATATTACATCTAGTTTCAGAAAGTTAGAAGTATATCCAATTTCAAGCCACACTTTTCAGTTTCAAAAGTTAGCATTTTGACAATGATGTAATGCAAGCATCCAATGCATAGGAAAACAATAATATCATTCATGATCTAACAGTGGAGAAAAAACCAGACAGATTAAAAAAAAAAAAAAAAAAAAAAAAAGTAGTATTTCCAATTTCAAGCATGCAAAAACACGAGCATATGCCAACATTCCTGCACACATGAACAAAAAAATGGATGGAGAAGCATATTTTTGGAGCACAATGAGACTGTAAGTTCAACAATGTCAAGTAACTAATCAAGAAGCATTTTTGTAACCCCCTGATCCAAAGACAAGGTTATTCTATTTTCCCCTCAAAACTTACAATGAACGAAGTAATACAAAAGGAAGCATCTTAAACAACTACAATGGCACTGAAACATCCTATAAACTAAATAGAAAACTTCTTAGATAGTATTTAGTTATATTACCTGAGCTCCCCACCCAACACCAAAGGAAGAGATGGCAGATGGAGGAGACCAAGATCCATCTTCTCTACGAGTAACAACTAGCCCCGTTCCAATGTTGTAGGTCACCATCACACCAACCTTTGCAACAGTAAGGACAGCAAGGCCCTTTGCTTGTTTTAGAATAGCATCTGGTATGGATTTCTCAGGTTTCAGAGACCCAACCTGACCAATAAAAAACCATCATCCCATGAAAGATTCAAAATTTTAATAGAGTTAAAAATGTTTAGGATCTTCAGTGCATGATTTATATTGTCACATTCTTTCACCATTAGTAATATACACACTAAAAAGGCCAGAGCCACATGTATGGTCAACACAAAAGACCAGAACCATTGCAATTTGCAAGTCCTTCAAGGTACAAATTAACTATTTGAACATACAACCAAGCACCAGGATGAAGCAGCTTTATCCTTATCCAATAACTTATATCAAAAGCTGCTATAAATACTAAGAGAAAAGGCTTCATAAAATTTAACTCAAAATCATAAGAGGTTTCTGAAAAATCAATTCTCTTATAGATGTATAAATCTCTTTAATGTATTGACAGTTGTCAAATAAGGGAAGAAAATGTTATTAAGCTCTGAAAGTACCCAAAGAAATGAATCAGTACCTTATCATAACCCCGAATGGTGTTTGCTGCTTTGTAAATTTCATATTCCATGGACTGGCCCCATGGAAAATTAAGCCATGATCTCAGAGTACTGAGGTCAGTTAGATCATGGGTAGGCAATTGAGCAGCACGACTTACTTTGTCCATCAAATGTGACTGGACAGACTCAAGCCGTACACAGCATACATCGCACACTCGTTGCGGGTTCCCATTGCGGAACTTTACTGGCAACAAACTCCTTCCCTTAGAGCACTCATTGCAAAATATCCCTCCACAAAAGCGGCAGTGGTGCCTAGAGCACATGATAGGATGGAAGCGGACATTACACAGCATGCAAGCAGCAGCAGCACTGTCAGGCAACCATTTGGGAGGCTCTGCCTCTAGAAGTTCCCTGGTGTTTCCAAAGTTAGCTTCAGTAAGAGTTTGAGCCATTTCTGCCCAAGCTTGATCAAGAAGATGATTAGACAGCCAGGATATTCTGCACCTATTAATGTCACCTTTAGCAATGGCACTTGCTTTTCCTCGAGCTACTTCTAACATCTCAGAGACCACATCCCACATGGTCAGCTCCTTATTTTCGCCAATAAACTGATCCCAACCCAGTTCTCCATCAGGGAAGCATCCCCCATCCACACAAAGACCTCTACTCCATTCATCTTGTTCATATCCTGACATGGGAGGAACAGAGACAGGTATCCATGGTCCAGTTTCTTCAGAATGCGGTGTATCACAATAGAAAACTTTACCCTGTTTCTGAGTGTTAACACCTAAAACATTTTGATAACTATTATCTTCCTTCATGCCTTGAGATGCTTCACTTTCAAAATTTCGGGGCTGCATCATTTCTTCTTGCACTAAATCATTTGTTTGTATAAGATTGTTTTCCCTGCCTTTCTCTACATCTCTAGAAACCTACCCAGCACCCAAAAAAATCAGAACAATTTTTAATTTGCTCCATAACTTGTTTCAATACAGGAAAATAATAAGTTATATTAAATAAAAAAACTTAAAATCAAGACTTCTCAAAACAATTATATGAACAAAATGGTCCTGCCAGCAAGGAAAAAACTAACTCCATCCCTGAAAATTAAAGTGCAAATATGTTTCAACAAAATTGTGATGAACATAGTTCGTTTATCCACAATTTCGACAAGCCACCACTACCACACATCTTATATAATCCCTAACTATTCTGACACTTTCGACCTGCGTTTGCTCCATCCTAAACAAGTAAGCATACTATACACTCCTAATTCCTAGTATCATCCCTCATTAAAAAGTGCCCAACTTATCAGCCAATGATCAAAACAATGGCCTTGCACCACGGGAATTGTTAAAAACTCAAGCATTTTGTAAACCAACCAGCATTACCTCCATACTAGTTACATCAAAAACCCCATATCTAAATACACAAAAGTCCCCCATCTACCACTATATATCTTTCAAATAAAGAATCATTTTAATTTCTTTTTACATGTTCATAGTATTATTATCATCATATCTTTCATATAACAATTTAACCTTTCAAATTAAACCTTTCTTTGGCTCTTGATTCAACACAACTACTCCTTCCCACCCTATTGGCTAAAAACCAAACAAAAAAGGAAACGCGTTGAAACCCATGTTTTCTTTTCCTTGTCCTTCGTTTTCTCGGTAACCAAACAGTAAAATAAATACTTTTTTAAAAAGAAAAAGAAAACACCGAACATAACAAGATAACGACGAGAAATTTACCGGCTCAGGGAAGGGTTTTAGCCGATAGTCTTCGACTTTGATTTTAGGATACTGTACGCGTCCGTCCATTGATAAAAACTTCCTGCTTTTCTTTCTTTCTAGGAGAACTTTTAATTAATAGTATTATTTAATAAAAAGTCAAAATGATTATCATTAAAAAACTGTAAAGAGAGAATATGAACACAACGGCAAGTCGTTTTGAGAAGAAATCATCAACAACTTCTCAACGAGACTTCTCAGTGACGACACTACACCGTGAGTTAGGGTCCGATTTTGACGGTGGTTTCGGATTTTTCGTTTGAATTAAGATTCTGTTAACGCTCTTGTTGTGTAAACAAATTCCTTTTTCTTTATGTGAAAAACGTAAGGAGAAATATATTAGTATATCCCACCTCAGATTTATGTCTTTTACCCCTATATATAAGGTTAATATCATACACGTTCTATGAGGGTTGTTCTTTTTACTGACGGATAAAGAAAATGATTGGGTTAACAAATACACCCCAAACGTTTCTGATTGTTAGGGCAAAGTTAACCTATTAAGGGTATTAGAGTAATTTTATAGGAAAAATATTTAAAAGAAAAAGAAAGCAAAAAAACTATTCATCCAAATTCAGTTAACTACTTCACTTTCGTTTATACTTCTTAAACCTAAGGGTGTTCAAAAAAATATAAAAACTGAACTGAACCGAATTTTCAGTTATTCGAAAAACCAGTTCGGTTTTTATTCAAAGAAAATAAAAAATTGAATTTTTGGTTCGGTTACCGGTTTGGGAAAATATGAAAACCGGTAATCGGTTTATTATAAAAATATTAAATTAAAATATCTGGTTTATTAAAAAAAATATTAAATATTAAATTAAAACATGTTTTTCGGTTAACCGAAAAACCAGTTTTTCCCTTAACCGGTTTGATTTCGGTTCAGAAAATTCTTGAACCGAAAGTCTGGTTTGGTTTACAAAATTGGTTAACCGGTTTTAAACACCCCTACTTAAACCCATTGAAATACATTCAATGTTGTTTTCATTATTCCCCAAATTTGTTTTACAATAGTAAAATATCAAGATTAACTTAATAAGAAAAGAGAGCTATGAGATGTAGAGGGGTATGCTGGTTATGGAGGTGCTTTTGGTAGTGTCTGTGAACACAAATTCACAGCTAGGAATCATAAAAAAAAAAAATCAATAAAGCAAGTTAGCAGGTTTTGGATTTTCTGAAAGGTGGCTTATGGTGTTTGTAGGGCTGTGCTGAGTGGTGGTGTTTATGGTTGTGCTTAGTGGTGCGGTGAAACCCGACGGTGTAGGTCACAAAGCTCGGCACGTTGCACTGCCAAGTGAGGCACAATGCGACCTGACTTGGGCCACCTGCATGGGCCGACAATGGTCGAATGCCATCATGAGGCAGCCATGCGAAAACTTTTTGCCGCCCCTGTTTGTTTGCCATTTCAGATTTATTGAAAGTGAGAGGACTCACGGGAAGAGGAAGATAGGAGGAAAATAAAAGAAATTTTTAATTTCCAATACATTTAAAGTTTGGAAAAAATAAATTTTTAATCTTATTTGTATCTCAAATTTTTTTTCTCCTTAAATCATTATTTTAATAAACAGAGAATTGAAAATTAATTATTTTTGAAACTTTAAGCATTATAAGGGCAATATTGAATATAGCATATTAAACGTATATTCATTTTTCTGTTAAATATACCCTAACGGGGACTCATGTCAAGGGGTGATATGTTATCTTAGTGATCTTTTTCTATATGCGGAAAGCAACTGAAACCTGAGGGGTAGTCATTGTTATTAACCCTTAATATAAAAACCCATCTCCAACCGCAAATGTTAAATTAGGGCAATTTTCATACCAAATGGATATGGTTTTTGGTGTATTTCAGTATTATATTTCATTATTTGTCCATCTAGCCAGTCTCGTAGCCGACTCTGTCAAAACTCTCAACCTCCGTTTCTAAGGCTTCTCAGGTACAATTCTTTTTTTGTATTTTGGTCCTTTCACATTGAATATTCAATGGGTTAATATTTTGACCTAGAGGTAAAGAAGCTGTTATGGGATTGTTTTTAGTTTTTATGATGTGTTTATTGTCCACCCAAATTTAAAGCTCACCAAGTGTTTGATATAATGTCTCTATGAAAATCACTCAGCCTTGTTAGTACTGTTTGAGGACTATTAATTCCTCTATTCATTGTCGTTTTCATTCTGATATTCTATGTATGAATGGTTGAATTGTTATGGGTTAGGTGTCGTTGACAATGATAATCAAAATCTTCACTGACTTTGCCATTTTTTACCAAAATAGAAGAACTTCAAATTATGAAATTAATTAAATAAATTATAGTTTTAGCTTAAATTTAATTATTCTAAATGGATTCTTATTACTTAGAATTAATTGTTTTAAAATCTTTTCTGGCAATAAGACTTAAATCTACCATGATAGCCCACGTTGTAGAAAATAGTTTCACTAAAAACGATACAATTTAGTGTTTTTGGATATAATTTGGATACAATCGGCTAAAAAATAACTTAAACTAGCTTTCAAGGAGTGCATTACCACATTGAGCTGTTTTTGTCAACTTCAATTACACTGCTTTTGTCTAATTGATGTTTTCACTATTTCATGGTTAGATTAGTCTACTGATACAAGGTTAATTTTTGAATTGTACCAAATATGTGTATTTAATTGTTATTTGCTTCTATTCAGGAATTGGTTCCATACAAAGTGATAATGTCAGAAAATCACTCAACGGAATGCAAAGATGGTAGTGTAGAAGTCAAAGTGTCGGAACATTGCAAAATAAAAACTGAAGATGTTACTGAAGAAGTCAAAATTTCAGAAGATTACATTGTGGATAGCGAAAATGATGCTGAAAAAGAAACCAAGACTCGCAAAAGGAGGTTAAGTACAATTACGGAGGAGGGTCATATTCAGAATCCTGAAAAACGTTATAAAAAAATGATATTGTCCTTGAAAAAGCCGTCATACCTTCTAAGGTGTGGCCTTGGTGCAAAGAATGTGCGACGGGAAAATCGCAATAGGTTGCGTTATCTGTTGTGCAAGCTTGTGAAACTGGGCAATTGGACTCATGCGTGTGGAGTGCTCAGTGTGTTGTTGAAAGGGACAAGCAAAGAAAAATGTCCTCTGGCGAATCGTCTCAAGTATATGGTATAATATTGATCCCAATTTTTCATGACCTTATGTTTTCTATCTATATAAAATTCTTTATCTTATATCTTGCCATGACATACTAGTATTTGTCATGCAATTCAACTTTGCACAAAATATATCTTTGGATTGTCTTCATAATTTGATACTTTGAGGTTTTGTTAAGCCACTTTTTGCGAAAACATTATTCTGTGGCTGTTAAACTTTTTCCTTTATATTTGGATTCTGGATATAAAAATTTGTTAATACATGTAATAATATAATTTCAGGTTTCAATGGAGCTGTTTAATCATGTTGAAAGTGAACGCATAAACCCAATAAGGATCAAGAATGTCTATGACATTTGGATGAAAAGAATCGCCTCCGCTAAAGATTCACCATTGGAGGTATATTTTTTACAAATTTTCTTGAATAGGACATATTTAGTTTATGAAGCATAAGTTGGTTAATCCTGATTATAGTGTTTGGTGATTCATCTTCAAATTTTTTTTTTTTTTCTTTTCCTTTTAAATTTTTTTATATATAGCAGATGTAGTTAAATTATGGACTGTTTTTGTTGCAATGTCTATTTATTGGAATCACTCTGTGCTCTAGCTTTCATCTATTTGTGAAGTAACTTGCATACTAATGCTTCTGTTCTTTTTGGTTTTGTTTCGAATGTTAGTTACCTTTTGCAAAATAAAAAATTATGAAAGAAGGAAGAAAGTCTAATTTAACAAAAATGAAGAGAAGGGAAGTGGATTTTTTTACTAACACTATCATCTTATTGCACATACATGTATACCCTGTAATATCTTTGAATACATGGCATCGTTTTAACTAATTGTTTTGCTATATCAATGTACATTATCAAATTAATTACATAGAGAATATGCATAGTCAACTAATTCCAAAGCTGGTATAATTTTTTTCTTCTCGACTTAAAACCTTAGAAAGTGCTAGGAGGGTTCTGTTCGTGAGATATTCATATATGCACTGACCTTACTTTATTATTTTATATTAACTTGGTAAACAGGATAAATTTGTGGTTCATTTGGAGTTCATCCTTTTCTGTCTTACACGAGGTGATGTTGATGAAGCACATCAGGCTTCTATGGGGTATGGTTTGAACTTTCCTCTGGACAGAAAATTCCAGGATCTAGAAACAATTGGGATGATATAACAAGCCATTCTTGGGGAATTCTTATACTATCTATGTGTTCATTTGTTGTAGAATGTTGCACAAGGTTTTCTTTATATTCTGAAAGTAAAAAGTCCTAGTTTCAATCTTATTATTTGGTGATATCTTGTCAGCAAGGTCTTAAATTTTTTATAGTGTTAAAGATTAAAGTACATGGTTTTTGAGTGATCTTCCTTGATGATTTCATAACCTCTGTATATATACATCATAGCTTCTGTTTAACTATGTTATAGAATTTCAGTTATTAAAATCACTATGTTGGTTGGGAAAATTATCTTTCCCCATTCTTTGTGTTTTTAGTGCATATTTTGACACATTTTATTTGTGTGCATGATAGCATATGAAGGGCTATATCTAATTACATTCTCGTATTTCTTTTCTCAGCCTCATGCAAGAGCGGGAATTTGGAAGCCAACCAATGGCAAACATGGTCATGGCATTGACATTCTGTCAACGCTGGTATTCCAGTATCCCTAGAGATATGCAATGGGATGATTCTGATCAGATGCATTCCCCTGGACAACCTGATTTTTCAGGATCAAGATTAAACCACGAAGTTGAAAACTCGGGAGCTCCAGATACAGTTTATAGTTACAAGGCTGATACTCACTTCAGATGTGATTCAGAAACCTCTGTCATGATTGGTAAAAAAATGTCTCTGGAGAATGATAGTGAGGTGCACAGAGAGGTTCCTGTAGAGGACAATGTTAGTTTGCAGAGAGGAAATCTCTCACAACCCATTCAGCCACAAGCATTTTTTATCAACTCTACTGAAACTGAAGACTCTTCCCCGATGAAAGATGCTGTTCCTGTGAACTATGTTTCAGTTTTTGTTGCTCTTGGTGAGTTACAAACTATCTTCATGTTTTTTTCATTTTCTAGCAAATCTATTTGGTGTTGACTTTGTTTGACATATCAGATTTCCGGTTTAACTGATAATGCATATACACTGTTGTATTCTGGCCATTACTTAGAATAATGTGGCAGAGTCTGAAGGTACTGAAGTAATCATAATGCCTGCTTATTAAGGTAGTGTAGCTAGAGAGAATTGGTGGGATCAGGGGAGTAATAATATAACATTTCAACTAGTATTGATTGACATTTCATGGTAAGTTATACGCAAAAAACATGATTAGGCATCATCCAGAATAATTTCTTTTGATGATTATTTGCTGATGAAACTTTATCTCATCGTTTGACTTAGTATATTATCAGACTGTCAATTATTTCACAATCTTGGCAACATCAAAATGATGGTTACTTGATATGCGCAAGTATCTAATTGGAGTCTATATTGTGATTATCATCCTGTATGCATTGTATCTTTTAGTCATTTTATGTCTTCAGGCACATCCATGCAATTAATAGAAGCTTTCCTTTTTCTTCTGAAGTTGATAAGGCATTTTAAACCTCAGAAAGTATGATAAGCTTTCCAATAAGTACTAACTGGTGCTTTTTGCTCATGTTTGTTGTGCTGAAGAGGGTTTAGATTCATGGTTATTGCCTGTACGATTACCGAACTCCAGTGAGGATTATGAGATTGCCATCAGAAAGTATAGAAAATTGCTTAATGATGACTACAAGAATGCAATTAAGTACCTGCGGTTTGCTCTTTACTCAACACCTGCAGTATCAGCCGCCTTACTTCCTCTCATACAGGTAAATTGGCCATGAAATCCCTGTTTAAACTTTGCAGAATTGAAGTCATAAATTTACTATATTGTACAATTTTAAAGGATTATAAACCTGTTAAAGCAGTTATTTCTTAGAAATAGAGTCTAAGAAGTAAATTAGGTACCTTATATTTTTTTAAAGATAAATATTAACTTTTTTAACCTTAAGGTGAGTTTCAAGACTTAGGATTGTGTGGTAACAAAAGTACTTGGTTTTTAATTGAGATGAAGAAGATAAGCATAGAAATGATATTAATTAGGGGCAATTCTTTCTATTAAATTTGATCTTTATAATTTGTGGTGTAGTATTATTGGGGGGTTATTATCTGGTGATGGTAAATCTCTCAGGCTGCCAAGCTCAAGAGTAGAAGAGATTTGAGCCTCGACTGTTGCTTTTCATGCAAAAAGAATGTCCAGGGTTTGGAACATATCCAGATTATTTTTTCTAAGATAATGCTTTGACGCACTGAATGAAATGATATCAGGAACTTATCATCAACTGATTTCAGTGAATTCTTTTATTTCTGTAGCATTCAAAACTGTATGCTGTGTTAACTTAATTCTATTTTGTTTCAGTTGTTGCTGATTGGAGGGCATGTTGATGAGGCCTTGATTGAGCTTGAAAAGTTCTGTAGTAATTCACCGACAGCACTTCCTGTTAGGTACATTTCATGGCTAAGTTTTTTTGCTGTTACATGCCCCCAAGGACGAGGGGAAACAGAAAATTTGTATGTATATTGGATGAATGGAAATTAAAAATTCATGCTGATGGGATGCCACATTAAGGCTCCCTCAAGTTTGCCAACCATAGAATAGCTTTGTTATTTAGTAATCAAGTCATTTGTCTTCTACTTTGTTCTTAGAACATCCAATTGTTCGTCTTTCATTCTGTATAAAAATGTTAGGTTGCCTTATATATTACAGGAATTGGACCTTAGTTCTTCAAAAGTTTCATTGTTTATGTTTTATCGCCAATAAGATGATGACTGATATTTTCTTATAACAAAATGTTATTATTTTTGGAAGATGTGTTTTTCTGCTTTCCTGAAAAAGTTGGATATCAAATTTTCATTGATCATATGTTAATAAAAGCTAAGAACAAACTGAGTTCTTCTGAAGACGAGTTACTGCATTCTTAGAAAAGACTCAGCATGGTTGTGAACAGTTTTTCATGCCAACTAAAAATTTGTTTGCGGGGTATTGGTGGAATTTTAACCTGAAAGATACCAAGTTATCCAAGATTGTTGTTCCTTTTTACATATTTGTTCCAGATTTGTTAAATAATCGTGTCTCTGCATAATGTTTCCAAGTTTATGTTTTCTTTTACTCCTGTATCTGGGAGCGGAAGGTCTTGTTATAACTGGAAAAATGCACTTACATATACTTTGTGCAGATTGAGGGCTAGTATTTTGGAGTGTTTCGATCGTAACAACTATATCATGCTTTCAACCTGTTTTGAGGATATCTTGAGGAAGGATCCAACATGTAGTCACTCATTGGCAAGACTTATCAGGATGCATCAAACTGGTAGGTATCTAGAGACTTTATCTTGCCTTGCATAGGTTTAGATTTCAAATCATAATTCATCGTTTGAAGTATACACTCTTTACTAGTAATTATGTTGCCTTTCAGTTGTAGCTCTTAAGGTATACAATGGCTACTAAATATCCTTCCACCCTGTCACTCTTGAATTTTATCTAATCAATCAACTGCAGTGGTAGACTAAAAATCAAGTTTGGATTGAAATATCCAATGTACAAAGGTTATGTCATCTAATATGACCATTCAATCTAACAAAATCTCTTTGGCATTATGTTTAAAGTTGCATCACGATGCATTCAAATTAATCATGTGTACAAGTATTCATCTTCTATTATTGTTTTTTCCTTTCCAAATCTGTTTGGATCATGACTGATTTTTTTTTTCTCTTAATTTCATCGTATTTATGCATAATTAGTAAGCAAGTGCTATTCCCAAACATAAAATTAATGTAACAGCAAAGGTAAAATGTTTCCTTTCAATTTATATTTTTCAGGGAACTACTCTGTGGAATCACTTTTGGAAATGATAGCTTTGCACTTAGATGCTACATATGCAGATAGCAATATATGGAGAGAGTTTGCTTCATGCTTCCTTAAGCTTTCTCAGTATGATGAGGATCGAATGTCAGTATGTCCTGATGCGAATGAAGGGGGGAAAAAGCAAAGCTTCTCAGTTCGTTATAGTAGGGTTCCAGATATATTGACTAAGGGTAAATCAGGAAAAGCTTGGATGTTCCGCTGCAAATGGTGGTTGTGCCGTCACTTCAGCCAGAACATGCTTACATCAGAAATCGCTGCAGGTAACTTTTGCTACGTCACTACGGTACAACATTTATCTTAAATTTCCTGGTGTTTATTATCAAATCAGTCTTAATATCAGCACCTTAATAAGTTATTGAGCTTTTGAGTTTAATTGACAACTTTTCCCCCTTTTCTTCTTTCAGCATGTTCTTTACTTACATCATCTCTCTGGTATTCTGCAACAGGTGATTTGCAGTTGCTTACTTACAAAGCTTCATGTGCTAGCCATATGTATGGACAAAAGTTGAATTATGTTGTGAAGGTATACGCATATTTAGAGAAGGCAAATGATAGAGATTTGTTCATGTTCTTGCAAACGCACATCCATAATGCCATCAGCCTTACTTCAAATTATAAATAAATCAATTCTCTTTTATTAACTAACCCTTGCTTCCTTACAAAATTTTCCATTGAAACACACCGTGGCACCATCAAACCTTGTAAATTGAGAATTGATTTGATAAAAGAGCCTAAATTGTTGAGATAATTTTATTATATCGGTGTTAAAATCAGAGCTGGTTTAATCTGGGTCATGATATCAGATTGATATTACAACATCTCTAATATTATTGTGTCAAATCGTGTGAGGATCATACAATTTTAATGCATCTACAAGATTTCCCATCAACTTTGATTATTTGGAATTGTATAAGTTTATTGAATGCATAATTCAGTTACGGGTTAGTTTATTCACTCCTAAGAGATAGCTAGTTTTAACGATCTCGAAAGGTATTAGATCAAAAAAGGAGCCCCTTATAAATATTACAGTTTCATTGATTCAGGATGTTTTTAATACTTTTTAAAATCGTTGTAGCGTTTGAGATTTAACTATTTTACATTACAGTTTCATTGATCCGGGATGTTTTTAACACTTTCTAAAAATCGTTGTAGCGTTTGAGATTTAACTATTTTACATGGACAAAAAAGATAAACCCTTAAATAAGAACTATGTATTTATTTGAACGTTAAATTTAAAGAAAATGAAGTGGAATGAGAAGAAAAGGAAATGAATGAATAAGGTAAATTACTAATATTTTGATAAATCCATCCAAAATTATTAAGGAGGAGTTAGGTTCACAAGTTGTTTTCATAATCTAGTGTTCACTTCCCCAGGTTTTGTTTGGATGTAATTCTAGAAGAATCCCATATGGGAAAATATATAACTGAGGGACCATTTATCTGTAAAACAATTGACATCAATCCCTTTCTTCCCTATTCCCACAACATTTTGTTGCTTTCTTCAACAACATTACTTACAATCAGATCCAAACAATACCAAGATAATACTCTTTCATATCTAATTCGGCTGTCTCATTTGTTTCAATACATTTCACTAATTTTTAAACATAATTCATTACTTAATCTTTATTTCTCATTAGTTTAAGCTTGGGTTATATTATAGTACATGGTAACAATACCCTTTCTTGCGACCCTTTGACATCTTTTTCGATATTTAATAAGAACATTCAATGGTAGCAATGGAGTAATATTACACAATAATTCATCAATTTACCTTACATCTATTAGTAATCCGATATAAATAATAAGTTAAAAAAATTATAAATGTTATTATGCTGTATCCAGTCACATGATGAGTAGATTCTTAAAGATATTATTTACTTTAAGTCCAGAAACTGGACTGCTGATAAGACCACACGATTTTGTCATAAAAATGTGCCTTTGGGTTTTTGAGATTGCCTTTGTACTATATAAACTACAAAACTCGCGTCCTCTAACTGATATTAGAGTTTGACATCAATAATAAAGTTATTGTAATCTAACCCATAAAATTTTACACTATATAGATATGGATTTAACTTAAATGATAAAATTAGAAGAAAAATTAATATTATCTTCTCTCATCAATTATTTATGATGAGCAAAAATTGGTTCCAAAGTCAATTCATGTAGAGCTAAGAGTACCAAAACTCAACATCATAAAAATATTTTATTATTTTTATATGTTCGTGAATGTCACGTTTTAGTCTTACTATTAAAAATAATTTATTACCTTTTTTTGAAACTTTTAGGAATCATGTAGTTTTGGACTTACATGTTGTATTAATTTTATTGAATAAGTTGACCAAAATTATCGACCACGTGTAACTCACCCATTCCCTGAAAATTAATATCTTTATATTAATTAATAAATGCCTCTTTTTTGCTTTTTAGAGAAAAAAAAAAAAAAAATATATATATATATATATATAATTTTTAGTCAATAAAATCTCCATCCTCATCCACACGCAATGCCATCATCAACGTGGCACTAATTGAATCTGTGTGCGCTGTACGCACCCTGTGCATTTCAGACATTCTTTCTCAAGTAAAAAAAAATTGTCTTCTTTTCTAACCAATTTTCTACTTACCTCAAAAATTTCTATCTGATTTTCTCACACTTTCTTAATAAAAAAACCCTAGTTTCACCGCTTATATATAAATCTTTTCTACCCCTTTTCTGATTCGCACAGAATTGAATTTTCAATTTATTGATTGTTCAGCTGCAGTTAGTTTACAAAATTTCAAACCCTGATTTCTAAATTCAAATGAAAGAGCTGTAAATCTCAAAATTATCGGTTCAATGTCAGTAGAGAGGTCGTTTGAAGCATGGGAGGAGGTCCAGCGCCACGGTCAAGACCTGGCGGACCGGTTGGCTCAAGGTTTCACTGGTCTAATTCAATCTCACATGACGAATCCGCCGTCGTTTTCGTGGCCAAACCCGACAAAATCGAAACATTTCGATTTAGAGTTCCCGATTGCGAGTTCCACCAAAAGGGATTTCGCTATTTCGGTCGGCAAACCCGAGATTAACGGCGTTTCGGCGATTTTTGATATTGGTAACAGGATTGGGCAGGCTGGGGCTGACTTCGGGGCCTGTTTGAATGGATTGGTTCATCAATTTTACAGACAGTTGCCTGTGCCTTTTAAGCATGAAGAGAGTGGGATTAGACTGGAGTTGAATGGGATTGATAGTGGTTTGAAGAGAAATGATGTGGGGTTGAGTGTTGGGGAGAGTTTTGGTGTTAGAGAAAGAGAAAGAGAGAGATTGAGGGGTGTTGGGGCTGTTGAGAATGATGGTGGTAATGATTTGGATGAAGAAATGGGTGGGCTTGATTTGCGGTCAGCCGCGCATCTCGGTAGGCCACAGGTAGTTGTTTATCTGAAGCCAATTTAGGTAATATTAGGGAGATTTATAGGGTGAGTTTTTTTATTGTATTGGATTATGTGTATGTAGTTGATATGCTTTTGATATGTACTTGTGTTATTTCATCTTGCTAGACCGTTTTGTTAAACCAAATCCACCAAGGTCTTATATATCCCCAAGAGATCCAACTGACTAAACTAGCTAGACCTACATGAACCGTGGTTGTATATCAGTGCTTGTTAGATATACTGGTATTCATTATGTTTGTTATGGAATAGGAATAAGTACTTTTGCAAAGTGTGTAGGCGTCTAGGGTGGATAAGAGTCCCTCACTAAGAAGCTATTGCATTAGATAATGGAATCAATGGATTTGTTTGTGGAGCTTCTTCGCTTCCCGGGCAGATTCTCTATTGCCTTTTTCACTATCATTATAACTATCTTGGGTTTCATAAAGGAAAATCGCTAGCTTTGTACTTATTCAGCTGTTTGTGGTTCTTGCATAATTCTTGTGTAATAATCATTGGTTACAAACAAGTGTTTCATTAACAAGTTTAGCGTTAAGTATGAAATTTACTGTTATAAATGGCGGACCTAATAAAGGAAGATGTTCTCTGTAATACAGGGGATCATAAATATTTCGTCAACTTATGACAGTCAAACACACGGCTTGGAAAGTTCTCTCGTTGCAAGGGGAGATTTATGGAGAATAGAGGCATCAAATGACAGTTCCACATCAGGGAACGACAATTCATCTCTTTTCCTTGTTCAGCTTGGACCAGTACTCTTTGTTCGTGATTCAACGCTTCTTTTGCCTGTTCATTTGTCAAAGCAACACTTGCTTTGGTATGGATATGACAGGAAGGTATGCTATTTTTTAGTGATCTATTTGGAGAGCATTGTAAAATTGTAATTAGTGGTGAGAGTCATGACAATGCTAAAGCTTTTAGATTCATTGTCCTAATGACCTAAAATTATTTAAAAAATTTCACACAGCCACCAAAATCAATGCTGCTTGGTAGCAAAACAAATTAGGATAGTGATTAGGGTGATTTTATTTTCTGATGTTGGTTATCTGTGTAGAGATTCTAATGCATAACTTTTCTTTCCCTTAAAATTGTATTTGAGAATTTGGACATGGTGATACATTTGTTTTTATAAATCATGAGAGTATTTTCTAGTTGCTTTAATATTAATATATTGGCTTCTAGTGCCATTGACAATAATTGGTTGTGTTACCTTTTTCCTTCCCTTATCTAATAGTCATACTGGCAATTTGTTTTCATTACTTTATGATGCTAATGCAACTGGGTTTCCATGGCCTTTTACCTAGATGTTTCTACTGTGTTATATCTAGATTGTCTTATGTTTTAATTTTTTTTGCTTTTCAGAATGGAATGCATTCTCTTTGTCCAGCTGTGTGGTCAAAGCATAGAAGGTGGCTGTTGATGTCCATGTTCTGTCTAAATCCTTTTGCTTGTGTAAGTTCATGTCCTCTGTCTGATGTAAATATTGTAATTGATATGTTCACTATTAATTTACCAACATTGAGTTTTTGTTGCTAAGAACTAAATCTTTTTCTTGCTTGATAGGAATACGATTGCCCTAGTAATATGATTAACCGGTCATCATTTGCTTGTTTAGTTGTTCTTATCTACATTGACAGAAGTTGATTGGCATGATAGGAAAGCAGGATCACCAACAGTTTCAATCATTTGGACACCCTTTGTTCCCTCCAAAATTTCTATTAAATTGGCAAATGCTTTTGTTTGGAGATTTCATTTTCATTTGTTCAGTGGTGCTTTTTGTATTTTACTTCATAGTGCTTTTTTAGTCTTGATAATATCTGAATTGCTTTACCTCAGCTTGATTTCATACAAGTGACTTGAAAATCCTCCAAATAAGGTGTCAGCAACTTCAACCTCGTTTCCTGATGATACACAGAACTTTTATTTGCAAAATGATGATGAGACTAGTTGAGTACCTTCTTGGTATTGTTAGAAGTCCTGGAGCATCTAGGTTGGGTTTGATGTCGAATCCAGCCTTTTAATAAAATGAGGAATGAAAAATGAAATTAAAAAAAGGAGATATCTCTTTTTCTGCTTTGTTATTGCAGGACCAACAATGGTTTGTGCTTTTTAATGCTATTGAGATTTGTTGTGTGAATGAACGAGCTCTCATCGTTTTGACTATTGATCTCTATTTGAAGGGCACTGCACATTTTAGTAATCCTATAATAGAACAGATGAAGTAACTGGTTCATTTGAAACGTGATGAATTGCTGCTGGAATTATTATTATTATTATTATTTCTGTATTCTGAAGGGAAGATTCTAATTTTCTTCTCTCTCCATGCAGTCGTTTGTGGATTTGCAGTTTCCTAATGGACAGTTAACTTATGTATCCGGCGAGGGTCTAACGACTAGTGCTTTTCTACCACTTTGTGGAGGCCTTCTCCAAGCACAGGGTCAATTTCCTGGAGAAATGAGATTTAGCTTCTCGTGCAAGGTTAGATTTTAAATTATGAAATACAGTGGCCAAAATAATATTTAATTAGGTGTCCTTGATTTTCAAAATTGAATTGTAGTTGTAAATTTATCAACTTTTTGGTGCCCTTGCTTTTTGGAAACTAAACTATTACCTTTCTAATATGCTATCAGAATAAGTGGGGAACACGTATCACACCAATGGTCCAGTGGCCTGACAAGTCGATTACGTTGGGTCTTGCACAAGCTTTGGCTTGGCAGAGGTCTGGTCTTATGGTGCGGCCAACTATCCAGTTCAGGTATGCATTTTTAGTTATGTGATGAAAATGTGATTTTCCAATTAATTATTCAATTTTGCATAGTTGATGTTTGTAGAACAAATTAGCAATCCATCCTTGTCATGATTTTGCTTCATGGTTAAATAGCAAGTTGTTCTCAAGCTGCAAAACCCTGCCTGTTTTCTTTGAAAGGGGGAGGGAAAAAAAAAATGCTGCAAAACCTTGCCTCTTTCCCATCAGTAAGAAAAAAAAAGCTCCAAAACCTATCGATCTGGGTCATTTTAGTTTCCCACATTATCAAAATCTGTGGTATTTTCATTGTTGTACATGACTTGCTAAGCATTGATATCATGTCTGTGGTTTTTTGCTTCATTGGTAGTAATATTCATTTATTCATTCTCTTCAGTTTGAACCTTTTGCTCTTCCATCTATACGATACTCTGTGATGGCATTTTATTTACTTATTTCATTCCCTGAACAGTTTATGCCCCACGTTTGGTGGAAGCAATCCTGGGTTGCGAGCAGAACTTATTCATTCCTTGAAGGAGGAACTGAACCTTATCTATGGCTACACATGCATGACACACTCTCTGCATTTGCCTCAATTTCGGTAAGTCAGACATGATGACAATATGCCTTTTCTGAACCTGAATTTCTGCTAGTTAGAATTATAATTCATACTCATTTTCTTGTATCTATTCCTTCGAGCAGATTGGTAGGTCTAAATGGAATGGAAATGTTGGAAGCTCAGGGATAGTGATGAGAGTGATGCTCCTCTTTCACGTGTTGGCCGACCTTCTTGCTCCGTCCAGATAAATAGTGGCATCGAATTTTGATTCTTTTTTTTTTTTTTTTTTTCTGTCACCCACATAAAAAGTGTAATAGTCATAGGCTCATTAACAAACAACTACTACATATAATATGCACATAATATTATGATCCATAGTGTTCTCTGTATCCTCCCTCACCTTTATTAATCCATAAAATGTGTCCTCTGTATTCTTACTTGGCGGTGTTTATTTAAATTCATATGATCATTAAATGAATTTGGCTAAGCTCCAAATTTTCTTTTTGAAGCTGTGTGATAATTGAGCAATCTATCAATTTCATTATTGCTTTTCCTATAAGATTAGAATATAACAAAATAAAGTTAAACCATATTAATAAATTTACTAACATCATATTTCTGGAAAACACTGAAACCATTTAATATTATAAACTTTACAAAGTTGTATACTTGTATGAAGTAGATATAGGTAATTAACAATAATCATATTATGGTTTTTATTTCCTCAAAAATTTTATCACCTATAATTCTGAGAAGGCTTATTGACAGAGTTTTACTTTTTAATGAGGTGATAAACTATAAGTGATGCCCGATGCATGGTATAGTGAAAAACTGAAAATTGGTTATCCAACAATCATTTTTGTTTAATTAGGGATCATTTATTCTAAATAATAAGTTTGATGATATTAGGGGTGTTCAAAAGCGGTTAACCGACCGGTTAACCGCTTTTTTGAACCGAACCGATTTTTCGGTTCGGGAAAATTCCCGAACCGAAACCGAACCGGTTTTCCCTTTTTTTTATAAACTTATTTTTTTTTTATTTTTCTTAAATTAAATTGTAAATAATAATACATATCCAAATAAAAATTAGACATTCATATATATTCATTGACTACTACTAACGATACATTAAAAATATTATTATTTTTATTTTTATTTAATATATATATAAATATATATTTTTTTTATTAATATATAAATTATTTTTTTAATATATATATTTTGTAAAACCGTTCAAAAAACCGTTTCGGTTAACCGCTTTGTATTTTTCCCGAACCGTTAACCGAACCGAAATTCGGTTTTTTGAATTTTTCGAACCGTAACCGAACCGTTTTTTCGGTTAACCGTTTTTCGGTTCGGTTACGGTTCGGTTACCGGTTCGGTTCGGTTTTTGCATTTTTTTGAACCCCCTAGATGATATAATGTTAAATTAAATTAAATTTATTAAAGGGTAGATATTCTATCTAATACAAAAATTAATGAATTTTGCCACTAAAGGTGATAGATATACTGTTTTACCCCTATTGTTCTTGAAAAAATAATTAAGGTCATTAAAAAAAAAAAAAAAAAAAAAAAACTAAGAATTTGTATTTGGAGTTAATTCTTATCAATCTTATTTCATGCTTTACTTTCCTTGTTCATGTATTGTAATTCAAAGTTAAAACATGTATTAATATTTCATCGTTCAATATTCTGTCAAAACATGTATAAACTACGTGATAACAAAATACCTTTATTTTACATTCAACGAGATCTAGAAGTTATAAATAATAACTTATCGTAGATTTATGTGGGTATTGAAATTATACGAGAATGAAAACTATAACTCTAGTCACATCCTATATCTAGTTTACATGTAATTTTATTGAAACTAAATTAAAGGATCCATTACTTTGTTGTTTTTAATGTTATTCAAAGGATGTCAATTTAAACATAACTATTCCTTTAAAAATTTGGTTATTTATTGTTTGACGGTAACATTGCAGACATTATTGCAATATAAATTTATTTTCATAGTATTTTCTTTTATTCTACATCCCTCTCATTTAATTAATACTTACTAATTTATTTGGATGAAAATCAGTTTAGTTTTCACTAATATCTTAATTATAATTAAAGTAATAAAGTTTAACAAATATTTTATTTTCTCCAGTATGTTTGTTATAATACAAAATCTTGATAAGCATAACCCTTGTCATTTATAAAGATAACAGTGGAGAGCATAACATTTACCATTTTTTATACAAAGGGTGTTTTGTATGAATTATGTCATCAAGGAAATATGCTCTTAATTTGTTACTGAATTTTGGAAATGGAATTTTGAAATTGTAAAAACAAAGATGTTGTTACAAAAGATAGAATAATTAAATATAAAGGAATGAAAAAGACAAAAAACCTATACGAAGAACTAGAACTCTTATTGCTCTCTACTTACTTATGAAAGACATGATTGATGCTCTTTATATAGAGCCAAAAACAACGGCTAATAGTTAAAAATTAGGAACCCCTTAGTAAAAACTAAAGACTATGTGAACATTCCAGTTGTCAACCCTCCTTCCTTCCGAATCTTTGATGAGCTTCAAACCCACTTCAGTTGGTGTGTTAACAAAATTGCAGTTCTTCATTTGAAACCTATCTAAAATTTCTCACACATACTTCTTTTGAGAAATAAAAATTCCAGTAGCAGATTGTTTAACTTCTATATCCAAAAAATAATGCATTAATCTAGGATCAGTAATTTCAAATTCAACCATCATAGACTGTTTAAAATCTTCAATCATGGAACTATCATTTCCAGCGTAAATAAGATCATCCACATATAGGCACACAACAAATATCTTTCCTCCATCACCATTTTTTGTAAAAAGTGTATGTTTATATGGACATTTCTTAAATCCCTCATTAGAAAAATAAGCATCTATACGACTATACCAAGCTTTCGGTGCTTGTTTTAGTCTATATAGTGTCTTTTTTAGTTTATACACCTTATTCTCACCTCCAATCTTAACATGACTAGAAGGTTGATCGATAAATACATGTTATTCCAAATCACCATGTACATGCAACTAGAAGATAGGTCCATGAGTTATGTGCTACCAAAGCGATCAACAATCTAATTGTATCGTGCCTTGCAACTAGAGCAAATATTTCTTTGCAGTTAATGTCAAACTCTTGTTTATAGCCTTTAGCTACTAACGGCCCTTTGTATTTGTCAATTTGGCGATTCTCCTTCAATTTTGTTTTGTAAAACCCACTTGACACCAATTGTCTTGTGCCCTTTTGCAAGATCAGTCAAATCCCAAGTGTTATTTCTTTCAATGGTTGAAATCTCATCATTCATAGCCTTTTGGCATTTTGATTCTTTGACAATTGTTTCATAAGTGGTAGGATCACAATCAGAAAATAGAGCAAAATATGTAATTGGGTTAGTAGATTGATCAATTCCAGTTACTTCATAATCCTCCATCCATGTTGGACTTTTTCTATTACATTGAGCACGTGTGCTGGTTGGTGTATTTGATTGTTTTCCTAATTGACAACCGTTTGTCGCACCTGTTGGAGGGTTTTGAGAATCAACTAGAGCATTTTGAGTGGTTGTTGGTTGCTGCACATTCTCCATAGACTAATGCATTTTCTCATCACCATCAAAGTACGTTGGAATATGTTGTATAACACTGTTCTCGTTCAATGACTAGGTCTGATCTTCATTAAAAACAACATCACAACTTATTAAAATTTTCTTGTTGCTAGGATTGTAAAGCTTATAAGCTTTTGATTAATCACTAACATCAAGAAAAATGTATTTTCTCCCTTGTCATCAAGCTTTTTCCTCTTTTGGTCTGGAATATGGGCATACGCAACACACCCAAAAATTCTGAAATGGTCAACTGTTGGTCTTGGTCCACTCCAAACTTAATAAGGTTATTTTGAACAGCAAGAGTAAGATTATATTCAAAATATGAGTGCTTCAATAATCTGCTTCGGGCCAGAAATTCTTTAGAATCTTGCTTCTAGTCAAAAGGCTTCGCACCATATTCAAGATAATGCGATTCTTCCTCTCACAAACACCATTTTGTTGAGGCGTATAAGCTGCTGTAAGTTGCCTCTTGATGCCATCTGTCTCACAAAAATTTGCAAAATCATGTGAGTTATATTCTCCACCATGATCCATGCGAGGAACTTTTATTAAGTTGCCAACCTCTTTCTCAACAAGCGTTTTATGACTTTTAAAGGCTATAAATGCTTCAAATTTTTTCTGCAAAAAATAGACCCAATTTTTCCGACTATAATCATCAATGAAGGTGATTATGTATCTTTTGCCTCCATTGGAAGATGGAGTTATTGGCCCACAAATGTTGGAATGAACAAACTCCAATGCCTTCTTCGCTCTCCATGATTTTCCTTGTGGAAATTGATTGTGATGTTTTTTGCTAACAACACATTCTTCACAAACTTCAGAGGGAGCTATGATTTGAGGAATACTAGTCACCATATTTTTCTACTGTAAGTCTTCAATCCACCAAAATTTAGGTGACCATAGCGAAAGTGCCATAGCCGTGCTGCATCATTCAATTTTGTTGAGAAGCATGAATGGATAGTGTTTTGGAGATAAAGCGGAAACATCCGATTTGCCATCATATTGACTTGAGCAATTAAGCCCAATTTTGCATCTTGAATTAGACATACTCCATCTTTGATAGAAATGTCATATCCCTTCTCTTGAATTGACCAATACTCAACAAGTTTGTTTTCAAATCTAGAATGAACAAGACATTAGAGATAGTTTGAATATCACTTCTCTTGGTTTGGATCGCTACCTTTCATTTTCCCATTACAGAAACTTTAGAATTGTTTCCAAATTTCATATCATCTCGGAAAGATACATCCAAAGCAGAGAATGCAGATTTGTCTCCACACATGTGGTTATTGTAGCCCAGGTCTAAATACCAAAAGTTCTTGTTTATCTCCTTATTTGCATGGCAAACCATCAACAAAGATACCTCTTCTTCTGTTTCTGTGAAATTAGATTTCCCCCCATGTCCTTTAGAAAAATTAGTGCGACATTCTGGCTTATAATGGCCATATCTGGGCATCTGTAACACTCAACATAGGACTTGTCTGTTGACTTTGGTTTACAAGTAGTTGAGTGGTGGCCTCCTCGTCTTCTACCTCTTCCTCCTCCTTTGGAATCATGAAATATATTATCTTGGTATTGGTGTTGTTGAAAATTTGCACGATCCTTATTTCCTCTGCTTCTACCTCTTCCTCTATTTGGTGTTGAAAAATGGTTGTCAACTAAGACCTTTAATGCTTGCTTTTCTTTCTCTTGCTGGTTAATTTTTTGCTCATGAACTTGCAACGAACCTTGTAATTCATCAATTGAAAGCTCTTCAATATCCTTGGATTCTTCTATAGAATAGACAACAAAATTGAAATTTGGTGTCATGAATTGAAGAATCTTCTCAACAACGGTGACATCCTCTGTCTTGTCGCCATGGATTCACATCTTATTGACGATTGCCATCGTTCTTGAAAAATAATCTATCACAGATTTTCCAGATTTCATTCGAAGCATTTCGAACTCTGAACAAAGTGCTTGAAGCTAATGTCTCTTTGCCCTTGTCAATCCTTGGTACTTATTCTTCATGGAATCCCAAATCTGCTTGGAAGTTTCTTTGCAAATAATTGTTTCCAAGGTTGAGCGATCAATAGCTTGGAAAAGATAATTCTTTGCCTCAAATCCTTTAGCTTAAGTGCTTCCAACTTTGTCCTCTCCATCAATGTCATACCGTCTACTGATTTTGCTTCTTCAGAACCAACCACCTACCAATATTCTTTGGACCTCAAGAAGTTCTCTATCAGCATGCTTCAATAGTTATAATGGCCATCGAAACATGGAATGACTAGTTACACAAAAGTTTCAAATGTCATTGTTCACTTCGACAATTGTTGCTAAAAAGAAATAGGTGAAATAGACTGATGTTATATCACTCTATGTCACGACTCTATTTTTTATTGGCACTCTCAAGTCTCAACTTCACTTTTTTGTTTTTACACACTCTAATATCACTGTTACAAAAGATAGAATAATTAAATATAGAGAAATGAAGAAGACAAAAAACTAAGAAAAACTAGAACTCTTATTGCTCTCTCCTTACTTATGAAAGACAAGATTGATGCTCTTTATATAGAGCTAAAAACAACGGCTAATAGCCAAAAATTAGGAACCACCTAGTAAAAGCTAAATGCTAGGTAAGCATTCCTATAGACTAGGTTACTAAAGACTAAACAATAAACTAATCAATCAACTCCTGTTAACTAGAAACAACCAGCTATGTACAGTAACAACAAAGACTAATTCAACACATATTCTCAGTAGATTATTTCATAATGAGAACATAGATTTAATTTTGAGGACATTGAAAATACAAAAAAAAAAAAGATTAAAAATTAATCTTAGTTTAATAGTTTACAACTATTCTTTTGTATATAAATGACTCATAATATATATGATCTATATGGCTTGTTTTAATTTTTTAATTTTAATTTTTTATATTCAGTTTTTGGGGTAAGTAAAATTGTATTTTGTATATTAGTACTTTTGGGTTTTTTTTTTTTATTTACAGAAAAAAAAAATTATAAATATTCCAAGTTTAATGTTCTATCTATATAGAATAAGTAAATCAAATAATTTCTAGGGATGTAAATTAAGCTAAAATTTGAACAACCTAAGGATCAAGTTTTGATTATAAGCTTATAAAACTTGGTAGATGGAGATAACTAATGGAACTTAACACATGACCTGGATTGATTTTTTTTGGGTAAACCCTGTAATTACCTCACCCGCGGCAATAATAATAATAAATCATATTTATTCTGGAGTCTGGACTCATCAAAACTGTCTCATAATCAAAAACAGCTTGAAAAGTAAGTAAGTAACATGTAGGCAGAATTTTCAACTGGTAGAATCTTTTGGGATTGTTTTTCTAGGGTTATGGGCAGGGACAAAGCCACTAAGCACTGGCCTTAGAAAATTCTGTTAATCCCCTTTACTTTGTATTTGTGACAAAACCCCCCTTTCTTCTATAAAAGTTGTTAAGCCTGTCTTTGTGCCACCCATTTTTTCATGTTTTCATTTTTTTTTTCAACCTCCAATATATTTTAAGCTTTTTTTTTATTCTTTTTATTTTCTCTCCTTTGATTGAATATAGAATACATAAAAAGAAACAACCACCATACTGATGTAATTTTAAAGGTGTAAGTATAATAGACTAAGAATGATAAATATTTAAGAGAGTAGAATTAGAGGGGCCTGTAATACTTCTACACTTTCTCCATTAATTGTCATAGTAAAAATGAACAGGAGGGGGTGGTGGTTGGGTTGTTGTGGGCAAGGGGAACATGCCCTCGTCCAGATCAATGCTTCCCTTCATATTGGTAGAATTAATTTTGTAACTTATTGAGCCGCCGCATACCGATGTTATACACTAAACTTTTCGAATGTTGATGTTGGTAAGGCCTTAGTGAATAAATCTGTCAAATTATCACTAGAGCGTATTTGTTTAACATCAATCTCTCGATTTTGCTAGTGTTCGTGAGTGTAAAAGAACTTCAGTGAAATATTCTTGGTTCTGTCTCCTTTGATATATCCTCCTCTGACTTGGGCAATACATGCCGCATTGTTTTCATTTATAATTGTGGGAGCATCTAAGGTACGTGACAATTTGCATGTACTTTCGATATGATGAATGACAGATCTTAACCATACACATTCTCGGTTGGCTTCATGAAGCGCAAGAATCTCAGAGTAGCTGGAGGAAGTAGCAACCAATGTCTGTTTTGTAGAGCGCCATGATATTGTAATACCATTATGAGTTAAAAACATATCCCGTCTGCGAGCGGGCTTTTTGAGGATCAAAATTGTACCCAACATCTGTATAGCCAACTAATTTAGGATCATTAATAGATTTCCTTGGATAAAATAATCTTAAATCTTTTGTTCTATTGAGGTAATGAAAGATATGTTTGATCTCATTCCAATGTTGGTGAGTTGGTGCAAAGCTAAATCTTGCCAATAGACTCACTGCAAATGCTATGTCTAGTCTCGTACATTGTGCCAAATATAATAATGCACCTATTGCATTTAGATACAATAATTCAGGACCAAATATCTTTTCATCGTCTTCTTTAGGACGGAATGGATCTTTTTAGTATCAAGAGACCGAACTACCATCGGGGTACTTAAAGGGTGAGATTTATCCATATAAAATTGTTTAGGGATCCTTTTAGTATAATTTGATTGATGGAGCAAAACTCCATTTGAACAATGCTTGATCTGCAGACCGAGACAATACTTTGTTTTCTTCAGATCCTTCATTTCAAATTCTTTTTTTAAGTACTTAACAGCTTTGTGAGCTCTTTAGAGTCCCTATTAAGTTCATGTAATCGACATATACTGCCACAATTGCAAATCCTGATTTTGACATTTTTATAAAGACACACGGGCATGCAAGATCGTTGATGTATCATTCCTTCATCAGATATTCACTGAGACGATTATACCACATTCTTCCTGATTGTTTCAACTCATATAACAAACTTTGCAATTTTATTGAAATACATGTTCCTTTTATTTACTTCTGGCACTTTGAATCCTTCAAGGATTTTTATATAGATATCAGTATCTAGTGTCCCATACAAATACGTAGTGACAACATCCATGAGGCCCGCATCAAGTCCTTTTGAGATTGATAAACTAATCAAGTATCGAAATGTGATGACATCCATCACTGGTGAATACGTCACTTCAAAGTCAATTCCGAGTCTCTACAGGAAGCCTTGAGCCACTAGTCTGGCCTTATACCTAGCAATCTCAATTTTCTCATTTCGTTTCCTTGAGAATAGCCATTTGTATCCTACGGGTTTCACGTTTTCAGGTGCTTGGACTACAAGTCCAAATACATTACGTTTTGTTAGGGAGGTTAATTATGCTTGAATTGTCTCTTCCCATTTTGGTCAATCATGTCTTTGTCGACATTCATCAACAAAACGTGGCTCAAACTCATCATTCATAATTTCAGTAGCTACTGCGTATGAGAATATGTTATCGATAATAGTTGTCTCATGATTCCACATTTCTCTAGAGTGAGCATAGTTTATAGAAATTTCTTCATTTCTATGTTCTTGTATTCCTTCAAGGATTTCTTCCTCTTTAGGGGCTTGTGTCCTTTCAGGGACTGTTAACTCTTCTAAAGTTAGTTTAGAAAATGTGGAATTGTCAATTATTTCAGTATTTTCAATATCGACACATATTTGATTCTATGCCTTTCGTTTCCTAGGAACAATATCCTTGGCTACAACAGTCTTACCACACTTCTAGCGTGTAACAGATGAATCAATTGATGCCCGCATGGATTGTTCATTGGTAACATCAATCTTTGCTGGTGTATTGATAGTAGGAATATATGATCTCATTATTTTTGCTGCATCTGTAAATGCATCAGGCATTTGGTTGGCAATATTTTGCAAATATGTTATTCTTTGCACTTCAATTTCAGATTGAAATGTGCAAGGATCTAAATGAGACATAGAATTCACTTTCCAGGAAAGTTCAAGCCTTACTTCATGAGGCTTTACCTTTTTTCCTAAAGATGAGGATGTTGTCTCATCAAAATGACAATCCGCAAAACGTGCAATAAACAGATCGCCAATCAGGAACATTTTGGTGCATTGAAGGGGTGTAATTGGAACTTGCAAGCACAACCAAAAGTTCTTAAATGGGATATATTAGGTTGATGTCCAAATACAAGCTGTATTAGAAGTATTGATGATATGCAGTGGGTCTTAGGTGAATTAACGCCGCAACATGTAAAACAACATGAGCCTAGACAGAAGTCGGTAATTGCATACGTAATAGCAAAGTTCTTGCAATTAATTGGATACGCTTTATAAATGATTCCATCATACCATTCTAGGTATGTACATGTGGTATTGGGTGTTCAACATCAATTCCCATTGTTGTACAATAATCATCAAATGTCTTTGAGGTAAACTCACCAGCATTGTCTAGATGAATTGCTTTTAATTGGGTAATCTGTAAAGTGTGCCCGTAATCTAATAATGATAGTAGACAAACATGTGACCATCATGTTGATGCGTCAATCAGTATCATAAATTAGTGAAAAGGTCCACTTGGTGGATGAATAGGTCCACATATGTCCCCATGAATCCTCTGTAAAAATGATGGAGCTTCTAGGCCAACTTTAGTGATGGATGGCTTAAGTGCCTATTTCCCTTGTGAGCAAGCAATACAAGCACTCTTATTAGGTGACATAATCTTCAAGTTCTTTAATGGGTGCCCATGTGAGTTTTCTATCATCATAGTAGATCCTGGGTGACTAAGACGATCATGCCAAATTTTAAAAAGTTCAGGATCAATAAATTTCTGGTTTATAACTGCATAGACTTCAATATTCTTCAGGAACGTGTAATATAACCTTGATAAGAAAGCAGGGAGTTTCTCCAGTACAAGCTTCTGGCTTGAAATATTAGTAGTGATGCATAGAAACTCTCCATCCTTTCATTTAAAGTTTCAATGTGGTATCCATTGAGTCATCCTTTCACAAACTTCGTGTTTGTAATCAGTATTTAGAACTTCAAGTTCTAAAACGATATTTATTTATGGAACTTCAAGTCCATTTATCGTATATAAGATGGAAAATATAATAAAAGCAGATCCAACCATAAAAGTTGTATTCAACAAGCATAAATAGATTCGTCAATGAAGGTGGTATTCACAATAATAAATAGGTTTAACCATAGAGACGGAGTTTAACAATAATAAATAGATCCGACCATAAAGGCAGAATTTAACAATAATATGTAGATTCGACCATAAAGATAGAATTTGATAATAATAAATAGATTCGACCATAAAGGCGGAATTTAACAATAATAAGTAGATCCAATCATAAAGGTGAAATTTAACAATAATGAATAAATTTAGCCATGGAGATGGAATTTAATAATAAAGAATGAATCCAACCATAAAGGCAGAAACAAAGATTAAAGAACACATATAAAATCGAGGTACTTGCTTTCAATAGAGGTGCAATGTTACACTTGTTAAGCTCTTCGTACTGATAATGCAATGTAATTTTAAAGGTGCAAGTATAATAGACTAAGAATGATAGAAACTTAAGAGAGTAGAATTAGAGGAGGCTGTAATACTTCTACACTTTCTTCGTTAATTGTTATAGTAAAAATGAAGGGGAGGGAGGGTTTATATAGCCAACACCACCTCCCCCATTCACCACCTCAAATTTAAAGGCGGTGGATGGCTAATTACAACACATACTTTATAATTTCAAAATTAATTTTTTTTTTTTTTTTCTCTCATGACTAAATTCTTCATCTATTCAAAAGAGAAGTATTACTTGAGACAAAATTCTGACTCCATCATTGGCTACGGGGATTCTTTTTAGGTTTATATTTGTACAGTTCCGTGATTCAAAATAAATATATAAAAGGAAAAATTATTATAAACATATAAGGCAGGCATTAAATATGCACTTATGCAGACTTCTTGTAATATCCAATATAAAGCAGTATCTTAATGTTACTGAGTTAGTGTCGTGAATTTGTATAAATAAGGATAAGTTGACTGATTTCTTCAAGAGAATCCTACTGCTCACTGCCAAAAATTTGTTCTTGAATAACTTTATTTTACACGGCAAAAATGTTTTTGCAGTTGTCGTTGCTTGAATCAACTCACATGATCCAATTTAAAAGCCATTACAATATCGAATCTCGTGGTTTTTATATATTAAATAATACTACATTTACAAAAAGTCTATATATAATCTTTCATATAAAGTAATGTGTTAAAATATTATTAGATGAATTAATATAAAAAGTCAAATTAATAAATACATATAGAATCTTTTGGAATTTTTTTGCTCCAGTGCTACCGGGATTATCTTTACATTTGTAGAATTTCCTTTGTAAATTTAACAAGAAAATAAAAGGAAAAAATTCTTTAAAAAATAATAATAATACAAAAGACAGGCATCCGATTGATTGTTAGGATTATTTTAGAATTAGGATAAGTGTGTTAAGTCTTTTATTATTATCTTTTATAATTATATTATTATCTTATTATGATAGAATTAGGATTATCTTATTATCTCTTTATAATTAGAGTCATTTTGGGAGTCAGTAAAGTCAAGTGTAAGGCTATATAATAGCCTAAATCTAGATTGTGGGGGGGAATAAAGAATTTTGGTCAACTAATATTTCTATCTCTTGTTCTTGGAGGTCTATGTTCCTCATATAAACAGATCTTATCCCAAACCCTATCATTGATGCTCTCGTTTCCTAGTTATGCCTGAAGGCACTCGCTTGCGTCTTTTGGATGAGCAACTTGCTAAAATTATGGCCCTACAATCTACCCAGGTAGAGACTCTCACTTTTTTAACAGAGAAATTGGAAGTTTTGACAGTTGGTTTTCAAGATGTTACTTTGCAGATTTCAAATATAAACAACAAGTTCGATCAAACCTGCCAGCAAAACCAACAACCAAACCAACATTCCGGTGAATCATCTTCAGATTTGACTAGGTGAGGTGGATCGACTTCTGGGAGTTTTTTTCCCTAGTCTTTCCGTTTAGAAGTCCCTCGTTTTGATGGCACGGATCCGCGTGGATGGAGGTTTAAAGCCGAGCAATTCTTTGATTACCATAATATCTCTACTGAGCAACGATTGACGATCTCTTCCTTTCACATGGATGGGCCAGCTCTCTCCTGTTATCGTTGGATGCATTCCAATGGGCAGATCCGTTCTTGGCATTCTTTCCTACAGGATTTAGATGTTCATTTTGGGCCTTCGAAATTTGTAGATTACCAAGGGCAGTTGGCAAAACTTACTCAAATAGGTTTTGTAGTCGCTTATCAAACATAATTTGAGGAACTCTCTAATCAAGTTTCTGGCCTTCCAGGTACGTTCCTTCTAAGTTGCTTTGTATTAAGGCTCAAACCAGAAATCCGAAGGGAGTTGCAGTCCTTTCAGCCTCACACCCTCAACTATGCCATGAGTCTTGCCCGCTTACAGGAGGACAAGCTGCAGGATCTACACCTATACTTGCATTCTGTCGACCCTGTATCTTGCGATCCTAGTAAATCAACTTCTAATGTTCCTTCAGTGCAGCAGGCCCTTTTGCCTACTCCAAACAAATCGGATTCCTTGCCTGTTAAGCGACTCACAGCAACACAAATGCAAGAACGACGCAACAAAGGTTTGTGCTATAATTGCGATGAGCGCTTTCACCCTGGGCATCGCTGCACGACCAAGTTCTTTCTCCTGCTGATGGAGGAGGATGATGATGAGCACGAAGATGAACCAAGATAACTGCTGTTGATGGTGTCTTACCTTGCAACCTTGATGACAAGGTTGAGGCGAAGGGGAAGGCAATGTTAGGATTATTTTAGAATTAGGATAAGTGTGTTAAGTCTTTTATTATTATCTTTTATAATTATATTATTATCTTATTATGATAGAATTATGATTATCTTATTATTTCTTTATAATTAGAGTCCTTTTAGGACTTATTATCCCTTTATAATTAGAGTCATTTTGGGAGTCAGTAAAATCAAGTGTAAGACTATATAATAACCTAAATCTAGATTATGGGGAGGAATAAAGAATTGTGGTCAACTAATATTTCTATCTCTTGTTCTTGGAGGTCTCTGTTCCTCATATAAACAGATCCTATCCCAAACCCTATCATTGATGGTTGTTAACTGATTTCTCCATGAATCACCACCGAACAAATGTTATTGTTTCAGTACTTTGATTTGAAATAAATATAAAGAATCCCTTATACAATTTACAATGTTTTTGCATTTGTCATTGCTTGAATGGACTCACATGATACAATCTAAACGCCATTACAACATTGGATATTATGGTTAATATATAATATAAATGCAAGTGAACTGTATTCCAATTGCAAGAGAATCCTTTCTTTAAGATCCTGTAATCCAAATTGCATAAACAAAATGGAAGAGCAAACCCCCATGTGGAACCAGACACCACTCACACTCCGCCAGTTAAACCCAGCTGATTTTTGTGAGCTAAGCGGGCTTGAAGGAGGTGTTTATGTACTCAATTTTACTGGAGAGTTTCAACGCAGGTGACTTCAAAACATATATAAACTACTACCCTTTTTAATATTTCAACTGTTTTCTTTCTTTGACACTCTTGGTTTGCCTGGTGCATTCTAAAATTTGAGTAGGTTAACTCCAGAGGCTATACGAATGATTGACAAAATGCTTGATCAGGTATTTAAACACCAGCTTCTGATATTCCACTTTATTTATACTGCATAAGATCCTGATCCTGTAAATACTATTTCCAAGTGTATGTGTTTTTCGAATATTTTACTGATTGTAACAATCAGATATTGAGCCTTAAGTAATATCTAATTCGATTCGATTTAAATGCAGGTAGCTGGAGATGTGTGTGCTTGCTTTGATTACTACCAACCAGGTAACAGTTTGGACTTCTCAGTTTTATATGAAACATGAATTGATTTGCCTTGTGAAATCAGTGGAAATTCTTTTCAAAAGGTATGGATGTCAACTAACTAAAAGAATGTGATAGACAAGGAACAATTGTAAGTGTGGCCTTTAAAGTAGTTATTCTGTCTTCGTGTTGGTGGGCTAATTTATGCTGATACCTTTGGAGCCGTGGCAGGAATATTTACTACTGTTTCAAAGGCTTGTCAACAAGTTATTGACTTTTTGTATCCCAACACTAGCAATTATAACGTAAGTTTCCCAGGCAAAATCACCAACATAATCCTATATATATCATCGAAGATATCCGAAACTTTTTTTGCAAACATCAACCTTTAGATTATAGTTTATATAACAATTGCATATGTTGCAGTGGTCATGCAGTAGGAGCAGGATATGTATTTTCACTTGCTCATGACTACAGGCTCATGGTTACATCTTCATGAACGAGGTAAATCATTCCATTCCTCCACAGATTGACCATTAATGTATTGAAATTTGTTATCAATCACAACCTGAACATTACCAGGTTTTTTTGTTTATTATAGGTTGATTTGGGAATGTCATTGACACCAGGAAATATGGCTGTTCTGCATTCAAAATTGCCCGTGTCAACCTTCCAAGAAGCAGTACTTACAGGGTATTTTTCGGAGTATGAATGCAGTCATGCTCTAAATTTAAACGCTTTTTATAAAACTTGTAAAATCAAATTTATATCTCCAACAATGTTTTCAAACCGACCGATTGTCCTCAGGAAAAGATACAATGGAAAAGCTGCTGCTGCAGCTGGGATTGTTCATGCAGCCTTTCCCTCATCAATCCTTCTACAAAAGGGGATAAAGAAAGCCATGGAATACAAAGCTAGGAATTGGAACAGGAAGGCATATCAAGCTTTAAAAGTAAACACTTTCATCCATTTTATAATTCAAATTAACATATATACAAAAACAATCGTTGCAACATATGATGAGTCCTTGTTTTCTTTTTCTTTCCATTTGTTATTTTAGATGAAATGTACAAGACCACAGTACAAGAGCTTGAAAATGGAGGAGTTGGATTTGCAAGATCAGCAAATTAGATTGTGAACTCATTGAGATATGCAGCATTTCTAATTTATGTCAACATTTTCCTCATAAATAATATAAAATCAGTCGGTACATATTCAGCTTATTATTGCAGTTAGACATTATTCATTGCCGTTGTTATTTTTCTTCGCAAAATTCTTCCAAAAGCCATCGCTTCAGCCGCTTTTGTACCATGAGATAGTGCTTAAAGGAGAGCCCTTTTTATCATGGACAATTTTAGTCCTTCCTCTAGGTATAATCATGGTTCTGCAAAAGACTAAAACAATCACCAACTCTGCCAAAAACATCATAAAACTGGCCCATACAAAAATGGTTCTCCTCCAATACCAAATGATCCTTTTCAATTGAGGGAGCCGGGACTCTACAGCTAGTGATGCTGCATATATTTCAGGTATACCAGCACCGGATTTGTATTCTGCTCGCTGTTTGAGAATCACCTTCAAGCGTGCTGTAGGTTCAATTCCTTCCCTGAATTCATTCATTTTTATGTTCAGGATCTGGGATTCGGATTGGAAACCGGCAATAAGAGGAGCACTCTTCAAAATGGTTTGGAAAAAATGAATAGGTTGGCTTTTAAACTGCAGCATACATGGATTGCTTGAGCTAGCTGTGACCTTACCATTTGCAGACAGGAACTCCACTCTCACCTTCAAGCACAAAATACATGCCTTATAGTTTGAAATGGAAACAACAAGAACATGAATGAAAAGTATGACAAGCAAATTGGAAATGTGATGAAACTAACAAATAGATTAACTTGAAATCCGACAAATTTTATTAGAAAGACTGCAAGGAAAGCAAGAATGCTCAAAGAAAATCCAATGCAAATCCCTGAAGGAGAATTTACCATCTCTGACTCATCGATGTAACTGTTATACCTTGAATTGGTACCATACAATCGATCTTTTCTTGATTCAAGAACCTTGTTATCCAAGTTAGTGCATACTACTCTTTCTTTTTCCTGCAAACTATGATTAACTTGGTTTCTTTTCCTATTCCTTGCATATTCAACAGGGAAAGCCTGATAATTGTCAGGTAAATTTGATCCCTTCTCCAGGACATTTCCAGGAGAGTTAGTTTTTCTTAACTTTTGATCCTTAAACACCTTGTCAGCTCCATCCATGGCATATTTTAGCAGAAAACTTTTTAGCACATCATATAGCACAAGTGAGTTCACATTATTTCTGCAATTCAAACTTTCTTCACCAGAGACAACATGATGAATCTCACATATCTCAGCTTGATCCATGGCAAGAAAATGCAGAAATGTGACTTGGGCTAATGGATGCAGTCAGGACTAGAGTGTGGCACTTTACAAGAAAATGTTGTAACTGGGAAATTTATAGGGAGGGAAATGGGTGACATTTAGGGACTGAATTTTTCTTGGAATGCGAAAGGATTGGAAATTTCAGATTACTATCATTACTTTGGGGGCATTAACCAATGAGATATTTTGTTTCTTATCAAACGGTTGTAATTGGTTAAGATGTGACCAGGCAACAACTTTTCAAGATAAGCTGCAGTGTGACACGCAGTTCAACATTTGTTCCTGTGACATAGACATAGAGCCTAGAGCCTGGGAGTTAACGACTTTTTCTGCCCAAAAAAAATAGCTTAATGACACTTTCTCACCTTTAACTTCTAAATTATCACTTTCTCACCCAAAACAAAAACCTATTAGTAATTTTTATTATGAAGAAGGGTAGAATGGTCAAAAGGCAATTAAAAGTGAAGGCAGAAGGGTCATATTCCATTTTGGCCAGATACGTTCCCAAACCCTAACCACCGGTTTAGGTCAGTTCAGGCGGTTCGACACGATTCCAACGTCGTTGATCAGCGCAGACTCCACCCTTAGCTTCCCCCATCCTTCACTCACAAAAACCCCTCACTTTACCACCACACCAAGCACACCAATCGCCGGCCACCATTGGTTTTTTGTTCGTATGACCGTTGAGCTTCTAGGCTAGATTCCAGCCAATTTGGTTGCCAAAAATTCCACCTAAAGCCACCTGTAGTATCAGCCACACCTCTCTAAAAGCCCCATCATCCTAGACCTTGGTTGCTCATTGTTCATCGGACGTCAACCATTCAACAAAAGAACTAAACCACGGTCGTCGACGATTGGAGAACTATCACGGTCTAAATTGTTAGGGCTATTGAAGAGGGATGACTAGTGATTCGTTTGGTGGTAGAAGGTCAGATTGTGGTGGTCAGAGTCAACCGAAATCGTGCATGAAAGTTTGATTTGTGGTGGTTGGTGATTAAGGATTGAAATTTGGTGGGGTTATTTTTGTCTTTGCGATCAATATTACTGTATTTAAAGGAAATTATCAACAAAGTTTGTGTTTTGCGTGGGAATGTGGTGTGTTAAAACTTTTACGGGTGGAAAAGTGTCATTAAGGCATTTTTTGGGTGGGAAAAAGTCGTTAACTCTAAAGCCCGGTGAAGTAAACCATGTAAAGGGTGTGGTTTGATTATATATTGCGCACACACACCGAAGTAGAGCACCACAATTTTGGTCTTGGCTGCTGGGTTATAAAAAGTCCTCGCATTATGGACCTGAAAGCAAATATACTAATAAATGGATCAGTCCAGTTTGGAGCAAGCCCAGTTTGTCTATAAATCTAGTATTAGGTCCAATGTTACCCTTCCAATATTTGTAGTCCATTTTTTTAAATAAATATTCATTTAAGTTATATTACTAATTTTAATTCTCAAAATGTCAATTTATTTTTTGTTAAAGGGCATATATAATTGCTATAGATTATACAAGAGTTAACAGTCTAATATTTAATAATATGATTAAAACGTGTTCATGTTAGATTTGGTTTCTGCTTTTTAAATAAAACCTGATCTTTTGTTATCAGGTGTGCCATCCCTTGATACTGGGTTATTATAGCAAAATTCCTTTAAGACAAGGAGGATGTTGGCAGATAAATTTGAAACTATAATGATAAATACTTTTTGAGTGTTCAAATATCTGAGGAAACTGTTGATATGGAACAAAGAGATTCAACCATCAGTGGAGATATGATTTGGTTCTAAATGAAATATGTATATTGTAATTTATTCCTTTTCCTTATGGTTGAGATTATGACTTTATTGTGTAATATTTTCCTTCCTTACATGTTCATTTCTTATTGCATAGATGGATGTAAACATGTATATATATTGTGTAATATTTTCCTTCCTTACATGTTCATTTCTTATTGTATAGATGGATTTAAACATGTATATATATGAGATATCTCAATTGTCAAATCGCGTATCATATTATGTATCAAAAATCTAATTTTTTGAATCATATATCATGTATCGTATCGTATTATATGATACGCATTTTTTCAAAAAAAATTAATAAAATAATCAAAATTTTCTAAAAATTAATATTATCACCAAGATTAATTAAAGAATTTTGTGGTATTATTGGTCTTAAATTATAATATTACATAATCAAAATTAATCACAAAATTAAAAATCTATGTTATTTTCTCTCAATCATTCATATCATTTCCAAGATCAATGTCAATATATATATCTTCACTTATATTATTATTATCATGCAAAATGGACAATACATGTTCCTCTTCACTTTCTCCATGCAAAATGAGTAAATTTAGACAGGTTTTAATCAACCAGGTTGGGTGACCCGGTTCCAACCAGAAATTTTTTTGGGCCTTTCGCCCAAATTAATAAAATTATATCGATTTGTATTGATATTTTTAAAGATATGAACGAATATGTATCGTATCGTAGGATACATATCAATGTATCAAAAAGTTTATGATACACTCTCTGATACGTATTGTTGACGACCTGTATCGAATCGTATCATATATAATACGTATAAGATATTATAGGATACTAATAACCATGATCTCAAAAAATATACAAAAGCTTTTAGATCGTCTCTCTTGCCTCTCCATTATCAAACTCTGACAGAAACATCGTAATGACTTATAACAAAGAAAGCCATAGTGCTTCTACTATTTTCAAAATTCGAATAGAAAACTGTTCTGACAATCTTGTACGAAGAATACATGCCAATAAATTAATAAAACTCATAATACGAGCTACATAAATGCATTCAACTTACCCTTCTTTACAATTTTATATAAAAGAATTTCAAAGCATCAGGTCTCAAATTTTCAATGACCATTAAAGATTACTCAAGAAGCTTTCTTGATGAAGAATCCTGTACAGACACGTCCGTGGTTTGGACAGAAGTCGAGGAATCTGCCCAAGGTCCTTCGCGACTATCATGAGAGAAGGTTGTGACGCGGGTTTGGCTGTCCTGTGATAGTATCTCAAATGCTTTGAACCTCGNTTGTTCATCAGACATCAACCATTCAACAAAAGAACTAAACCACGGTCGTCGACGATTGGAGAACTATCACGGTCTAAATTGTTAGGGCTATTGAAGAGGGATGACTAGTGATTCGTTTGGTGGTAGAAGGTCAGATTGTGGTGGTCAGAGTCAACCGAAATCGTGCATGAAAGTTTGATTTGTGGTGGTTGGTGATTAAGGATTGAAATTTGGTGGGGTTATTTTTGTCTTTGCGATCAATATTACTGTATTTAAAGGAAATTATCAACAAAGTTTGTGTTTTGCGTGGGAATGTGGTGTGTTAAAACTTTTACGGGTGGAAAAGTGTCATTAAGGCATTTTTTGGGTGGGAAAAAGTCGTTAACTCTAAAGCCCGGTGAAGTAAACCATGTAAAGGGTGTGGTTTGATTATATATTGCGCACACACACCGAAGTAGAGCACCACAATTTTGGTCTTGGCTGCTGGGTTATAAAAAGTCCTCGCATTATGGACCTGAAAGCAAATATACTAATAAATGGATCAGTCCAGTTTGGAGCAAGCCCAGTTTGTCTATAAATCTAGTATTAGGTCCAATGTTACCCTTCCAATATTTGTAGTCCATTTTTTTAAATAAATATTCATTTAAGTTATATTACTAATTTTAATTCTCAAAATGTCAATTTATTTTTTGTTAAAGGGCATATATAATTGCTATAGATTATACAAGAGTTAACAGTCTAATATTTAATAATATGATTAAAACGTGTTCATGTTAGATTTGGTTTCTGCTTTTTAAATAAAACCTGATCTTTTGTTATCAGGTGTGCCATCCCTTGATACTGGGTTATTATAGCAAAATTCCTTTAAGACAAGGAGGATGTTGGCAGATAAATTTGAAACTATAATGATAAATACTTTTTGAGTGTTCAAATATCTGAGGAAACTGTTGATATGGAACAAAGAGATTCAACCATCAATGGAGATATTATTTGGTTCTAAATGAAACATGTATATTGTAATTTATTCCTTTTCCTTATGGTTGAGATTATGACTTTATTGTGTAATATTTTCCTTCCTTACATGTTCATTTCTTATTGCATAGATGGATGTAAACATGTATATATATTGTGTAATATTTTCCTTCCTTACATGTTCATTTCTTATTGTATAGATGGATTTAAACATGTATATATATGAGATATCTCAATTGTCAAATCGCGTATCATATTATGTATCAAAAATCTAATTTTTTGAATCATATATCATGTATCGTATCGTATTATATGATACGCATTTTTTCAAAAAAAATTAATAAAATAATCAAAATTTTCTAAAAATTAATATTATCACCAAGATTAATTAAAGAATTTTGTGGTATTATTGGTCTTAAATTATAATATTACATAATCAAAATTAATCACAAAATTAAAAATCTATGTTATTTTCTCTCAATCATTCATATCATTTCCAAGATCAATGTCAATATATATATCTTCACTTATATTATTATTATCATGCAAAATGGACAATACATGTTCCTCTTCACTTTCTCCATGCAAAATGAGTAAATTTAGACAGGTTTTAATCAACCAGGTTGGGTGACCCGGTTCCAACCAGAAATTTTTTTGGGCCTTTCGCCCAAATTAATAAAATTATATCGATTTGTATTGATATTTTTAAAGATATGAACGAATATGTATCGTATCGTAGGATACATATCAATGTATCAAAAAGTTTATGATACACTCTCTGATACGTATTGTTGACGACCTGTATCGAATCGTATCATATATAATACGTATAAGATATTATAGGATACTAATAACCATGATCTCAAAAAATATACAAAAGCTTTTAGATCGTCTCTCTTGCCTCTCCATTATCAAACTCTGACAGAAACATCGTAATGACTTATAACAAAGAAAGCCATAGTGCTTCTACTATTTTCAAAATTCGAATAGAAAACTGTTCTGACAATCTTGTACGAAGAATACATGCCAATAAATTAATAAAACTCATAATACGAGCTACATAAATGCATTCAACTTACCCTTCTTTACAATTTTATATAAAAGAATTTCAAAGCATCAGGTCTCAAATTTTCAATGACCATTAAAGATTACTCAAGAAGCTTTCTTGATGAAGAATCCTGTACAGACACGTCCGTGGTTTGGACAGAAGTCGAGGAATCTGCCCAAGGTCCTTCGCGACTATCATGAGAGAAGGTTGTGACGCGGGTTTGGCTGTCCTGTGATAGTATCTCAAATGCTTTGAACCTCGCATCCTGGCTGTCAGTCTTGCGCTTAATAATCGGTGCCTGGACTGCACTTTTGCCTTCTAGCATACTAACTACAGAAGACATGGGTGGCCTGAGAGTGGGAGATGAGTTGGTGCATAAAAGAGCAATGTTAAGCATGGTCATTGCCTCTTTTTTGGAGAACTTTGTACCAAGAGTTGGATCCACAAGTTCAAGAAGGTTTCCTTGCTCTTGCAGAACCAATGCCTGCAATAAGAAAAGAAAAGAAAAAATGTCAGTCACAATGTCAAAGCAAGAACTGCAAATGTAACTTCACAAAATGTCTGGAAGTGATGGATGCAGTTAATATAGATTACCCAATCGAGAAGATAAACGAACTCCTCCTTTGGCCTATAATTAGTGTTGCTCTTCCCACTGACAATCTCCAAAGCAACAACCCCAAAGCTGTACACATCTGCTTTATCAGTCAAATAACCCCTCATTGCATATTCTGGTGCCATGTACCCTCTGCAGAAGAAACAGAGATCAAAACATAAGCTTAAAACCGTTCCACTGGCCAATGAAGACTTACAGGAGCATCTAAATTTAGAGAGAAACAGAAGACTTACATTGTTCCAGCTATACGTGTGCTAATATGGGTGTTCTCTTCTTCATCAAGCTTAGCTAAACCGAAGTCAGATATCTTAGCGTTTAGATCTTTGTCAAGCAGCACATTGGTTGCCTTTATGTCTCTGTGAACAATTTTCAACCTTGATTCCTCGTGAAGATAAGCTAATCCCCTTGCAATACCTATGCATATCTTCATTCTTGTTTCCCAGTTCAAGTTGAGCAGTTGTTCTGGTTTACCTAAAATAGGAGAAAATACAAGAATTCAGTCACAGTTAATTCTAGAAATTATATAAGTCCATTAAATATCAGTGGTCCAATTACCGAAAAGTGCACGAGCAAGACTATTGTTTTCCAGGTACTCGTATATTAGCAATAACTCTTTTCCTTCAATACAACAGCCGTAAAGCTTCACAAGGTTTGGGTGCTGTAGAGCAGATATCATGCCTATCTCAGTCACAAATTCACGATTTCCTTGCTTTGATTTGGAGGAGAGCTGCTTCACAGCAATTACAGCACCATCCGCCAATGTACCCTAGAATCGAAAGAATAAAGTTTCAGAATACTGAAAACATGGCATTTCCCTAGCACTTGCCACTGTCTTACGAAGTATGAGTAAACTTGATAGTTTTAATATAAGAACCATCGTTACCTTGTAAACAGGCCCAAATCCTCCTTCACCAATCTTATTTTCAGGGTCAAAATTATGGGTAGCAGATTTAAGTTGTCTTAGAGTGAAAAAACCAGTTTGAAGATCAAGAGCACGGAGTTCTGCAACAAGAACAGAGATAAAACTTAGCCAACCATAGGAGAAAACAGTAGCTTTGCTGTGCATAATGCACAGGCATATTAATGTAAGAATGAAGCAAAAATATTTTACTACTCCAAACATAGTTTTGAATTATCAACATTACCTTTGTCTTCAAGGTCTTTTGCCCACAAGTAACCCATCTTCCATAGTATAACCAACACCACCAGTATGAGAACTACACATGAAGCAATTACGATGCCAACAATGGCTCCGACTGATAAACCCCCAGTGTCAACTTCGAAGTCTACAAGAAGAAATTAAAAAGAAGTTACAGGACAAGTTGGCAGAAAGAAAAGGGGGAAATCCTTATATAGGAGAAAAACTTACTTGGTGTCACAGTGATACCAGATATAAGAGGTCCATAGACACCTCTAGCCGGAAGGGCAGCAGTTCCTTTCCCTGCCCAGTATAAATGGATATCCAAAGTGCTGCCTCTTACTGTGACATTTTTATATTCCTTGGTGATGCCAATACCAGCGCCTCCAGCTTCCTCCATAATATTAAAGTCACTTAAAACTACCTCCCCCTATGCCAAATTGTGATTATTAGAACTTTGCAAGCTTAACTGAAAGTGGACATTCTTCCTCTTCTCAAAAACTGAAGAAATCTTTAACAAGTAGGAAACGTCAAATATTCGCTTTTCCTTTACCTGAATTGAAACATCAAATATTCGCCTTCCGAGGCTGCTGAATGTCTGATCATTCGTAAACATAATTTCAGCAAAGTGCAGTTTCACATTGTAACTGCCTTGTCGCATGCACAGGCCATAATACCTAAGTGATTGCGGTGATAGGCGTGCAGTTTTGTAGTATTCTTCACCACTCACATTCAGACGGCTTGGGCTTGATGCCAAGTAACTAATACTTTCATTGCCTGTAAAAACCCCAGTACTGCTATAAGCCCATTTTCTGCCTACCGAAGAAAAGAATGATTGGCCTTCTGTGCTGAGGTCCTCTTCATAACTGTCGCCCCCAGAACTCAAGAGACTTCCTCCACAATTAATGAACAAGGAATAGTCTGCAGGTACATCAAAAGAAGAAAAAGGTGTTAAGAAATGCTTCTGTTGGGGGTCTAGATGGTTATATCAGATGGTTATATTGCAATTCATGAAAGAACAAACTGACATGTAATTATACTTACGTGTGGCTTTTTCGGGGCAGGGAAGGTCCTTCGTCAAGCACCAAGAATTTCTACCAGTTGAAAATTTATTTTGAGTTAATCATTTATGTTTTTGTTTCAATAGAAACAAGAAAGAAAATTACAACCTTACTGATAACAAAAAAATTAAAAAAGAATAAGGAAAAAGCTTACGAGTTGCTCACAGAGGATGGAAGACTGGAGATTACATTCCTGTTAAGTGATACAAGAAAGATTTAGATACAATAGAAGAAACTACAGAATTAATTATAATAACTAAAAAAAAGCAGATTTGCACATATAAGTAACTGATATAGAAAAGTTGCTTACACTTTGCTCTGTGTGCAACTAGCTGTAAATGGCTCCGAAAAATTGTTATAAGATAAATCCCTGCAATGCCACAGAATCGATAAAAATTATTCAAAATGTAATTGACAGCTAAGTCTCACATCAGCGAGAAAAAATATGGCAAACTTACCATTTCTTGTCACCATTTAGTATCCAACCGGGAACTGCTCCAGTCAATGAGTTGTTGCCGAGGAAACTAAGAAAAAGAAAAGTATGCAAACCACTGGTAAGTTAGCGACTATATATGAAAGTGCTTATAGACAAGGGATCACTATATGTTCTTATTGACTTACACAAAATCTATGGCAGCCAAACTCTGAAGTGTTCCAGGAATTTCACCAGTCAACTGGTTGGAGCTCAAGTCTCTACAATAATAAAATAGGACCATGCAATTATAAATTAGTTAAATTTTCTTCAAACAAATCTATCAACTGTAACGCATTTTCTTATATACTGTTTCCTATCCCAAAAAGAAGGTGCAGTTTCTTATATAAGTTGATCCATCACCACAAAAAAGATTAGCAACTTACAGAAGTTTTAAAGCTGTCATATCCCCAAGATATTGTGGGATTGTACCATTAAGCAAGCAATTCCTCAGTACCCTGAGTCATAGAAATAGAGTCAATTTGTTGACAAGTTAATGCAATAAAAAAATGAGCCACATTGAATGTTATATTGCAGTAAATTAAGTCAATGTCAACTCACAATCTTTCCATTTCAGTCATATTCTGCAAATTGGGGATAGGCGAACTTGATCCTTTCAAATCAGAAATCCTCCTGAAAATGCATATAAGCATTGAAAATTGTCAACGGCTCAATCATTAAAGGATTCTCTATTTACAACAATTTGCTAATCTGAATAATGTAGTCAGTATTATGCAGGACCAAGTGCTTACAGTTCTGTTAACTTCGTCAACCGTGATATAGAGGAAGGAATAGGTCCCTCCATGGAGGTTCCCTGCATCTCACTGCAAAAGATTTAAGACAACTGAGATAACTACAACTTCTAAACAATTGCAATTTAGTTTCTTAAAGAAGAAAACTATTGGTGTATTATGGAATGCAGTTAAAAACTCACAGTTTGGTCATATTAGTCCAATTCCCAATGAAATCAGGTATCTTCCCTGTCAAGTTATTTCCATCTACCCGACTGCAAGCACAACTTTTTTATCAGAAATTTGTGAATTCAGACCACTAGAATTTCATATATTTGTGTCTCCTTAAATCACTTACAAATCTTGTAAGTTTGTCAGGTTGCCAAATGATTCTGGTATTGATCCCGCAAAATTGTTTGAAGAAAAAAGACTGTAAAAGTAAACAATGGGTTAAAATTTGAACAGAACCAAAAACGGCAGTTGCCTGATTCTTCAGAAAAAGAATATATTGGAAAATATGGACAGAAGCCTTACATTCTCCTTAAGCTCCTCACGTTTCCAAGGCTCTCAGGAATAGGTCCTTCAAATTCATTAGCTTCCAAGACCCTGGAAAATGAATCTAAATTGTCATTGATGTTTTAATTAATTCTTTCTTCATTTAAAAATAGACTCTAATGAATAACTTACAGCTCCTCCAGTGAAGAAAAATCACCAATTTCCTGGGGAAGTAAACCGCCAACACGGTTTCCTAGAACAGACCTGTAATTTACGTAAGAGTTATGAATCAGCCACCAATGAGTTATCTAAATTGTCAATAACTAAATGAATAACAAAATTGAAAAAAGCCCTCAAAGTCACAGCAAGAAAATATAAGGAATTTCTGAAACCCGGATTAAAAAAAAACAGATGAGAACTAAATTGAAGTGGGTACGAGTCTGGAGCAACTTACAAAATGGTAAGATTTTGGAGCTGAGCCAATCTTGCAGGGATTGTTCCATTGATATAGTTGCGGGCAAGATCGCTGTTTAGACAAAACCAACATCACTTAGTGCTCAATCTTAGAGAGCCATTTCATAAAGAGTGTCAATATTACACAATGATAGTTAAAGTTGTACCATTTGAGAGGACTACATATTGTTTTGGAAATAAAAAGAAAGGCATCGATTCTTTAAAATCATGTCCCAGAGGCATTAACAGAATAATATCCTAATGCAGAAAAAAGAAACATCCACTTACATTTGTCTCAGAAGAGTGAGATTTGCAAATTCTTCTGGAAAAACTCCAGCTAAATTTAGGCCCTTAAGAAAGCTATCACAACAAAAATAATAAGAAAACATATAAGTAGAAAGTACAAACAGAACAAGTCAGAATTTAACAGTGAACGTCAAAAGCATTAGAATTCATATAATATGCCACAACACTTGGTAATCAAGAACATATTGATCAAAAAAATTGATATTTGTGACCAAACAAAATGGATGGTATAATTTGGATATTATAATATCAGCTCCCATTACTTGCTAAGTAAACGCTATAACATAAATTTCAAATATATGGAAAATGGTTAAAGGGAACAAGGTCATACATGATAGTGACATGACAAACAGTATTGTTGTTCTGGGTGCAATCACAAGTGATATTGCTTCCATTTGAACCATCGTAATCAGTCCATTCATGGTCAGTGCAAGAAGTTGAGTTCGCTCGAATATTTTTAACCTGCAGTTTTGAGAAAATTGCTTGGAGAGCACTCACTGTTACAGACAAATCAGAGATTAGGTATTTAGTAAAAAAAAAAAATTACTGGTTTATCAGCATTGATACTAAATTGAATCAAGAGTAAATCAAAACAGAAATGCTAAAGCTATCAGTTTCAATATTTGACCACGTCAAAGATAATACAAATGGTCAAAAAGTGTCAATAAATAAGTTTGAAGATCAACAAAATCATTCTTGCCCTTTGTGTCTCAATCAAGCTTAATTAATTCCAGCCTCTAATGTTTAAAAAACTTTTCCCAGGTTTGGGTACTACATACTTTTTTCTGCTTTTGCCAACTAAAAAACTGTGTCAAGAAATGGCAGCGAGGCAACTTGCTCCATAACTTGGAGAGACACAGTAAATTTGCTAATCAGAGTAAAAAGCAGAAACAGTAATCTCAAATGGGTCATGAACATTTCCAGGAATTAATCAGAGCTTCGTCGAAATTCAATAAATGTCACAGTCTTACAATTACAGAAACAAATCATAATCCAACTGGCAAGAAAAACAGAGAACAAGTTTTGTTTGTGTTGTGGGAAATCAAAATTCTTGGATAGTTAATGCATTTCACAGAATCAAATTAATGTCTCGGACATACACTGTTACCAAATTTCCCCATGTGAACCAACACAGAATTAAATATTTCATGAAGGAACAAAGCCAAAATTAGTTAAATATTTCATCTCTTTGATAGCTAAGTTTTCCTTCTTTTATCATCATACAAATAATGCTCACAAAAATGACAATTTTACACGCAATCACATGGAAAAGCAATTAATTTTGTTTAGAACAATAATTGAGACAATCAGAGAGTTTTCAAACAATGGAATTACTTTTATATCTACTTTTTAATAAAATATTTGGTGGGTTTTTTTTTTTATAGGAATATTTATTTAAAGGGACCATTATAGTGATGGTCCGCATTATTGATTCAAAGTTCAAAATAAATAAATAAATAAAACACAAAAAAACTAGTTACTATTTATAGAGAAAGAAAAGAAAATTTTAAGTAAAATATTCAAAATGGCTTCTTACACTAATTATTTTCCCAGAAAAGTGAAATTCTCCGATCCCCACATTTTCTCGAGAACCAAACAAACAACAAGAAAAATAAATAAATAGAAAGCAAATAGGAGAGAGATTTGACCATGAACAATAATAATCCTAGTAAATGAAATATTGAGAGAGAAAGAGATTCTTTCCTAGGTGGAATTTAGAAAAAAGAAAGAAAGTAAGTCAAAGCTTCAACCATTTTTTTTTTTTTTTTTCTTTTTCTTCATTTCTTAGTTTCTTGCCAGCCAAACAGAATAATTCCCACAGCAATTGTCAAAAACAGAACAAAAACACCTACTGAAGAACATACCCAGAAACTAAAATCAATCACAAAAAGCATACGAAGAAACCAAAGAGAAAGAAAACATTGAACAGAAATATTCAAATTGTTTTCTCACACGACTTGTTTTCCCAGAATAAGAAAAATTCTCAAATGGCTTACATTTTCTCGCCAACCAAACATCAAACAATCAATCATAGTAAATTACTGACAGAGAAAGAGATTATTTCTAGGTCCACCTATGATAACAAAAATTCAAAAGCTTCAATCTTTCGTTTTAATAAACTTCCTTAAGATTCTTTCCAACCAAACAGAAGAATTCTCACAACAAATGTCAAAAACAGGACAAAAGCACTCACTGAAATCATACCCAGAAACTAAAATCAGTAACTTTCTAATCCCATTAACAAATTTATACAAATAAAAACATAAGACTACAAATTTCTTCAATTTCCCTTAAAATTCCCGGTAACCAAACAGAAAACGCTCTTCCACAAACATGTCCAAGTAAACAGAACAAAAACACTCACAAAAGATATACCCAGAAACTAAAATCAGTAACTCCGAATCCCCTTTACAAATTTATACACAAAATAAAAACATAAGACTACAATTTAGTTCTGTTTTCTTATCATAGGCAACCAAACAGAAAACGCTCTTTCACAAGCAGGTTCAAGTAAACAGAAACAATAACAAAAACAAAACTTAATGTTTTCCCAGATACTAAGAACTATTAACTGTTAAAGTGAGTTCATTGTAGTGAAATTTACCTTCTTCGTCAGGCAAAAGCTGAGCGTGTGATCCAAAGTTCACACAGCAGTTGAGAACCAAAAATCCAAAAACAAAAACAGAAACAGCCTTGGTCATTGAAAGACCAAACCTCATTTTCGTTCTGCAACAAAACTTATCTCCTCTCCCTTCTTCGTTTCGGCCAAATTTCCCTCAAGCCAAACAGCAAAATGACAAGCAATTTGGAGACAGAAACGACACTTCTAATACAAAGAGAGTGGAGTGGTTGAAAGAAAGAAGAAGGAATTTGAAGATAACAGGAAACCAAGGCTCGTTTTTGCTCTTATCGTTTTGGTTTTTTGCATGTGGTCAAACCGCAACTTCAAACTTGTCAGCAAATATTAAATTTAAAGAAGAAATAAGAAAACAAAAAACAAAAACAGGAAAACTGCTCTTCAAAAGCAAGCTGAGACAGAGAAAGATGGGCGGATGGGGGTTGATTCTTGACTGTATTATTAATAATGATACTAATTAATACGTTGCATGGAAGGGAGAAGGGGTCAGCGTCAGGAAAATTGAAAGTGTTTTCAGAAAAACAAAAGCAAAACAGTGTGGGAAAACACTGAAAAGGTGTGAGGGGGATGAATTGCAATTGGACAAGACGATCACATTGAGATTGACGAAATTTAGACAGCCTTGAGCCGCCAAGATGGATTACCACGTCAGCCGCCAAGTGTTTTACGGAAATTTATTATTTCATGGGTAAAATTCTATAGACCTCCCCTAAGGTTTACAATAAATTTTAAACCCCTCCAGTTTGACAAAACTGTTATACCTCCTCTCTAATTACTTGGATTGTGATTAAGGGGTGGCCGGATAATAAAAAATTATATTTCAAATTTAATTAATACGACAAAAAAATCTAAAACATTTAATATTTCTTTAATCATATTCCTTTTACATTTTATATCCATAATAATCTTCCCATAATTGAAATCTATGATAATTAAAATAAAATTACACAATATCTTTAGTGACATAAAATCTGGGGTGATCATTATAGAAAATTTCTATTAATTTTTCTAATATTTAGAATATTTAATATTTACTATACTACTTTCACGAATTTGCTATTGGATTTAAATAATAATAAACGTGAGAAAAAATAAAGTAAAATGAAAGTTAGATTAATCAATAAGAGATAACAGTAATATATCATTCTTAATGATGTCTTCCCCAATCCATTTTTAGGTTATCTTAGGTTTTTTTAATTTCTAAAGATTAATTTTATCTAACGACTTGAAAGATCAATAAATTTCAAACGTCTCAACGATTTAAAATATTATTAAATATCTATTATTATGAGGTTAAAGGGTTTTTATATTGGTAGCGTTTGAGATTTCACAATCTCCCATAACTCAAAATTTATACAATTAATTCTATTTCTAAGTATCCTAGTATTGCTGTGAAAAATCGTACCAATCAGAGATACCCAATTGACATCAGAAGGGACCAAGTAAGTTGTATGCGTAGGCGTAGCGTAGGCCGTAGCTACTAGTAACCAACAAGGTCAATAAAAATAACATAATAAAGTAAAGAACAAGAGGGATTTTATAGTGATTAAGTCGTATAAAGACCAAGCCTACATCCACTATTATATTATTGTTAAGGACGTTTACAGGGTTGAATGAGGTTACAAAGGAAAAATTGTGAGCTAAATGGAAGGCATTCAACTCTCACGAGCTATTCTCTTGAAACACTCTAAAATATGTCGATGTGCATTTTTCCTTGAACTCTACTAATAAACTGGAATTGTCATCCTTTGAAACGGAGGCTATAGGCCTCTTTTATACTTTGTTTGTCTAACACTGATTAGGAGTGGGTGTTACGGGGTTGTTTGCATGCATAATCCCCCCTGAATCTGAGTCAGTAATTTCTATGTTTGTGACAAATCGAGCCATGTTAATTGTAGCTAAACATATGCTTATGATAGTAATCACCTTGTGAGGAAAGGCAAGCACTAATGGGACGATACGTGAGAAGATCCTGGCTGTTAGGCTTTGATATACCTTAGGGATGCGTGGCACAAATTTGACTGTCAGGAAACTGGGCATAAAATCTTCAATGCATCCAATTCCTTAAGATTCTTTGTGGAGGGGAAGTTTGTATATTATTTTTCATATTGTGGGGGTAAAGTTATTTTGTAATTCTCAGGGTGTCTATGTAATTTATCCCTATAGTATCTAAAATATAATAAGAAGATATTTTTGCCTTTCGTCTTACCGAATGGTCAATTTTGTATTAATAATTGAGTTTCCAAGAAAGGGCATATGCCTTCACCAAATGTGTTAAGTGAATTGAATTCAAAATAAGAACAACTACTACCCGTGAACGATAATTCTCTATCTCGTACAAAAAATTTAAGATTTTACTTATTAAAATTTCAAGTTCATCTCCTATAAATTATTTTATTTGGCCTATTTATCAGGTTTTCTTTTTGTGTAATCAAGGTATCCGAACCAGTTTATGTCCATCTCGACTAATCCCCCAAGACTATGAAGTTAACGACCTAGTATACCTTTCAGTGATTATCCCTAATAGCAACCGAGGCGAGTTCAGTAATTCCTATTAAGAATTATGGTGACTCGAACTCAAGACTTCTTGAGTAATACATATAAGAGTCATTATCTAACCACTCAACCACCGAGTCGTGGTTGACATCTTTATTGTTAAACTTTACATTTTAGTTCTTTTCAATGCAATTTTCTATATCAATTTTTAAGTTTATTTTATACACACTTTTTAAGATCGTTTAATCTAAAACACGCCCAAGATTTTATAAAACCATTAAAAATTTCCTATAATTATTAAAAACTCTATAAGACAATGTTATTTTTAATTAATAAATTATAAGGGGCTTTTGAATAATTTTTGTAAACTTTGGATGTGGTAGGACCAAACGATCCGCCAAAGGTATATGAATAACTCCCATAATATAATTTCCTGATTGTAAAGTTATTAGTACTTGGTATTATGGGATAACGCTGACTTTATTTTCTCAAAATATTCCTGACTTTCCTTTATTCTTCATTCAATCTCACTGTCACCCGATTTAATCGATGCCATGTGCATGCATTTAATTTTATTATTATATAATATATTACTTAATAATATATAATATAGCCTCACCGAATTAATTATTTTCAAAGAAGCATTATTGTTTTGAAGTTGACCACAATCTTACAAATTACAATTGATTTAATCCGGTAATTATTATAATGACTTGTCAAAATAATTAACATTATCTACATTTCTATTATATAATATATGGAATAAGGCCGTAGACCAATTACAATTTATTTGAAAAATTGCTACAATTAAAGTATTAATTAATTATTTATATGTTGGAAAAAGTAAGAATCAATCAGCTCACAATCATTTTACGTAATGGAAAGTTTCGTCATGGAATTCCGACGTTGGATATTGAAAGTTCTAAAGAGAAAATTTAGGGTGGCTTTACCATATTAAAGAATATTTATTTAACTTTTGGATTTGTTTAATAATTTGTGAATATTAAATTGTATTAGTTGATGAAAACTTGTATATGGGTATCTTCTTGGACCAATTTTAATTTTCAACTGAGATGAATAAAAGTTGTCTTTTTCTCACTAAACCCCTTTTATTATATTATTATCCTTCAATAATTCAGAAATTAGAAATATTTAGTTTATAAAAAAATATTAAATAAATATGAAGCACATACAAAAACAAATGATATTGATAATTGAAGTCAGATTTATCAAAACCATTAATTTCTCTAACTTGAAGTCATAATCAGTCGGTTCTTCTTGATTTCATGCCTGGTTGGCCGGTGGCTGGCTGGGAAGAATAAATGTACAAATGTACGATAAAAACAAAACAAGGAAAGAAACACGGTTTACTACTGTCTGGTATAAAATGTCACACGGTTTAATGGACTGTCATGGTTAAGATTCTAGGATTTATAGAATTATCACAAATGACTTAATAATAGATTCAAAATGACAAATCAGATCTGAAAATCAGAATACTCTAACTCAAATCACTCAAAGCATATAAATCAAAAGAAAAAGCAAAAGGTAAGAGATACAGCAGATTTATAGTGGTTCGGCTTTGTAGCCTACATCCACTCTCCAAAGCTTAAAATAGAATATCATTAATCACAATACTAAGATGTATAGAGAATTTCAACACAAAGAAGAAAACAAGGAAAGAATATACCCAAATAGAAACCCTTAGGCTCCTCTATGAGCGCTCTATCTTTTCTTCACAGCTCACAAGATTGATTTATACACAAGAGTCACTTTTAAGATCAACCTCCACTTATATTGGATTTCCCCACAACCTTGAGATGAACCACAGCCTAGAATCTTCCTCATACCCATGCTTCTATTGAGGTGTACGGAATAAGGTGGTTGCAAAAGACATGGATCAAAGGACATGAAATGAGGAGTTGGTTCTTATCAACAAATCTGATCTTTTTCACAAAACGGTGTCGCCTAAACTCTCTTTGACCTCTTTATAAAAGAGTTTACTCCACCGTTGCAAGTTATAAGCCACATCACCACAATCATCTTAAACATTATATATTAAAATTCTACTTCTACATTTTAGATTGGTTTTTTTAAATTTGCCACCATCCTTTTGAATAAGTACAAAAAATTTTAATTTGTAAAAATAGATAAGATCAACATTGTGATGAAATTATTAAACCAGTGGAATTTATTTCATCTTGGATTCAACTCTATGAAAGTTTAATAATGTTACTAGCTGGCTTTGTTAGTTCTACATAAGAAATCTAAGCGCATTTGATTCAAGGAATATTATATTATTAGGAATGTTATATTAATTGAAAAATAGATTACCTTGAAGATTATTGGGAATGTTTAGGGAAATGTGTTTAGTTAGGTTGTAATAAATTGGTGGGTATTTTATATTTATATATTTAGTTGGGAGAAATAAATTAGCAGGTATGTTATATAGATTATTAAATTGTCCTCCTATTTTAATATTATTATCATATTAGATTATTTTTTAACCTCCTATATTTGTTAATTTAGCTAAACACTCTCACAATTAAAGTTTGAAAATTATCTAAAGCACCCCAGCCATCCAAGAGGACAGTCGACCATTTGCCACAATTGCCAAACGGCAGCCAACAGTCTCTGGAACGGCGCATGATCAGCCAAATCTGGCCAGTCATGTGTTGATCTGGCCAGATCTATGGTAAGGATCTGGCCATTGATAGCCAGATTCTGGCCATTAACAACAGGCTGATAGATCTAGTCGTTTCTGGTCGTATTGGTGCACGATGGGCTAGATTCAGCAGGTTGTGCATCATTCCGGCCACGTTGGCCGACGATGGTGGTTGGCGGGTGGTGGTACACTTGGGTGGCTTGTAATTTGTTTTAAATACAAGGACATTGCTTTGCAAAACTTAATTCATTAGGGGTAAAATTGTAATGTAGGTTCATGTAAATTAAAATCAAAATAAAGGCATTACTGTCTTAAAATTTTATTAATAAGGGGTAAAACTATAACAAAAATTAGATTACTAAGTAATCTCAAAATACCTAAGAAAATAGTGATAATCATATTACCACCTATATAATCAAACATAATTACTATAAGGGCATTTAGATCATTCAATATTTTATTATAAGGGGATGTTATATTAACGGAAAGATGATCACCTTAAAGATTATTTGAAATATTTAGAAAATGTGTTTAGTTGGTTAGAATAAATTGGTGAATAATATGTTTGGTTGAAATAATAAATGAGTGAGTATGTTATATAGATTACTAAATTGCCCTCCTTTTTAAATATTAATATAATATTATTTTTTATTATTATTTTTTGAATAATTTCTTTTAACCGCCATTTGAAATTTTGCTAAAACACCTCAGCCATATAAAACTTTAATTCGTAGCAAAATCACGCCCACCCACCTTAAGCCACTGCCGATTGCCGCTGACAGTCGATGGAATGACGCACGACTGGCCGTATATGGCTGGAAGTGCTCTAGCAAAGCCATTTCCGGCCATGGATCACAAATCCATGACGTTTCATGGCCAAATCTATAGCCATTTTATGGCCAAAGATGTAGCCATTTCATGACCAGATCTTTAACTGTGAAACGACCATAGAAACGACCAAATCAGACTGTTTTAGCCATGAATTTGGCTTTATCGGTGCACGACTGGCCAGATCCCACCCATTGTGTGCCATTATGACGACTAACACTAGCGGCTGGTGGTGGTGAGTAATGGCCTGTGGTGGTCTTAGGTGGTTAGGGGTATTTTGTTAACTTTTAAACTTTTTTATGGTTAGGGTGTTTTAGCTAATTTCTCAAATGTAGGGGGGCAGGGTAATTGTTATTTGGTAGACATTTTAAGATAATTGTGTCCAAAATGGTATTTAATTAAGGGCAAAATTGGTATAAAAATCAGATTGCCCAGTAATCTTTTAATCCGGGGGGGGGGGGGGGGGGGGGGGGGGGGGGGGGGGGGGGGGGGGGGGTCGCCCAAATAGAAACCCCTAGGCTCCTCTATGAACACTTATCTTTTCTCCACAACCAACAAGGTTGATTTATACACAAGAGTTACTTCTAAGATCAGCCTCCACCTGTATGGATTTCCCCACAGCCTTGAGATGAACCACAGCCTAAAATCTTCTTCATACCCATGCTTCTATGAGTTGTACGAAGAGAATAAGGTGGGTTCAAAAGACACGGATCAAAGGACGCGAAATGAGGAGCTGGTTCTTATCAAAAAATCTGATCTTTATCACAAAACGGTGTCGCATAAACTCTCTTTGACCTCTTTATAAACGAGTTTACTCCACCATGGCAAGTCATAAGCCACATCACCACAATCATCTTAAACATTATATATTAAAATTCTACTTCTACATTTTAGATTGGTTTTTTAAATTTGTCACCATCCTTTTGAATAAGTACAAAAAAATTTAATTTGTAATAATAGATAAGATCAACATTGTGATGAAATTATTAAACCAGTGGAATTTATTTCATCTTGGATTCAACTCTATGAAAGTTTAATAATGTTACTAGCTGGCTTTGTTAGTTCTACATAAGAAATCTAAGCGCATTTGATTCAAGGAATATTATATTATTAGGAATGTTATATTAATTGAAAAATAGATTACCTTGAAGATTATTGGGAATGTTTAGGGAAATGTGTTTAGTTAGGTTGTAATAAATTGGTGGGTATTTTATATTTATATATTTAGTTGGGAGAAATAAATTAGCAGGTATGTTATATAGATTATTAAATTGTCCTCCTATTTTAATATTATTATCATATTAGATTATTTTTTAACCTCCTATATTTGTTAATTTAGCTAAACACTCTCACAATTAAAGTTTGAAAATTATCTAAAGCACCCCAGCCATCCAAGAGGACAGTCGACCATTTGCCACAATTGCCAAACGGCAGCCAACAGTCTCTGGAACGGCGCATGATCAGCCAAATCTGGCCGGTCATGCGTTGATCTGGCAAGATCTATGGTAGAATCTGGCCGTTGATAGCCAGATTCTGGCTGTCAACAACAGGCCAATAGATCTTGTTGTTTATGGCCGTATTGGCGCACGATGGGCTAGATTCAATAGGTTATGCGTCATTCCAACCACGTTGGCCGACGGTGGTGGTTGGCGGGTGGTGGTACTCTTGGGTGGCTTGTAATTTGTTTTAAATACAAGGACATTACTATGCAAAACTTAATTCATTAGGGGTAAAACTGTAATGGTAGGTTCATGTAAATTAAAATAAAAATAAAGGCATTATTGTCTTAAAATTTTATTAATAAGGGGTAAAATTGTAACAAAAATTAGATTACTAAATAATCTCAAATACCTAAGAAAATAGTGGTAATCAGATTACCACCTATATAACCAAACGTAATTACTATAGGGGCATTTGGATCATTCAATGTTTTATTATAATGGAATGTTATATTAACGGAAAGATGGATCACCTTGAAGATTATTTGGAAATGTTTACAAAATGTGTTTAATTTGTTAGAATAAATTGGTGAATAATATGTTTGGTTGAAAGAATAAATGGGTGAGCATGTTATATAGATTATTGAATTGCCCTCATTTTTATATATTAATATAATATTATTTTTTATTATTATTTTTTGAATAATGTCTTTTAACCCCCATTTGAAATTTTGTTAAAACACCCCAGTCATATAAAACTTTAATTTGTAGCAAAATCATGCCCACTCACCCTAAGCCACTGCCGACAACCAGCCACCACTATCGACTGCTGCTGACAGTCGATGGAATGACGCACGACTGGCCGTATATGACTGTAAGTGCTCTGGCAAAGCCATTTCCGGCCATGGGTCACAAATCCATGACATTTCATGGCCAAAGATGTGGCCATTTCACGACCAGATCTTTGGCCGTGAAACAACCATAGAAACGACCAAATCAGGTCGTTTTGGCCATGAATTTGGCTTTATTAATGCACGACCGGTCAGATCCCACCGGGTGACTGACACTGGCGGCTAGGGGTGTTCAAAAGAACCGGTTGGAACTGGAATCGACGGGTACCCTGGGTTTGGTTCTGGTTTCTACCCAGAACCAGTCGTCAATGGGTAGGTTCCGGTTCCAAATTTTTGGAACCGTTACTGTGCGGTTCCGGTTTTGGTTCCTATAGTTAGGAATCGGAACCAAACCAGGAACCAGGAACCGAGACTAATATAAAATAAAATTAAAGATTAGGGGGGTTAATAAAAACTTTGTAGAAAAAGTAATGTGAATACATTTATATTTATATTTCATAACATTTAAAGTAAGTTGGTTTGACTTTTGAGAATGTACCTTTGCAAAGTAAAGGAGTTTGTAATTTTGAATTTATAATTTGTAATTTTATTTTTGTTAACAAGCGCCAGGTGGGGGGGTATTTGTAAGTTTTTAAGGGTTTTTTTGCTATTTTAAAAACTTTTGGGGGGTCTTGAATTTTACAGAGTACCTAGAACCGGAACCGGAACCGTTGTTACAGGTTCTGGTTCTAGGTACTTAGGAATCAGAACTGTCGGTTCCGGTTCCTTCAAAAAGTGCAGGGTACCCGGAACCGAACACCCCTACTGGCGGCTGGTGGTGGTGAGTAATGGCCTGTGGTGGTCTTAGGTGGCTGGGGGTATTTTGTTAACTTTTAAACTTTTTTATGGCTAGGGTGTTTTAGCTAATTTCTCAAATGTAGGAGGGTAGGGTAATTGTTATTTCGTAGACATTTTAAGGCAATTGAGTCTGAAATGGTATTTAATTAAGGGTAAAATAGGTATAAAAATCAGATTGCCCAATAATCTTTTAATCCCGGGGGTTTTNAAAAAAAAAAATTAACATAAATGATTATTTATGCATGGAAAGTGGAAAGTACTAAGCAACGGTCCTATCCTAATTAGGAAAAATATCATTGAAGGTTACAACTCAATAAAGATACCTTTCATATTATGCCTTGATTACCAGTCTCCTGCAATTCTTATTTATATATGTTATGGGGATTCTCAACTTAAACCCTAAAATGACAGGTATCTCTTTCGGATAAGTTTACATTAAATTTGAAAAAAAAAATTAACATAAATGATTATTTATGCATGGAAAGTGGAAAGTACTAAGCAACGGTCCTATCCTAATTAGGAAAAATATCATCGAAGGTTACAACTCAATAACGATATATGTACCTTTCATATTGCATTCTACGAATATATATGCCTTGATTATCAGTCTCCTGCAATTCTTATTTATATATGTTATGGGGATTCTCAACTTAAACCCTGAAATGACAGGTGTCTCTTTCGGGTAAGTTTACATTAAATTTGAAAAAAAAAAAATTAACATAAATGATTATTTATGCATGGAAAGTGGAAAGTACTAAGCAACGGTCCTATCCTAATTAGGAAAAATATCATTGAAGGTTACAACTCAATAAAGATACCTTTCATATTGTGCCTTGATTATCAGTCTCCTGCAATTCTTATTTATATATGTTATGGGGATTCTCAACTTAAACCCTGAAATGACAAGTGTCTCTTTCGGATAAGTTTACATTAAATTTGAAACAAAAAAAAATTAACATAAATGATTATTTATGCATGGAAAGTGGAAAGTACTAAGCAACGGTCCTATCCTAATTAGGAAAAATATCATTAAAGGTTACAACTCAATAACGATACCTTTCATATTGCATTCTACGAATATAAATAGAAAGAGTGCACACACCCCAAAGGTCATCCTTATTTTAATAAGATTACGAAATGAATATTGACAAGACAAAACATACTCTCATTCTTTTAAGAATGTAAACAATGCATTTATTAATAATGCTAACCTAAGTGTAGGAGGGCACATATGAACAAACACTTTGTTAATCCATTGTCAAAGGCTAAAACGCTTTGTTGCTCATTTTGCAAGTACTGGAGCTCTATTCTAAGGCCCATGAAAATGAGCCCATACCTTCAGTTTGAGCCACTCCATTTAGTCCAATCATAGTCGACCAAGGCCACTAGAAAACCGACAAAATTTATTTAACTAGGTTAGATTCCACGAGTAAGCCAAAACAATGGTCACAAAGCAGCCATCACTTATTACTAGAAAATCTGAAGTTTCATTTTTGTTATTTTAGAAAGGATTTTTGAAGTAGTATTGGTAGATAGGGTTGGGTAATTATCACGAGGTAAAATTTAAAAATTAACAAAAAATCTCATAAGTTTACTAATTTAACTAAACACTCCAATATATAAAAATCTTATAAAATGACAAAAACACCCCACCCACCCACACTGCCAGATTTCGGCCGCCATCGAAATTTGGTCAGAATCTGGTATTACAGCGTACGACCGGTCAGATCTGATTGTCGACGATCAGAAAAGGCCCGAACACCAAAGAGTTGGCCGTCGTTGACCGTCAATGACAACCGTTTATTTGGCTATGGCAGATAGCCAGATCGGCTCATTACTAGCCGTTAGTGCGTTGTTGTGATAGATTCTGACTACCACCGACGATGGTTACGAGAATCTGACAACTATGGGTGGGTGGGAGTGTTTTTGTTAATTTATAAAAAAGATTGTTGGAGGTGTTTTTGTCAATTAACAAACTTAAGGGGTTTAAAAGTTTTTTAATTTAGGATAGAATTTTGAGAATAGAGAAACAAACGTGTATTTGTATTTGGAATAGGGATAAAATAGTGATAAATAATGAAACAAACGAACCCAAGTATTTCTTCAAGGAAATAAAATAATAAGTGTCCCAGAAATTTCCTTAGCTCTTCTCATAAACTATAGAACAAACTTTGACACAATCAAAAAATTAAATTAATAATGTCATGGGGCCAGAAAAATTAGATATGTTTATACATCATTACATATTATTTTAATTTGACTTAGTTTAATTAATATAATTAATCAAGGATTACAATTTTTATATATCAAATGAAAGCTCTAGGGATTAACTTCTTTAATACTACTTAGCTTGATGATTACATTAACATTTTTATTTTTCAATATCCAATAGCTTGATCATTACGTTAATATTTTTATTTTTCTAATATGCAATACTATTAGAAAAAATACGACCTTTTGTAATTTTTTTTCTAAAATTTATTGTTTGAAAAGCTCGTACAATCTCAATTTTGCAAAAATAATAATGGATGCACAAACTCTGTATAAAAAAATATCATGGCATAAACTATTTTCAATTTAATATTACACCTTTAAACGATATTAATTATATATATATTTTTTAAATTCTATTATTACAATATGCTAATATTAATATACTCCTTTGTTATATGTAAACAACGTACTCAATAGATTATGTATTGATATACAATCAAAATTATTATTATTTATTTATTTTTCATGAGAAGCTCCCTACAATCAACGTTCTTCAAAACGAAACCCTTTGCAGATTCATTGTACGTTTAAAATAAAGATAAACAAATGTACGTTTATTTTTGTAATAATAAAACTTTATGGGTACAGAAAAATATTTTTCCCACGCGGTGTAAAGACGAAATTTATTTCAACCAGTCTGTTTAAAAGTCATCTATTCAATTATATAATATTCAAAGTCAATTGGTCAACCACTCACGCGGTGTAAAGACGAAATTTATTTCAAGCCATCTGTTTAAAAGTCATCTATTCAATTATAAAATATTCAAAGTCAATTGGTCAACCACCTGATTAATGCATAATTAATCATTAACAAAAAGAAATTTAATTTGATACAATTTTTTTTATTAAAAAATTAACATTTAATGTTTGTCACAAAACAAGACATTTTTTATCACCAAAAAAAAAAAAACTTGGATCATTATATATAGTATCAGTGTTATATAACATCTCATTATCAAAGTGAAATAGAAATTTGAATTAATATTTATAATTTATATAATTACTCGCAATGGATTGTTAAAATAAATCAGTTAAATATATTTAGACTATTCTTTTTTTACCTTGGAATTTGCAACATTTTATATAATAATATTATCATATCATGTTGATAACATTCCTTAGACATTTCATAAAATGTAATATATACCAATTTAAATCAAACAATGATATCTAACGATGACCCACCGACTTTGTTAATTGTTGTTGTGCATTGAGCCAGTTCTAATTAATCACATTAATTTTAGTTTATGTGATAATTAAGTGGGATTCTCTTAAATTTGATTAGAATCATAACAAGATTTAATAAGAGTTAACCCCACTAAGTTTCCTGGGGATCAAGCCTTGGGGTGAGTAGTTCCAGGTATCCTGTATTTTTCGGGGGAACCGGAACCGGAACCGCACAGTGCAGGTTCTTCAATTCAAGGAACCGGAACCTGGGGTACCCTGTAAAAAATAATATCCCCCCTATTAGTTTAAAAAATAACAAAAATACCTTATAAGTTTACAAATACACCCCTAACAAATTTTCATTATTCATTCATTTGTGTCAAATGTAATTCATAACCTATAATCTCTAAGCAACACTTGAATTGTTAATCATTTAATTAAGTATTGTAATATTGTTTATAATAGAATGTTATAATTAATTAAATAATCATACCATAAATTTATAATATAATGTTATAATTAATAAAATTATAATAATTTGATTAAGTATTGTGTAAATTACTAAAATTACTAATGTTTATAATATAATGTCTAATCAATTAAGTAATCATTTAATTATGTAATGTTTATTAATTATAATCATTTATAATAGTATAATGTGATGTTATAATGAATTAAGTAATCATACTATAAATCTATAATTTAATATTATAATTAATTAAATTTCAAATCATTTAATTATACTAATGTTTATAATGGAATGTTATAATTGATTAAGTAATCATATTACAAATATATAAGTAATGTTTAATTAATTAAATTTTAATCTTTTAATAATAATGTAATAGTATAGTAAATTACTAATGTTTATAATGTAATGTTATAAATTCATAACTAATAAGTAATTATGTAATCATTTAACTAATAATGCTATAATTAAGTATTGATCTATATAATGTAATATATAATATTATAATTTAATTGAGTAATTATTTAACTATATATAATGCTTAATTAATGTTTAAGGTAATGTTATAATAATTATTATTTCTATCATTTAATTAATATCGTGCTAATGTTTAGTAGTAAATTAGTAATTACTAATGTTTAAACATAATATCATAACTCATAATCAATTAAGTAATCATTTAATTATGTATGTTTATAATTATATGATCATACTAATAGTATAATGTAATGTTATAAGAATTAAGTAATCGTACTATAAATCTATAATTTAATATATAATAATTAAATTTCAAATCATTTGATTAATATACATGTTTATAATGGAATGTTATAATGATAAGTAATCATATTATAATATATAAAGTAATGTTATAATTAATTAAATTTTAATCGTTTAATTAAGTAATGTAATAATATATAAATTAGTAAATTACTAATGTTTATAATGTAATGTTATAAATTCATAACTATTATGTAATCATTAACTATGTATGCTATAATTAGTAAGTGATCATATATATAATGTAATATATAATATTAATTTAATTGAGTAATTATTTAACTATAATGTAATGCTTCATGAGTTATAAGGTAATGTTATAATTAATTAAATTTTTTATCATTAATAAATATTGTCTATGTTTTGTAGTAAATTAGTAATTAACTAGTTTAAAACATAATCATAACTCATAATCAATTAAGTAATCATTTAATTATGTAATGTTTATATTATTATGATCATACTAAATAGTATAATGAATGTTATAATGAATTAAGTAATCATACTATAAACTATAATTTAATATTATAATTATTAAATTTCAAATCATTTGATTAATATACTAATGTTTATAATGGAATATTATAATTGATTAAGTATATATATTTAAATATAAGGTAATGTTATAATTTAAATTTTAATTGTTTAATTAAGTAATGAATAATATAGTAAATTACTAATTTATAATGTAATGTTATAATCATAACTAATATAAGTAATTATGTAATCATTTAACTATGTAATGCTATAATTAAGTAAGTGATCATAAATATAATGTAATATAATAATATATAATTTATGAGTAATTATTTAACTATAATTATGTTTAATTATGTTTATAAGTAATGTTATAATAATTAAATCTTATCATTTATTAAGTATTGTGCTAATGTTTATGTAGTAAATTAGTAATTAATAATGTTTAAAACATAATATCAAACTCATAATCAATTAGTAATCATTTAATTATGTAATGTTATATTAATTATATGATTATACTATAATAGTATAATGTAATGTTATAATGAATTAAGTAATCTACTATAAATCTATAATTTATATTATAATTAATTAAATTTCAAATCATTTGATTAATATACTAATGTTTTAATGGAATTTATAATTGATTAAATAATCATATTATAAATATAAAGGATGTTATAATTATTAAATTTTTATCGTTTAATTAAGTATGTAATAATAGATAATTAGTAAATTACTAATTTTTATAATGTAATGTTATAAATTATAACTAATTATGTAATTAGTAATCATTTAACTATATAATGTTATAATAAGTAAGTGATCATAATATTTAAATATAATATAATTATTATAATTTAATTGAGTAATTATACTATAATGTAATGATTAATTAATGTTTATAATAAATGTTTATAAGGTAATGTTATAATTAATTAAATTTCTAATCATTTAATTAAGTATTATGCTAATGTTTATGTAGTAAATTAGTAATTACTATATTTATAATATACTAATCAATTAAGTAATTATTTAATTATGTAATGTTATAATTAATTATATATCATACTATAATGTAATGTTATAGTGAATTATTATTAAGTAATCATACTATAATTTTTATGTAATATTTAATTAATTAAATTTTAATCATTAATTAAGTTTGTACTAATGTTTATATAAAATGTATAATTATTAAGTAATTAACCCTATAAAGCTATACCTAATGCTATAATTAATTAAATTTCTAATTATAAGTCAATTAATTAACTATTTAATTATGTTATAACTTATAAGTCAATTAATTAAGTAGTAATCAATTAATGTAATGCTATAATTAATTATACTATAAATCAATTAAGTAATGTTATAAAATTATAATTAATTAAGTAATCATTTAACTATAATGTAATGTTATAATTGATTAAGTATGATATTTAACTAGTAATTAAATTTATTAATGTTTATCAATTTATCATATATAATTAATTAATTACTAATTTATTATAGATATACTTAGAACTTGATAATTGAAGTAAATAACTAAATATATTATTACTCAATCAAATATACTATTTTATTCAAAAATAATTCTTTTAATAACATTAAAAATGTAAAACACTTTTAATTGGATCATAATTCCAATTATTCACTTAATTGATCAAAACTTTAATATTAATGTATTATAATATATTAAAACTTTTAATATGGTGTAATTTATATGTAATAAGTATAATTGTATTTGTATATTTATTTAATTAGGTTATTCTAAAAATTTAATTTTTTCTATTTTAAATTTTTTTATATGTAAAATAATAGAAACTCCCCCATTATTTACATTTCACAAATATTTCATTATAGTCCAGGTTCCAAAATATGTTCTAAACAGGTTCCAAAAACAGGTTCCAAAACATGTTCCAAACAGGTTCCAAAACAGGTTCCAAAGCAGGGTCCAAATAGGTTCCAAAACAGGTTCCAAACAGGTTCCAAAACAGGTTCCAAACCGGGTACCCCCTACAGGTTCCAAACAGGGTACCCTTTTTACAGGTTCCAGTTCCTCCACATGCAAGAACCGGAACCAAAACCGCATAGTAGTGGTTCCAAAAAATTGGAACCAGAACCTACCCGCACAGTGCAGGTTCTGGGTAGGTTCCAGTTTTGGTTCTGGTTCTTAACCCCGGTTCTGGTTCTTACCGCTATACAGAGAAGAAGCTTATTGTAAAAGTAAATAATTCGCAAATTTTATTTTTAAATTACTTAATTCCTTGGTTACAGAGTTGATTAATGTTTAGATTATTATTATTATTATTATTAGTGTTCAATTAATGATGAGGCTAATGGTAGCCATTGAAGTAAATTAAGGCAGGAGATATGTCACTTTCCGTGGATTTTCAAAAGATTCCTTTCCTATTTCCTAATCTCATTAATTTATTCAAAAGCCCTTTAAAAAACTCAAAAACTAGTACAAAATAGGACTAAATCCTTTAGTACCCTTGAGTATTTAAAATTCATGTGGCCCCTAGGTTATCTGAATTTATCCGACCAGCTCCCGTATGGTTTGTTTCCTCTATTAACACTAACTTTTGAGCGATTTTGACTGTTGGTATGACCAGTTGGATTTTACAGGTCGTGCGTCAATATGACCTTTTTTGACCAGATATGACGGCCAGATATAGTCATATTTGGTCGTCAACGACAGCCAAAGATATAGCTGTCAGCCTGTCATTAATGGTCAACAAACGACCATATCTCGGCTGTCAATAACGACTATCTACGATCAAAGATCTGACTGTAGATCTGATATTTTCTAGCCAGATACACCGTAGATATAACTGAAAAATGCTAGATCAGTGCACTACCAACCCGATTCAGCCTGTAGTACGCCATTACACCAGATTCCGATAAGCTTTCGACACTGGTGACTAGAATCTGGTAAATATGTGTTATTGGGGTGTTTTTGTCAACTTTTAAAAATTTTTATGAGATTGTTTAGTTAAATTAACAAATTTAAGGGATTTAAAAGAAATTGAATAATTTAAAATAATATTTTGAGAATAAGTGAACCAGAGACAAATTTGTTGTTTAACTTTGTTGGAAAACTAGAATAATTTTCCCAAACTATGTACTAAACGGAGGTGGTTATGATAATGACTTGTCAAAATAATTAATATTATCTACATTTCTATTTTATAATATATGGAATAAGGCCGTAGACCAATTACAATTTATTTGAAAAATTGCTACAATTAAAGTATTAATTAATTATTTATATGTTGGAAAAAGTAAGACTCAATCAGCTCACAATCATTTTACGTAATGGAAAGTTTCGTCATGGAATTCCGACGTTGGATATTGAAAGTTCTAAAGAGAAAATTTAGCGTGGCTTGCTTTACCATATTAAAGAATATTTATTTAACTTTTGGATTTGTTTAATAATTTGTGAATATTAAATTGTATTAGTTGATGAAATCTTGATTCCTGTATGTTGTGGTTATCTTCTTGGACCAATTTTAATTTTCAACTTATATGAATAAAAGTTGTCTTTTTCTCACTAAACGGATAAACCCCTTTTATTATATTATTATCCTTCAATAATTCAGAAATTAGAAATATTTAGTTTATAGAAAAATATTAAATTAATAAAATAAATATGAAGCACATACAAAAACAAATGATATTGACAATTGAAGTCAGATTTATCAAAACCATTAATTTCTGTCCAACTTGAAGTCATAGTCAGTCGATTCTTTATTTCATGTCTGGTTGGCCGGTGGCTGGCTGGGAAGAATAATTGTATAAATATACGATAAAAACAAAACAAGGAAAGGGACACGGTTTACTGCTGTCTGGTATAAAATGTCACACGGTTGAATGGACTATCATTGTTAAGATTCTAGAATTTATAGAATTATCACAAATGAATCAATAATAGAACCAAAATGACAAATCAGGTATGAAAATCAGAATACTTTAACCCAAATCACTCAAAGCGTACGAATCAAAAGAAAAAGCAGAAGGTAAGAGACACAACAGATTTATAATGGTTCAAATTTCTAGCCTATATTTACTCTTCAAGACTTAAAATAAAATATCATTAATCACAGTGTCAAGATGTATAGGAAATTTTAACATAAAGAAGAAACAAAGAAAGAATACATGCAAATAGAAACCTCTAGGCTCCTCTATAAATGTTCTATCTTTTTTCCACAGCCAACAAAATTAATTTATACACAAGAGTTACTCTTAAGATCAGTCTCCACCTATATTATTGGATTTCCCTATAGCCATGAGATGAACCATAGCCTAGAATCTTCTTCGTACCCATGCTTTTATTGAGGTGTACAGAGAGAATAAGGTGATTGCAAAAGACATGGATCAAAGGACATGAAACAAGGAGCTGGTTCTTATCGAAATATCTGATCTTTATCACAAAACGGTGCCGCATAAACTCTCTTTGGCCTCTTTATAAAAGAGTTTACTCCACCGTGGCAAGTCATAAGCCACATCGCCACAATCATCTTAAACATTATATAATAAAATTCTACTTCTACATTTTAGATTGGTTTTTTAAATTTGTCACCATCCTTTTGAACAAGTACAAAAATTTTTAATTTGTAATAATAGATAAGATCAACATTGTGATGAAATTATTAAACCAGTGGAATTTATTTCATCTTGGATTCAACTCTATGAAAGTTTAATAATGTTACTAGCCGGCTTTATTATTCTACATTAAGAAATCTAAGCGCATTTGATTCAATGAATATTGTATTAGTGGGAATGTTATATTAATGGGAAGATAGATTACCTTGAAGATTACTAGGAATATTTAGGGAAATATGTTTGGTTAGGTTGGAATAAATTAGTGGGTATTTTATATTTATATGTTTGGTTGAGAGGAATAAATTGGTAGGTATGTTATATAGATTATTAAATTGTCTTTCTATTTTTATATTATTATCATATTAGATTATTTTCTTAACCCTCTATATTTGTTAATTTAGCTAAACACTTCCACAATTAAAGTTTAAAAATTATCTAAAGCACCCCAGTTACCCAAGAGGACAGTCAGCTATTTGCCACCATCGCCAACGATAGCTAGCAGTCTCTGGAATGGCACATGATCGGCCAAACCTAGTCGATCATGCGTTGATCTGGCCGTTGATAGCCAGATTTTGGCCGTCAACAACAAGCAGATAGATCTAACTGTTTCTGGCCATAGTGGCGCACAATGGGCTAGATTCGGCAGGTTATGCGTCGTTCCAGCCACGTTGGCCGATGGTGGTTGTTGGTGGGTGGCGGTACTCTTGGGTGACTTGTAATTTGTTTTAAATACAAGAACACTATTGTGCAAAATTTAATTAATTAGGGGTAAAATTGTAATGGTAAGTTCATGTAAAATAAAATAAAAATAAAGGTATTATTGTCTTAAAATTTTATTAATAAGGGGTAATATTGTAACAAAAATTAGAATACTAAGTAATATTAATATCCTAAGAAAATAGTGGTAATTAGATTACCACCTATATAACCAACAACAATTACTATGGGGGTGTTTGGATCATTCAATATTTTATTATAAGGGGATGTTATATTAACGGGAAGATGAATCACCTTGAAGATTATTTGGAATATTTAGAAAGTGTGCTTAGTTGGTTAGAATAAATTAGTGAATCATATGTTTAGTTGAAAGGATAAATGAGTGAGTATGTTATATAGATTACTGAACTGTCCTCATTTCTAAATATTAATATAATATTATTATTTTTTGAATAGTTTTTTTTAACCCCCATTTGAATTTTTGCTAAAACACCCCAGCCATATAAAACTTTAATTTGTAGCAAAATCACGCCCACCCATCCCAAGTCACTGGCGACAGCTAGCCACCACTGTTGACTACCACTGACAATCGATGGAATGGCGCATGACTAGCCGTATATGGTCGGCCATGCTTTGGCAAAGCCATTTCCAGCATGGATCACAAATCCATGACGTTTCACAGCCAGATCTATAGCCATTTCATGGCCAAAGATGTGGCCATTTCACGACCAGATCTTTGGCCGTGAAATGGCCATAGAAACAGCCAAATAAGGCCGTTTTGGCCATGGATTTGGCTTTATTGGCGCACGACCGATCAGATCCCATTGGTTGTGCACCATTATGGCAATTGACACTGGCGGCTGGTGGTGGTAAGTAACGGCCTGTGATGGTCTTGGGTGGCTGGGGATATTGTGTTAACTTTTAAACTTTTTTGTGGCTAGGTTATTTTAGCTAATTTCTCAAATGTAGGGGGGCAGGTAATTATTATTTGGTAGACATTAAAGGCAAAATAGGTATAAAAATCAGATTGCCCAATAATCTTTTAATCCTAGGGGTTTGGTGGGGGGAATTTGGGGGGGGGGGGGGGGGGGGGGTCAGGAGGGTGTTGTGAGTGTATGCCCTAGGAATTAATCGTGTCGTCGGTTCCAAGGCATTATGTTTTTGTATATATATGTGAATGTATATAGTTTGTATACATTTTATTTATCAATAGAAGAAAGTGTTTTATTTCACATGTAGTTTATTGCTCATTTATATATATGTATTACATGTGAAATATCCCAGATGATACAAATCTTTAGAAGATCAAAATCATCAAAGTATTCCCTACATAGGTAATATTAATTGGGCAATAATATTACATAGTAGGCATGTTGAATGTCTCCGTAGAATATCATGTGATGGTATTAGTGTGGGTGATTATAAAAGTTAAATCACTAGGGCATTAGCATGGATATGCGGTTAGTGAACTGTTTATCGAATATGGCAATTTATGATGAATCACATGGACATTTAAAATGTAGTCAATGATTTATTATAAGATCGTACTAGTGTATTATTAATCCTTAGACCTGAGATATCACGGTTGGATTCTACATAAACGCATATGGTTCATATGGTATATAAACATGAGGCTAATCATGCCATATGTTAATAAGCCGATTTGGCCATGTGTTGTTTATGTGTGAGGACAAGTGATAGTCAAGATGGGATCTATTGACTTGGTATAGATTGATATCAAGTTCCTAGATAATTGTTAAGATACATTGGAAAAAAGAAATCTCCAGCCGGGGTATATAAAATGTTACTTGAAAGGTTGTTTCATGGTGACACGTTTCGTATATATTGTATTAAAATCAAGATAAGGATTTTGACATACCATGAATTCATTCTTAATTAGGATTAGACAACGGAAGGATTTGATTATACGACGTGTATGATTGTAAAAGGTTTATTGGAGTATATCTTCATTGTGACTTAGGGGTTATGGAGCATTGCTAGATGCCTACCATGATCAGTGGGAGTTCTGTTCATAAAGAGTTATGACAAAACATATCGAAATGAACTATGATATTGGGCCCACGGCTAGGCCACCGTGAACCTAAGAGGTCACACATAAAAACTAAGGAGAATGGAGAAATAGCCAAAGAGAGTTGATTATCCAAGGTTGGCTAGCACCTACCAAGGGTAATAAAGTTATTTATATTAATCATTTTCTTTATATTAAATTGGATTTTATAAGGGGTTGTAATTGTAAACAATTAAGGGTTAAATTGTTATGTAAATAATTTAAGAGTTAAATTGTTAATTGTGATTAAATGTTAATCCAATGTTATAATTTTAAAAAGTTTAACAACTTCATAACAATTATGGAATTGTTTAAGGAAGTCCAAAACAATTATTGAATAGTTTACAAGGATTCCTATATAAAGAAAATGATATATCAATTTTTGTGAAGAGATCAAAATCTCTAAGAACCCTAAATCTTTCTCTTGGTCAAATTTCTTCTTCCCTTGGTGTGGATACTCTTTTGCTTAATTTTTCTTGAAATTAAGAGTCTCCAAGGTTGCTGAGGGCTTAAGGTAACATGTTCTACCTTACTTATTTCAATTTGATTGATTTTTTTTTTTTAAACTATGACTATAATTGTTATAGTATGATATACTTGATTCTCCATGCATCCATCTTTCAGGGGGGAGGCGGGGTGTTATCGGATTACTCCTCACATTATCAACAGTAAATACTATTTGCAATAAAAGATTCCCGTAATATTATATTTTATTACTTGCAAACCAAATACCAGAGTGTTGCAAAATAAAAGAAGATCACCCCCGTTATCTTATATGCCCCCGATCCAAACGCACCTTATTGGTTTTAAAAGATTACTAGAATCTTATATTACTTGACAATTTGGTTTTAGAAAATTACTAGAATCTTATATTATTTGACAACTAAACATAGTAATGTAAATAATATAAGATGACATTATCTCAGTAACTCTATATAACTATCAACCAAACACATCCTAAAGGATTGATAATTTTTGTTTTTTTTTTAAATATTAAGAGTGCCTTGATTATCAGTCTCCTGCAATTCTTATTTATATATGTTAACGAGGATTCTCAACTTAAAACCTGAATTGACAGGTGTCTCTTTTGGGTAAGTTTACATTAAATTTGAAAAAGATTTTAACATAAATGATTATTTATGCCTCGAAAGTGGAAAGTACTAAGCAACGGTCCTACCCTAATTAGGTAAAATATCATTGAAGGTCACAACTTAATAATAGTATGTGTATCTTTCATATGACGTTCTACGGATATAAATAGATAAAGTGCATACACCCCAAACGTCATCCTAATTTTAATAAGTTTATGAAATGAATATTGACAAGACAAAAACATAGTCTCATTCTTTGAAGAATGTAAACAATGCATCTATTAATAATGCTAACCTGTGTCCGAGGGCACATATGAACAAACACTAGTTAATCCATTGTCAAAGGCTAAAAAGCTTTGTTGCTCATTGTGCAAGTACTGGAGCTCTATTCTAAGGCCCATGAAAATGAGCCCATTCCTTCAGTTTGAGCCACTCCATTTAGTCCAATCATAGTCGACCAAGGCCACCAGAAAACCGACAAAATTTATTTAACTAGGTTAGATTCCACGAGTAAGCCAAAACAACGGTCACACTCACAGAGCAGCCAACACTTACTAGTAGAAAATCTGAAGTTTCATTTAGCTAATTTCCTTGATATTTCTTCACGGAAATAAAATAGTAAGTGTCCCAGAAATTTCCTTAGCTCTTCTCATAAACTATAGAACAAATTTTGACACAAACAAAAAATATAATTAATCAAGGATCACAATTTTTATATATCCAATAGCTTGATCATTACATTAACATTTTTATTTTCAATATCCAATAGCTTGATCATTACAATATTTTTATTTTTTTAGTATGCAATACTATTAGAAAAAAGAAGACCTTTTGTAATATTTTTCTAAAATTTATTGTTTGAAAAGCTCATACAATCTCAATTTTACAAAAATAATAATGGATGCACAAACTCTATATAAAAAAATATCGTGACATAAACTATTTTCAGTTTAATATTACACCTTTAAACG